>NW_011494897.1:349977-359384 GCF_000754665.1 Bison bison bison
CACACAGTCAAAGGCTTTGGCATAGTCAATAAAGCAGAAATAGATGTTTTTCTGGAACTCTCTTGCTTTTTCCATGATCCAGCAGATGTTGGTAATTTGATCTCTGGTTCCTCTGCCTTTTCTAAAACCAGCTTGAACATATATAGTAGTGTGTATATGTCAGTTTCAATCTCCCAATTTATCCCTCCCTCTAATTTACCCCCTGCTAACCTCAAGTTTGTTGTCTGCAGCCTGTGACTCGACTTCTGTTTTGTAAGTAGGACCATTTTATACCATTTCTTTAGGTTCCACATATTAATATAAATGATATCATATATTTGTTTTTCTCTGTCTGACATACCTCACTCAGTATGATAATCTCCAAGTCCATCCATTTGGGCTGCAAATCACATTATTTCATTCTGTTTTTTTTTTTTTTATAGCCAAGTAATATTCCATTGTGTGTTTGTCTACCTCTTCTGTGTCCATTTCTTTCTTGATGGACATTTAGATGGCTTCTGTGTCTTGACTTCCATGTTTTCCATTGTAATCAGTGCTGAAATGAACATTGGGGTACATATATCCTTTTGAGTTATGGCTTTCTTTGGGTATACTGGGCTTTCCAGGTGGTGCTAGTGGTAAAGAACATGCCTGCCAAAGCAGGAGATTTAAGAGATGCAGTTTTTATCCCTGGGTCAGAAAGATCCCCTCAAGAAGGGTGTGGCAACCAGAAGGGAAAGAGACACGTGTACCCCAATGTTTATAATAGGGGCACTGTTTATAATAGCCAGGACATGGAAGCAACCTAGATGTCCATCAGCAGATGAATGGATAGGAAAGCTGTAGTACATATACACAATGGAGTATTACTCAGCCGTTAAAAAGAATGCATTTGAATCAGTTCTAATGAGGTGGATGAAACTGGAGCCTATTATACAGAGTGAAGTAAGCCAGAAGGAAAAACACCAATACAGTATACTAACGCATATATATGGAATTTAGAAAGATGATAACAATAACCCTGTGTACAAGACAGCAAAAGTGACGCTGATGTATGGAACAGTCTTATGGACTCTGTGGGAGAGGGAGAGGGTGGGAAGATTTGGGAGAATGGCAGTGAAACGTGTAAAATATCATGTATGAAACGAGATGCCAGTCCAGGTTCGATGCACGATACTGGATGCTTGGGGCTGGTGCACTGGGACGACCCAGAGGGATGGTATGGGGAGGGAGGAGGGAGGAGGGTTCAGGATGGGGAGCACATGTATACCTGTGATGGATTCATTTTGATATTTGGCAAAACTAATACAATTATGTAAAGTTTAAAAATAAAATAAAATTAAGAATAAAAACCAAAACAAAACAAAAAAAATAAATAAATAAAAGTCTTTCTAGTCAAAAAAAAAAAAAAAAGAAGGGCGTGGCAATTCACCCCAGTATTCTTGCCTAGAGAATCCCATGGACACAGGAGCCTGGTGGGTTACGGTCCAAAGGGTTGCAAAGAGTCGGACGGTACTGCAGTGATTTAGCATGCACACACACTGGGTACATGCCCAGGAGTGGGATTGCTAGATCATACGTTAGCTCCATTTTTAGTTTGTTAAGGAATCACTACATTGTTCTCCATAGTGGTGGTACCAATTTACATTCCCACCAACAGTGTAGGAGGCTTCCCTTTGCTTCACACCCTTTCCAGCATTTATTGTTTGTAGACATTTTAGATGATGTCCATTCTAACCAATGTGAGATGATATCCGAACAAACTTTGTGGCCAGCCCAAAAGTTTTGATTTGAATTAATAATTAGTGATGTTGAGTATCTTTTCATGTGCCTCTTGGCTATCTGTATTTCTTCTTTGGAGAAATGTCTATTTAGATTTTCTGTCTATTTTTTGATTGGGTTGTTTTTTGATATTGAGCTGCATGAGCTGCGAAAAAAAAAATGACTGTTCAAATCAGGAAAGTGAGGATAGATTGGGTTTTAGTTTATCTTCCATGTAGTAGCAATTTTTATTCCCCTGAACTTCCCACGGACAGCTCACATGGCCTTTATGCTATGGTGTTAGCGGCATGTATGGCAATGGTACAGTGGCGACCACTCAAGAATGCAGAACTCCACAGTGAGGGAGACAAGGTGGTCTTCCCTGCCATACACACTCATCTTCATTGTTATAGGTTACTCTTGGGGTTAATTGCTTTGGGGGGATATTTTGACAATATCATGTAATAATATTTCTTTTCTTTTCAAGGGAAATTAAAGCAATATAGAGTAAGGTCATTTGTTATCTCAAGCAATTACCCTTGTTTCTTGAGAAGATAAATTATGTATTTTCAACCAGGGATTAAAAAAAAGATGGCATATCTGCAAAATCCATTTGAAAATTTCCTTTTTAAAGGATGTTTGCTGTTTTTCAGTGTTTCTATTAAAGAATTTTTAAAGAAAATGCTTACTTTTAAGAGCTCCAAATGAACGGAAATTTGTGGTCATTACTGTATCTATTGTAAGTAAATTGATTAAAAGATCAAAACACTCTTGTCATGGTGGGCTTTGCTGCAGGTAGTAGTCACCTCTCCCTGTTATTTATTCACAAAGACAAAGTGAACTATTTTATATCTAAAGATAAAGTCAAACTGTTCAGACAACTGGATCCTCATCTTCAGACCAAGGATGAGAGTAGGGCAAGTGATTGAAGGATCCTTCCTGTCGCTGTAAATAAAAGGGCAATAAGGACCTTTCGTGACATTGTTTATTTGTTGGTACTTGAAATTCCCATGTCATTGAAAGGAAGACTATCAATATAAGGTCTTTCTCTGAGAAAGGAGGCATTTCTAACTTTGAAAGAAACAAAAATGTCACAGAAAGAGAGAGAGCACCAGTCTGGTGAAGACCTGGAGAAGCTGCAGTTCCAGCTACAAGTTGGAGGGTGGTAGAGAGATACCCCTAGGCATAGCTTGAAGGAATAGCAATGGGCACTCTCTGTTCCAGTGAAGTGTGGGTAAGTTGTGGGTGGGTCGCATGTTGCCTAGTCTGAGGTCCTCTCACAGGTCTACGGAAAATATGCTCAAGCCTAGGAGTCCAGTGGGATGGTTAAGACTTTATCTAACAGGGCAATTGCACTGAGCTCATAAACCTTATTTTTCAGAGCAAAAGCTGCCATTGGGGCAGCTCCAAGGTATTGGCTTCTGGGAGAGATCACTTCTATTTTTATATTAGAGTGGAATTTTGAAGTCAGCAGGTTCCCTGAATAAAGAGCAGAAAATGGATATAAAACTGTGGTGCTGGTGATGGTTTAGTCACTAAGTTGTGTCCGATTCTTGTGACCCTGTGGACTGTAGCCTGCCAGGCTCCTCTGTCCATGGGATTTCTCAGTCAAGAATTTTGGAATGGATTACCATTTCCGTCTCCAGGGGATCTTCCTGACCCAGGGATAGAACCCAGGTTTCCCGCATGGCAGGCACTCTCCTGCATTATAGGTGGATTCTTTACCAAGTGAGCCACCAGGGAAGCCCTGGATATAAAATTAGTTCTAGGTAGTAGAAGAAGTGAAATATCATTCAGTTTTCCAGAGTACCATAATTCTCAATTAAAAATCCTGGTCATCAGTTAATTCTAAGAGATCCCAGACTCTGTATCATCACCCTTCTCTCTGATCAAAGTGACTCTGGCTACGGGTTTGCTGTGTTTCTTTTTAAGAAGTCCCAGAAATGCAGACTGTAAGAAGAGGTTAGACATCTGGGTTAGGCTGGTGCCCAGTGCAGTGAATCAGAACGTAGAAAATCATGTGGACACGCTCTCCAACACCATCTCAGCTTGGCTGTCAGGACTTGTCTCAACAGACCCTAAACTTGAAAGTCAGACTGGCGTCTTAATGTTGCTATTACTTCCTTGGGTAAATATCTCTTCTGAGCAATTATAAACAAATTACTTCATCCGTAACATGCAAAGCTGCTGTGGTCTGAATTATAATCTCTTTTTCCCTCCCTCCTTCCCTTCCAATTTTTCTCTCTCTCCTATGCACATGCACGCATACACACACACACACATTATAAATGCCCAAATACCACATTTTCTGGTCTAAACTGGAATAGCTTAGAAAGTATTTTATCTGGCTGTAGAGTTTAAACACTCACATGTACCGTTGCAGATTTTGGAATCTGTGATTCTTAGTTTAACAGAGGATATTTGGGATTATAAAAAACAAAATAATCCAAACTCCCATAGCATAAATTCTGCTTTTGAGGAGCTATAAATGTTTTCTGAGACTGAATATATCAAATGCAATGAGATGAGAAGGACTACATAAGCAGCTGGGGAGGAGAGGGACAGTATGACACGCCTGCCCTGCCCCTCACCACATGCAGTTGCTGTGCAGTGACTGGACCTCCTCTCCAGCCCACATCCTGGTGAGGTTTGCTCCCTTACTTCATTCAGGCCTTACTCAGTTGCTGGCTCTTCACCCAGTTCCATTTGTAGTTCATAAGAATTTTTACCTCCTGTAATTACAAATGTATTTGTTCACCAGTTACTTGTTCACGTCCCCTTCAATCATGTGAATTTGTTTACCAAACCAAACTTGAATCTTTGTTTTTTTATATACATTCATTTTCTTCTTTTAGATTCCACTTATAAGTCATAACATACAGTATTTGTTTTTTTTCTATCTAATTTATTTCACTAAACATCATACCCTCTAGGTCCACCCATGTTGGTTCTTTGCAAGATAAACAAAATTGATCAATAGCCAGATATATTAAGAGAAAAAAGGGTGCACAAATCAATAAATCAGAAATTAAAATGGAGAAGTTGCAATTGACACCACAAATATTCATAAGATATTATTATGAGAAATTATTTAACATGGATAACTTAGACATAAACAAATTCCTAGACATGCAAAAACTCCTAAGACTGAACCAGGAAGAAACAGAACATATGAACAGATCAATTACCAGTACTGAAATTAAATCGGTAATAAAAAACCTCCCAACAAACAAAAGTTCAGGCCAGAGAGCTTCACAGATGAATTCTACCAAATATTTAGAGAAGGCATAACAACTATTCTTATCACAATATTCCAATATTGTGGAATGAATGTTTCCAAACTCATGCTATGAGGCCAGCATAACCCTGATACCAATATCAAATAAAGATATCATAAAAAAGGAAATTACAGGCCAACGTCACCAATTCACATAGATGCAAAAATACTAAACAAAATATTATTAAACCAAATTCAATAATATATTAAAAGAGTCAGGCAACCTGCAAGTGGAATTTATCCCAGGTAAGCAAGAATGGTTCAATGTCAGCAAATCAATCAGTGTGATACACATTAACAAGCTGAAGAACACATGATCATCTTAATAGATGCAGAAAAAGCTGTTGACAAAATTCAACATTCTTTTGCAATAAACACTCTGAACGAAGTGGGTGCAGAGGGAACATTCCTCAGTATAATAATCGCCCTATATGATAAGCCTACGCCTAGTATCAGAATCACCACTCTCATCACTTTAATTCAATATTGTGTTGGAAGTCCTAGTTATAGCAATGAAACAAGAAAAAGAAATAAAATATAGATCAATGTATCAGGATAGAAAGCCCAGAGATAAACTCATGCACCTATGGTCACCTAATCTATGACAAATGAGGCAAGAATATACAATGGGGAAAAGACAGTCTCATCAGTAGGTGGTGCTGGAAAAACTAGACAGCTACATGTTAAAAAATAAATTTAGAGCACTCCCTAACACCATACACAAAAATAAGATCAAAATGGATTAAAGATCTAAACGTAAGGCCAGACATTATAAAACTCTTAAAGGAAAATATAAGTAGAACACTGTTTGACATACATCACAGCAAGATTTTATTTGATCCACCTCTTAGAGTAATGAAAATAAAAACAAAAAACAAATGGAATCTATTACACTTTAAAGCTTTGGCACAGCAAAGGAAACCATAAACAAAACAAAAAGACAGCTCTCAGAATGGGAGAAAATATTTACAAATGATGCAGCTGACAAGGGGTTAATCTCAAAAATATACAAACAGCTTAATATAAAATGCAGCCTAATATAGATGCAGCTTAATATAAAAAAATAATAACCCATTCAAAAAGTGAGTAGAAGACCTAAATAGACATAAAAAGTGTTGGTGAGGAAAAGGAAGAACTTGTGCACAAAGGAAGAACTTTGGAGAAAAAGGGAAACTTGTGCACTGTTGGTGGGAGTGTAAATTATTGCAGGAACTCTGAAAAACAATATAGAGATTTCTCAAAAAACTAAAAATAGAACTACTATATGATCCAGCAATTCCACACCTGGGAATTTATCTGAAAATGCAAAAACACTAATTAGAAAATATTTATGCACCATTATGTTCACTACAGCATTATTTACAATGGCTAATATATGGAAGCAACCCAAGTAAGTGACCATTGATAGATGAATAGATATGGATGATGTGGTGTGTGCGTGTGTGTGTGTGTATGTGTATATATATATATTTATTTATATGTTTATATATATATATATATTTACTGCCATAAAAATTAATGACGTATTGTCTTTTGTGACAACATAAACAGACACAGAGGGTATTGAGCTAAGTGAAATATGTGAGACAGATAAAGGCATATACTGTATGTTTTAACTTACATGTGGAATCTAAAAAACAAATGAACAAATAACAGAACAGAACAGAATTATAGATATAAACAGTTGATTACCATAAGAAATAGGGGTGGAGGAAGGAGAGAAATAGGTGAGGGAGGAAGACTAAGGTGTACAAACTTCCAGTTGCAAAATAAAGGAGTCAGATATGAAATGTATTGTGTGGGGAATATAGTCAATACCTAAGTAATATCTGTTTGGTGACATAATATAACTGCACTTCAGTGGTCATCATTTTGAAATGCATTGAAAAGATCTCAATGTCATATACTGGGAACTAGTACAGTGTTGCCGGTCAATTACTTTTCAAAAGCATACAAAGAAAAGTAACAACTCATGGGAAAAGAGATCAGATTTGTGATTACCAGAGACAGGGGTTTGAGGGAAGGATAATTAGAAGAAGATGGTCAAAAGTTACTACAAACTTCTAGTTACGACATAAATAAAACTGCAGATGCAATGTATAAAATAATAAATATAATTAACATTGCTATATATGATACATGAAAGTTGGTGAGACAGTAAAGCCTAAGAGTACTCATCACATTTTTTTTTCTATTTCTTTAATTTTGTGTCTGAGATGATGAATGTTCACTAAACTTAGTGTGGAAATCATTTCATGATGTGTATAAATAAGATCATTATGTTTTACAGCTTAAACTCACACAATACTGTTTGCCAGTTATATCTCAATAAAACTGGAAGGAAAAGAAGATATAGAGCAAAAGGAAAAAAAAAAAAACACACAAAACCTATCACTTTCTTCATTTACAAAATGAAGGCATCTTTATGCCATCTCTTTAATTGGTGAGATTCTGTGAATAATTCTCCCCACTGGAAAATGACACTTTACTGTTGAAATTCTAACTTGAAAACAACACTTACAAGAAAGAAAATATATGTTTTTCATAAATAAACTACCATTTTCCTGATGTGTTTTTCTCCAGTGTTTTTTAAAATTTGTTTGTTAAGGAGTGTAGATGGAGTTGGGTAAGGGGAGATGTCAAAAATTGTCTGTCCACCTTGGAAATTACATCTAAAGCAAGATTATTAGGACAGGAAATATCAGAAAATTTTCTAGTTCCAGGTATCTGCAGACAAAAGAGAATGAATAAAATAAGTCCAATTTTAGTTCCCAACGCAAGTGCATTGCTGATTAGTTTTTGGTTTTTTAACTTAAATTTTGTCTCAAAGCTAAAACAAATTTATTCTATTTTTTCCCTTTTTGAAGAAGAGATATTCTTTTTCTTTTCAAATACTCAGTTTACCCAAAATGTAAATGAGTGAAACAGTTAAAGGTCAAAGAATGGAAGGGGAAAAAAGAGAGGGAAGTACCCTGATAATCTTGGTAGTATTATAGGTGAGTGCCCCAGATTCTGGCTCAGTGTGTGGTGGTGGAGTAAGTAATGAATGTACAGGTGGGCACTGGGACCTTGTCATAACCTGACAGCATTATTTGCATCATTTTTGGAGGCTTTTGTGAAGATGAGATTTAATACTAAATTGACATTAGAGCACACACAGTCTGAAAAATATTTTAGATCTGGTAATAACAGACCTGAAAATGACCACTGTGTTTAGAGACCTCTTCTTTCTTTTTTTTTTTTTTAATTTAATTTTATTTTTTATTTTTAAACTTTACAATATTGTATTGGTTTTGCCAAATATCGAAATGAATCCATCACAGGTATACATGTGTTCCCCATTCTGAACCCTCCTCCCTCCTCCCTCCCCATACCATCCCTCTGGGTCGTCCCAGTGCACCAGCCCCAAGCATCCAGTATCGTGCATCGAACCTGGACTGGCAACTCGTTTCATACATGATATTATACATGTTTCAATGTCATTCTCCCAAATCTTCCCACCCTCTCCCTCTCCCACAGAGTCCATAAGACTGTTCTGTACATCAGTGTCTCTTTTGCTGTCTCGTATACAGGGTTACTGTTACCATATAGAGACCTCTTCTATCTCCCCAAATCCTACTGTGTGTGTTAGTTTCTCAGTCATGTCCAACTCTGTGACTCCATGGACTGTAACCCACTACGCTCCTGTGGCCACGGAATTTTCCAGTCAAGAACACTGGAGTGGGTTGCCATTCCCTTCTCCAGGAGATCTTCCCAACCCAGGGATCGAACCTGAGTCTTCTTCATTGCAGGTAGATTCTTTACTATCTGAGCTACATGAGAAGCCCTAAAATCCTCTTCAGTTCAGTTCAGTCACTCAGTCATGTCCAACTCTTTGTGATCCCATGGACTGCAACACACCAGGCCACCCTGTCCATCACCAACTCCCAGAATTTACTCAAATTCATGTCCACTGAGTCAGTGATGCCATCCAACCATCTCATCCTCTGTCATCCCCTTCTCTTCCCACCTTCAATCTTTCCCAGCATCAGGGTCTTTTCCAGTGAGTCAGTTCTTCGCATCAGGTGGCCAAAGGATTGGAGTTTCAGCTTCAGCATCAGTCCGTCCAATGAATATTTAGGACTGATATCCTTTAGGATGGACTGGTTGGATCTCCTTGCAGTCCAAGGGACTCTCAAGAGTCTTCTCCAACACCTCAGTTCAAAAACATCAACTCTTTAGTGCTCAGCTTTCTTTATAGTTCAACTCTCATGTCCATACATGACTACTGGAAAAACAATAGCTTTGACTAGATGGACCTTTGTTGTCAAAGTAATGTCTCTGCTTTTTAATATGCTGTCTAGGTTGGTCATAATTTTCCTTCCAAGGAGTAAGTGTCTTTTAATTTCAT
>NW_011494897.1:359484-360084 GCF_000754665.1 Bison bison bison
TTTGCCATTAAGTGATGGGACTGGATGGCATGATCTGAGTTTTCTTAATGTTGATCTTTAAGTCAACTTTTTCACTCTCCTCTTTCACTTTCATCAAGAGGCTCTTTAGTTCTTCACTTTCTACCACAAGGATGGTGTCATCTGTATATCTGAGGTTACTGATATTTCTCCTGGCAATCTTGATTCCAGCTTATGCTTCAAACAGCCCACCATTTCTCATGATGTACTCTGCATATAATAAGCAGGGTGACAATACACAACCTTGATGTACTCCTTTTCCTATTTGGAACCAGTCTGTTGTTCCATGTCCAGATCTAACTGTTGGTTCCTGACCTGCATACAGATTTCTCAAGAGGCAAGTCAGGTGGTCTGGTATTCCCATCACTTTCAGAATTTTCCACAGTTTATTGTGATCCACATAGTCAAAGGCTTTGTCATAGTTAATAAAGCAGAAATAGATGTTTTTCTGGAACTTTCTTCCTTTTTCGATGATCCAATGGATGTTTGTAATTTGATCTTTGGTTCCTCTGCCTTTTCTAAATGCAACTTGAACATCTGGAAGTTCACAGTTCATGTATTGCTGAAGCCTGGCTTGGAGAA
>NW_011494897.1:360184-385218 GCF_000754665.1 Bison bison bison
GGATTGGAAACAGTTCGACTTGAATTCCATCATCTCCAGTAGCTTTGTTTGTAGTGATGCTTCCTAAGGCCCACTTGACTTCACATTCCAGGATGTCTGGCTCTAGGTGAGTGATCATACGCTCGTGATTATCTAGGTCATGAAGATCTTTATTGTATAGTCGTTCTGTGTATTCTTGCCACCTCTTTTTAATATTTTCTGCTTCTGTTAGGTGCATACCATTTCTGTCCTTTATTGTGCTCATCTTTTCATGAAACGTTCCCTTGGTATCTCTAATTTTCTTGAAGAGATCTCTAATCTTTCTCATGCTGTTGTTTTCCTCTGTTTCTTTGCACTGATCACTGAAGACGGCTTTCTTATCTCTCCTTGCTATTTGGAACTCTGCATTCAAATGGGTATATCTTTCCTTTTTTCCTTTGCTTTTCACTTCTCTTCTTTTCACAGCTATTTGTAAGGCCTCTTCAGACAGCCGTTTTACTTTTTTGCATTTCTTTTTCTTGGGGATGGTCTTGATCCTTGTCTCCTGTACAATGTCATGAACCTCCATCCATAGTTCATCAGGCACTCTGTCTAACAGGTCTAATTCCTTGAATCTATTTCTCACTTCCACTGCATAATCATAAGGCATTTGATTTTGGTCATACCTGAATGGTCTAGTAGTTTTCCCTACTGTCTTCAATTTAAATTTGAATTTGGTAATAAGGAGTTCATGATCTGAGTCACAGTGAGCTCCTGGTCTTGTTTTTGCTGACTGTATAGAGCTTCTCCATCTTTGGCTGCAAAGAATATAATCAGTCTGATTTCAGTATTGACCATCTGGTGATGTCCATGTGTAGAGTCTTCTCTTGTGTTGTTGGAAGAGGGTGTTTGCTATGACCAGTGTGTTCTCTTGGCAGAACTCTACTAGCCTTTGCCCTGCTTTATTCTGTACTCCAAGGCCAAATTTGCCTGTTACTCCAGGTGTTTCCTGACTTCCTGCTTTTGCATTTTAGTCCCCTATAATGAAAAGGACATCTTTTTGGGATGTTAATTCTAGAAGATTTGTAGGTCTTCATAGAACCGTTCAACTTCAGCTTCTTCAGCATTACTCGTCGGGGCAGAGACTTGGATTACTGTGATATTGAATGGTTTGCCTTGAAAATAAACAGAGACCATTTTGTCATTTTTGAGATTGCATCCAAGTATTGCATTTCGGCCTCTGACTGTGTCGATCACAATAAACTGTGGGAAATTCTGAAAGAGATGGGAATACCAGACCACCTGACCTGACTCTTGAGAAACCTATATGCAGGTTAGGAAGCAACAGTTGGAACTGGACATGGAACAACAGACTGGTTCCAAATAGGAAAAGGAGTATGTCAAGGCTGTATATTGTCACCCTGCTTATTTAACTTTTATGCAGAGTACATCATGAGAAACGCTGGACTGGAAGAAACACAGGCTGGAATCAAGATTGCTGGGAGAAATATCAATAAACTCAGATATGCAGATGACACCACCCTTATGGCAGAAAGTGAAGAGGAACTCAAAAGCCTCTTGATGAAAGTGAAAGTGGAGAGTGAAAACGTTGGCTTAAAGCTCAACATTCAGAAAACAAAGATCATGGCATCCAGTCCCATCACTTCATGGGAAATAGATGGGCAACAGTGGAAACAGTGTCAGGCTTTTTTTTTTTTGGGGGGGGGGGGTCCAAAATCACTGCAGATGGTGACTGAAGCCATGAAATTAAAAAACGCTTACTCCTTGGAAGGAAAGTCATGACCAACCTAGATAGCATATTGAAAAGCAGAGACATTACTTTGCCAACAAAGGTCCCTCTAGTCAAGGCTATTGTTTTTCCAGTGGTCATGTATGGATGTGAGAGTTGGACTGTGAAGAAGGCTGAGTGCCGAAGAATTGATGCTTTTGAAGTGTGTGTTGGAGAAGACTCTTGAGAGTCCCTTGAACTGCCGGGAGACCCAACCAGTCCATTCTGAAGGAGATCAGCCCTGGGATTTCTTTGGAAGGACTGATGCTAAAGCTGAAACTCCAGTACTTTGGCCACCTCATGCAAAGAGTTGACTCATTGGAAAAGACTCATGCTGGGAGGGATTGGGGGCAGGAGGAGAAGGGGATGACAGAGGATGAGATGGCTGGATGGCATCATTGACTCGATGGACGTGAGTCTGAGTGAATTCCGGGAGTTGGTGATGGACAGGGACGCCTGGCGTGCTGTGATTCATGAGGTCGCAGAGAGTCGGACACGACTGAGCAACTGAACTGACTGACTGACTGATTGCATTTCAGACTCTTTTGTTGACTGTGATGGCTACTCCATTTCTTCTAAGGGATTCTTGCCCACAGTAGTAGATATAATGGTCATCTGAGTTAAATTCACCATTCCATTCTATTTTAGTTTACTGATTCCTAAAATGTTGACTTTCATTCTTGCCATCCCCTGTTTGACCACTTCCAATTTGCCTTGATTCATGGACCTAACATTCCATGTTCCTATGCAATATTGCTCTTTACAGCATCGGACTTTGCTTCTATCACCAGTCAACTTCACAACTGGGTATTGTTTTTGCTTTGGCTCCGTCTCTTCATTCTTTTTTCAGTTATTTCTCCACTGATCTCCAGTAGCATATTGGGCACCTACCAATCTGAGTTCAACTTTCAGTGTCCTATCTTTCTGCCTTTTCATACTGTTCATTGGGTTCTCAAGGCAAGAATACTGAAATGGTTTGCCATTACATCTCCGGTAGACCACATTTGTCAGAACTCTCCACCATGACCCATCTATCTTGGGTGGTCCTACACAGCATGACTCATAGTTTTACTGAGTTAGACAAGGCTGTGGTCCATGTGATCAGATTGGTTAGTTTTCTGTGATTGTGGTTTTCAATCTCCATACACTTTATTTCCTTTAATTCTTATGACTGTTTACATAGAATAAGATTATTGCCCTCTTTTCACAGAGGATATAATAAGATTTAGAGAGCCTATATCAATTATCTTCAGTCACACAATTGCTAAGTAATAGGACCAGTTTATGAACTAGGTTTGTCTGGTTTAAAACCTGTGGTCTTAGCTTCAGTGTTATATCATATAGCTAACAATTGCTGAGATGAGCATCTTTGTTTTATTCTCTCTGGACCCCAGTGTCTGCTGCCTGGTGGCCGGCCTTGTGTCTATTTTGTTCACCTTGTCTCAGCCCAATGCCTTATATATAGTACACACTTGAGAAATATTTGTTGAAAATATCAGTGAGTCTCAGGGGTCATTTCTAGTTGAGAATTCCCCATTTGTGTATCCAGATAAAATAATTCTTAGGGAGGATCTTAAATTTAGACACTTCAAAAGACGGGGAAAGATTCATTGAGAATTATTAAAACAATACTTTGCAGTACAAACTCTATAATTCATGTAGGTATATTTATATATTTACAAATATTAAAAGATAAACAATTAGAAATGGAATGGATAAGCAACAAAGTCCTACTGTATAGCACAGAGAACTATATTCAATATGCTGTGATAAACCATAGGGGCTTCCCAGGTGGCACAGTGGTAGAGAATCTGCCTGCCAATGCAGGAGGCACAGAGATCTGGGCTCGATCCCTGGGTCAGGAAGATCACCTGGAGTAGGAAATGGCAACCCACTCCAGTATTCTTGCCTGGGAAACTCCATGGACAGAGGAGCTTGGCGGGCTCCATGGAGTTGCAAAGAGTTGAACACAACTGAGCATATATGATAAACCATAATGGAAAAGAATATAAAAAAGAATGCATATAAATGTATAACTGAATCACTTTGCTGTGCAGCAAAAATTAACACAGCATTGTAAACCAATTAAATAAATAAAACCAAGTACTTTAAAAAGTACTTTAAAAAGACTACAATCTTTACTAAACTCATATGCACATACACATGTGAATTCACATAAAAGAAAATTCTCTAGATCCTCTTTATAGAAAACTGTGAGAGTCACTCTATTCTGGTTAATTGTGAAGTTTCCCATTGGTTGCTCAAAGACATCATTCTGCCAGTAACAGTAAAATATGGAGTAGAACTTCAGAAGTTCGATTGCCTGAGTTTAAAGCTTTAAATTTTAGCAACTTAGCTATTGTGTTAGTTCAAGTACTTGAAAGTCAAAAGAAATCATTGAGTTTACATTAAAGTGGAGGCAACCATAGTGTGCAGGGTGAAATTCAGATCCTAGTTCAGGTCTGACCTGTGGGAAAGGAAAGGAAGCTAGGAGGATAGGGTGGCTGTGTGCATGAATGCTCAGTTATATCCCCCTTTGAGAGCCCATGGACTGTAGTCTGCTAAGCCCCTCCATCCATGGGATTTTCCAGGCAACAATACTGGAGGGAGTTGTCATTCCCATCCCCAGAGGATCTTCTTGACCCAGTGTCTCCTGCAGCTCCTGCATTGGCAAGCAGATTCTTTACCACTAGTGCCAACTGGGAAGCCCAAGAAGAGTGTGGTAAGGAAGAGTATCAGATTACAGCTCAGATCTAAGAAAGTTTCTGCCATGCTGGTGAAGAGACCACAAGAGTCTGGTCCCCACCATATTTCCTCATTGTCTGAAACAGCCCTGGTGAACGTGGTCTTGGTGCAAATAGGGTGTTAGATCCAGATGTTCAGCAGCAGGAGCTGCTCATTATCCTGGTAGCAAAAGATCTAAGTGGTGCCTCTTCTGGATCACCACATCAATGATGGCTTTGGAAAAAGAATTCATTTATTACTTTATCAAATTGTCTTCTCACTAAAACTCTTCAAAAGAGCTGCCCATACTCTGTACCTCTGATTTCTATTCTCTTGCTCATTCTTGAACCATTCCCAAAGCCCATCATTGAACTTCTCTTCCTCAAGGACACAAGTGACTTCACAGTATTCTAATGGCTAGGTCCTGAAAGCACCTAATAGCAGCACTGAGTGAAGCTGGCTACTCCCTCCACCTTGAGACACACTTTGACTTACTTCTGATCCTTTTGGTCTTCTGACCTCAGTGATGTCTCTTTATCAGGCCCTCTTGATGATGTGTTCTCATCCTTATGATCTCTGAGATGCTTTCCTGACCCAGGACTTGGCCCTCAGACTTCTTTTCTACCTATGCCAACCTTTTAAGTAATCTTATCTGGCTTCATGATTTTAAATAAATTTAAAATTTTGTCACATCACACCTCATAACTATTTCAGGTCTCTCAAAAAGTGATCTGTCCAAAAACCTTAGCATCTTCTTTGATTCTTATTTCTCATACCTCATATTTAATCCATCAGAATATCCTGTCACCTTTGCCTTCAAAACACACCAAGAGTCTGCCTGGTCCTCACTTCCTCAGCACTGTCACCCTGAGCTATTCTCCTCTGTGTTCTTGTCAGAACTTCCTCATGGGTTTTCTTACTTCTGTTCTTTCTCCTCTACACCCAGTAGCCAAAATTCCCCTTTAAGTTACATATGTCTTCCATATTCTTAAAGACCTTCGGGAGTTCTCTACTTCTCTTAGTCAATAGTCTACAAGGGTCTACAAGGACCTTGTGATTCGGCTTCTGCTATCTACAATCTCCTCTCCAAGTATCCTCTGCCTTACTTGCTCTACCCTGGCAAAAGATTTTGTTGTTCGTTGAGCACCAAGTGTACACCTGCCTCAGCATCTTTGCACTTGCTTGTTCCTTGACCTGGAACACTCTTGTCCCACAAATCCAGCTCTTTCACTTCCTCGCTTTCCTTGAATGTCACCCTAGGATTGAGGGCCTCCATGATCACTGAATTTAAAATGGCAAGCTCCTCCTTTAACCCTTTTTGGTCTTCTCACTCTGATTTCTTTTTCTCCATAGCATGCATTACCATTTACTATATTACCTGTTTACCTACGTATTCAAAGGTACTCTCTCTGTTTCTAATATTCACACTAAAATTGCAAGCTCAGTACGAACAGAGACTTCATCTGTTTTACTTACATTGTACTCCCAGTGTTTCATGTAAAACAAATAAATGATAAAATCCCCTGTTTGGTGTCCTACACTGTGCATGTCACATTCCAATTTATGTAGGATATTGCTTTTGAAAATTGAAGCCTATATAGATACTTATTCAAAGTTTACTCTTATGTACTTTATTGGTAAGTAGAGTTTCTTTAACTGTTAGGCTCTCCAGTATTCCATTATCTATCAGACTTCTCCTTCTTCAGCCTATGGTACCTTGTTTCAATCTGAATTCTCTGTTTGTTTTTTTTTTTCCTTTATTTGTCTTTGCTCACCCTGTAGTAAAAGGAAGAGAATTTTAACCTCTTTTTTTAGGGGAAGAGTTATCTCCTGTTTGAAATCTAAGCTGACAATAGATTCTTTCACTGGTTAGGAACTGCCTATAGTGGAATTCTCTGTTTCATGAGTATAATACCATGCATGCTAAATTGCTTCAGTCACATCTGACTGTTTGCGACACTATGGACTGTAGCCCACCAGGCTCCTATGTCCATGGCATTCTCCAGGCAAGAATACTGGAGGGAGTTGCTATTTCCTCCTCTAGGGGATTTTCTCAACCCAGGGACTGAACCAGTATCTCTTATATCTCCTAAGTTGCAGGTAGATTTTTTACCTAATGAGTCCCCTGGGAAGCTGTATGCATATAATAGAGTGCAACGAATATTTGCAGGATTGATTTGAATTGATTTCAATGTACACCTTTAAAGGTTGCCCTTGAGTATTCCATTTTAGAGCATATACACTTGTTTAACCAGTCCAGGACAAATAAGAATGACTTACGTGTGTACAAAGTTTCTCACTTTATCTTCTCCTCTTGTTCTATAACCCTAATTCCAACAAATAAAGAAATAAAATTAAAAGGAGAATTTGTAACAGTAATATTACTTTCCTCCTTGTTAATAAAAATTTAGACTAGAACTCTCTCATCCAGTTGTTATTATTTGTGGCATTATTAAGTGAAAGATTGACATATACAGTATATACATAAAAGTGAGCAAATCATAACCTATAGTTAGACAAAATTTCATGAACATGCTTATGAAAGCAATTCTCAGATCCCAAAACAGAAATTTACATGCTCTCCAGAAGCCCTCTGGTGCCCCCACAGTCACTAACCCTAGAAAAGATAATACCCACTCCTTTCTCCTAACAAGAGAAAGATCTCTCCAGACTCTCCAGACTCCTAACAAGAAAGATCAGCTTTGTCTTTTTTTAAGTCATTCTACAAAAGGAATCGTATGGTCTGTACTCTTTTGCGTCTGACTTCAACATTACATTAATGATATTTAGCCATGTTTTAAGTGTTGTGGATTAGAATCCTTTTCATTTTGTCTGCTTGGCAAGACCCCATTTCCTGCTTTTTCATCCTTGGATCCTCATGTGGGTGATGTTGAACCAGGAAGATACATCTTCTCAAATTTTCTTTTGTGTTGCTATAAATCCTCAAATGGAGAGCAATGAAACCTTCTTAAAGCTGTGTTTCAGGCCTTATGTGCTGCTAACATGGAAAACTGAGGAGCTTCAAGAATGGTGGTCTAGTTTATTGGCCAATAATTAAATGTGCAATCAGTGAAGTCAGGCCCATAGAACTAGTTATCAAATTTTCCAGGAGAGGAGCCAACGCTTTGGGGCTCCTCGGCAGCAGCTATGATGAGTAAGTCAAAGGTATTCCTCGCTTCACAGCATCTCTGCAGCCACTGTGATTGTTCCTGGCCCACCCACACTCCTGGAAGAAGGAACCGGGACTTTTGCCTCGCTGGGCTAGCTGGCAATGGGAATGTTGTCATTTTTGTGGTATTTGATGAATAAAAGTTGAGTAGGATTTTATATCTCAGAGCATTGAACTTCCTCTAAGAGCATACTTGGTAAACTTTGGGGAGATGGTATAACTGCTGTGGGGTCTGGAGCCTTGAGTTCTTGTGCTAATTTTGTCCCTAACTCATTGTGAAAATTTGGATTAAGTACTTTAGGTCTTTGACCTTAATTGCCTTCTTGAAAAAAAAAAAAAAAAAAACAGAATGTAAGATTATGATCCCTTAAACTTCTGTCATTCCTTGTGTGGTTGCTAATCTCCACCTCTATGCCTTTCCTTCTATTACTCTAGCTTCCCAGCTGTTAACCCTTGTCCATCCAGCTTGTCTGCAAAGTCTCTCTCCAACCAAACTATTTAGAACTAGCCTCCCTCCATGCTGTACACTTGTATCGAGAGCTGCCAGCATCTATGTTCGATGCTGCTTCATCCTTTGATGATAATTTTATTTTGAAGCATTCTTCTCCTTTCCCACACAAGTGATCCATCTAGAGATCCTTTTATAGTCATCTATTATATCCCATATCATATATTGAACCAATGAACTCCATGAGGTTAATCCTACTGATCTCCAAAGATTTCTTCAGCCTTTAAAGAACAGATTCTGTGTCAATGTCAATCTTCCTCTATTGATACTATGTATAAAATAGATAACTAATGAGAACATACTGTATAGCATAGGGAACTCTGCTGAATGCATTAGAGTGACCTGAACGGGAAGGAAGCCCAAAAGGGAGGGGAATATACATATATATATATATATATGGTTCATTTTGTTCTGCATAAGAAATTAACACAACATTTTAGGCAATTCTACTCCAATAATTATACAGTGGAAGTGAGAAATAGATTTAAGGGACTAGATCTGATAGAGTGGCTGATGAACTATGGACAGAGGTTCATGACATTGTACAGGAGACAGGGATCAAGACTATCCCCAAGAAAAAGAAATGCAAAAAAGCAAAATGGCTGTATCAGGAGGTCTTACAAATAGCTGTGAAAAGAAGAGAAGTGAAAAGCAAAGGAGAAAAGGAAAGATATACCCAACTGAATGCAGAGTTCCAAAGAAAAGCAAGGAGAGATAAGAAAGCCTTCCTCAGTGATCAGTGCAAAGAAATAGAGGGAAATTATAGAATGGGAAAGACTAGAGATCTCTTCAAGAAAATTAGAGACACTAAGGGAACATTTCATGCAAAGATGGGCTCAATAAAGGACAGAAACGGTATGGACTTAACAGAAGCAGAAGCTATTAAGAAGAGGTGGCAAGAATATAAAGAAGAACTGTACAAAAAAAGATCTTCATGACCCAGATAATCATGATGGTGTGATTACTCACCTGGAGCCAGACATCCTGGAATGTGAAGTCAAGTGGGCCTTAGGATGCATCACTATGAACAAAGTTAGTGGAGGTGATGGAATTCCAGTTGAGCTATTTCCAATCCTAAAACATGATGCTGTGAAAGTGTTGCACTCAATATGCCAGCTTGGAAAACTCAGCAGTGGCCACAGGACTGGAAAAGGTCAGTTTTCATTCCAATCCCTAAGAAAGGCAATGCCAAAGAAAGCTCAAATGACTGCACAATTACACTCATCTCACACGGTAGTAAAGTAATACTCAAAATTCTCCAAGCCAGGCTTCAGTAATACGTGAACTGTGAACTTCCAGATGTTCAAGCTGGTTTTAGAAAAGGCAGAGGAACCAGAGATCAAATTGCCAACACCTGCTGGATCATCAAAAAAGCAAGAGAGTTCCAGAAAAACATCTATTTCTGCTTTATTGACTATGCCAAAGCCTTTTTGTGGATCACAATAAACTGTGGAAAATTCTGAAAGAGATGGGAACACCAGACCACCTGACCTGCCTCTTGAGAAATCTGTATGCAGGTCAAGAAGCAACACTTGTCAACACAGGTCAAGAAGCAAGTTAAAACTGAACATGGAACAACAGACTGGTTCCAAATTGGGAAAGGAGTACATTAAGGTTGTATATTGTCACCCTGCTTATTTAACTTATATGCAGAGTACATCATGAGAAATGCTGGGCTGGATGAAGCACAGGCTGGACTCAAGATTGCTGGGAGAAATATCAATCACCTCAGATATACAGATGACACCACCCTTATGGCAGAAAGTGAAGAGGAACTAAAGAACATCTTGATGAAAGTGAAAGAGGAGAGTGAAAAATTTGGCTTAAAGCTCAACATTCAGAAAACTAAGATCATGGCATCCGGTTCCATCACTTCATGGCAAATAGATGGGGAAACAGTGTCAGACTTTATTTTTCTGGGCTCCAAAATCACTGCAGATGGTGACTGCAGCCATGAAATTAAAAGATGATTATGCCTTGGAAGGCAAGTTATGACCAAGACATATTGGTCATAGCAACATATTAAAAAGTAGAGACATTACTTTGCCAACAAAGGTCCATCTAGTCAAGGCTATGGTTTTTCCAGTAGTCATGTATGGATGTAAGAGTTGGACTATAAAGGAAGCTGAGCACCAAAGAATTGATGATTTTGAACTGCAGTGTTGGAGAAGACTCTTGAGCCTCCCTTGGACTACAAGGAGATCCAACCAGTCCATCCTAAGGGAGATCAGTCCTGAGTGTTCACTGGAAGGACTGATGCTAAAGTTGAAACTCCAGTACTCTGACCACCTGATGCAAAGAGCTGACTCATTTGAAAAGACCCTGATGCTGGAAAAGATTGAGGGCAGGAGGAGAAGGGGACAACAGAGGTTGAGATGGTTGGATGGCATCACTGACTCAATGGACATGAGTTTCAGTAAACTCCAGCAGTTGGTGATGGATAGGGAGGCCTGGCCTGCTGCGATCCTTGGGGTCGCAAAGAGTCAGACACGACTGAGCAACTGAACTGAACTGAAAAATTAATTTACAAAAAAGAACAGATTATGATTCACTCAATCTTGTCCTGAAAGACACTTCTACGTCTCCATTCCCGAAGCCCAGAGATGGCTATCATTTAACAATAGAAGATCCTTGTGCTGAGGTTAACAGAAATTGGCACCACAGGCAACAGAGAAGATGTGGAGTGAGGAACCAGGTGGAAAAGAAGCTAAAATCACTTCATACAGGAGGGGACCAGGTGGACAACTCTCAGCCTGACAGCAATGACTGAATTTTCAGTACTTTTTGTCATCCGAAAAAAATCTATATTTCCTTAGACCAAGTCCAAGATCTTTTGTTCCCATTCAAAGGTCTTTAACACGAAGTAATCCATTTTTCCTCAAAATTAGTTGTTTCTCTTGCTAATATTCAATACTTTTCATAGTATTATATGGTTATGTGGAAGAGGGTACAGGTTCAAAGCTGGGAGACTGTTTAATGGTGAGTATCCCAGGAAACTTGCATTTTATAGTTTTCTCGAGTTTTGTTCTTGAGGATCCTCATGTAAATCATTAAGCTACAGGAACATTATCACTATCAATTACTTTCACTTATTTAAGACTTTATATTTTATGAAGTGTTTAAATATACATTTTGCTTTGACAAAAGGAATAATCTTGTAAGACAAAGAGACAGTGCCATCTCACTAACAGATGCAAATCCTAACTTAAATATATTTGTGTGAGCTCAGTGGTGTCTGATTCTTTGTAACCTCATGGACTGTAGCCCTCCAGGCTCCCCTGTCCATGGGATTCTCCAGGCAAGAATACTGGAGTGAGTTGCCATGCCCTCCTCCAGGGGATCTTCCATAAGTGAAGTCGCTCAGTCATGTCTAACTCTTTGCGACTCCATGTACTGTAGTCTACCAGGCTCCTCCGTCCATGGAATTTTCCAGGCAAGAGTACTGGAGTGGGGTGCCATTTCCTTCTGCAGGGTATCTTCCCGATCCAGGGATCAAACCAAGGTCTCCCGCATTGCAGGCAGATGCTTTACCATCTGGGCCACCAGGGAATCCTGACCCATGGTCCAACCCAATTTTCTTACATCTACTGCACTGGCCAGCAGATTCTTTACCACTAGCACCATCTGGGAGGCCCAAATTAAATTGAATATTTATCTAAATGTGTGGTTTATCTGACAAGCTTTTAAGGAAACTCCTTCCCAGGTGGTGCTAGTGGGAAAGAACCTGCTCGCCAGTGCAGAAGACATCAGAGACTAGGGTTCAATCCCTGGGACAGGAAGATCCCCTGGAGGAGGGCAGGGCAATTCATTCCAGTATTCTTGCCTGGAGAATCCCATGGACAGAGGAGCCTGACGAGCTATAGTTCATGGGGTTGCAAAGAGTCAGACATGACTGAATGGCTAACACACATTTGCAGAAGAGAAACAAATCAGGAACATAAATCCAGTGATTTATTGTCACCCCTAACGACTTAGAGCTTTGTTTTTAAGCTTTGGATTTTCCAGGCGGGAAGTAGAATCTAAATCACTTATGTACATCTGAAGGCCCCTGAAGAGCTGCTTCAGTGATTCACAAAACTATCAGAAACTACATCTTTTTTCCCCCTAGTTTATAATCCCCTTTGTTATTCTGAAATAAAATTAATCTTATAACTTATATAATTTCTGATATAAGTTTAAAACAAGAATGCTGCTGCTGCTAAGTCGCTTCAGTCGTGTCCAACTCTGTGTGACCCCAGAGGTGGCAGCCCACCAGGCTCCCCTGTCCCTGGAATTCTCCAGGCAAGAACACTGGAGTGGGTTGCCATTTCCTTCTCCAATGCATGAAAGTGAAAAGTGAAAGTGAAGTTGCTCAGTCGTGTCTGACTCTTAGCAACCCCGTGGACTGCAGCCTACGAGGCTCCTCCATCCATGGGATTTTCTAGGCAAGAGTACTTGAGTGGGGTGCCATTGCCTTCTCCAAATAGATACATGTGTATTTATAACTGCATCACTTTACTGTACACCTTAAACTTGTTTAGTTGCTAAGTTGTGTACAACTCTTGCAACCCCATGGTTGGTAGCCCGCCAGGCTCCTCTGACCTTGGAATCTCCCAGGCAGGAATACTGGAGTCAGTTGCCATTTCCTTCTCCAAGAGATCTTCCTGAGCCAGGGATTGAACCCAAGCCTCCTACACTGGCAGGCATATCTTTATCACTGAGTCACCGGAAAAGCCTACAATTGAAACTAGCATATTATTAATCAACTATACTCCAATAAAAGTAAAAATTAAAAAATAAAAATCATCCTAGCCAAAAATAATAGACAAGAAATAAAGAGAAAACAAATGATAATAAATTAAGATGCATTTAACTACATAGACTATGAGTAAAGCTATACTGGAAGTCATAAAAAAGTCATCAGTTACTTACAGTTACCTATTAACTCACTGTAAAAGTTACAACTGTGACTAAATACAAGTTACTCTAGGTAACTTGAAAGTTACAACTGTGACTGATACAAATTACTCTAGTCTCATGAACAGAATTTCTATGGGTAATGATTTTCTGAAATGATGACTCATTCTTGGTGAAGTTCTTAACAAAGTAAAATAATGATTAACATGAAAGCTGGGTCCCACAAAAATATGAAAACAGTTTAAAATAGTGAAAAAAAAATCCTTTAGGTTTATATGTATAATTAAGTTACATGCTGCTGCTGCTGCTGCTGCTAAGTGGCTTCAGTCGTGTCCGACTCTGTGCCACCCCATAGACGGCAGCCCACCAGGCTCCCCCGTCCCTGGGATTCTCCAGGCAAGAACACTGGAGTGGGTTGCCGTTAGGACCAAATAATACTAAACAATTTTTTTAAAATCTGTGAGTAGTGAATTTTTGTTGTGCTATATTCTTCTATTACAGAGTATCTAATATTCTGTTCTTGGGCTCTTCCCAGTAAATGTCAATAGCATTCCCTAACCAAAACTGGCTCTACATATGTCCTAAAACACTCTGAGGAAGTAGAAGCATCCCTGTTGTAAATCACTGGGTTATACCTTTAGTGAAGGAAGAGACCAGAAAAAAAGAACGAAGGGAGAAAATTTGTCTGACTTGTTCCTGATGAAAGGACTATAACTGTCTCTTGAGAAATCCTAACAATAATCTGTTCTTCACATTGTGCTTAGTCACTAAGTCATGTCTGACTCTTTGAGATCCTATGGACTGTAGCCCTCCAGGCTCCTCTGTCCATGGGATTTCCCAGGCAAGAATACTGGAGTAGGTTGCCATGCCCTCTTCCAGGGAATCTTCCTGACCCAGGACATAAGAGATACCACATCTCTTATGCCCTGCATTAGCAGGTTGGGTATTTACCACTAGCACCATCTGGGAAGCCCATTCTTTCTATTAGTTTGGCACTTGGATTTATACTATGTACATGGTACAAAAAATTAAGGACTTATTTTAGTTAAATATGACCCAAAGTTGATAGTGATCTTATGCTTGTGCAATAAACAAAATTATTATATATAGAAAAGTACTTTCTTAACCTAAGAAATCCTGCAGTAAAATTTTACTGATTTGTGATGTGGAAAAAAAAAAATCTTGAGAGACAGGTATCATGAGTGAGGGTTAGCAGAAATGACAGACTATAGTATCAGACTCACAAATATATCAAACATTAAAATAATTGAATATAGGATTTAAATGAACATATTTAATATAGTTAAGGTCATAAAATGTGAAATCGAAAGTATGCTTATAAAAGTATATTAGGAGAATGACCTAAAAAAAAAACAAACCTCTAAAAATTTATATATAGAGAGAACTAGAGAGTGAGTCACAACCTTACAATGTTTGCTCTTTATGGTGGTGTGAAAGTGATATGAAAAAGCAATATGCATTTAGTAGAGACTCTACATTGAAGTTTGAATTTTTTCAGGCCAGCAGTATGTGGTACCGCACTTTCTCGATGCTGGACAGAAATGGTGAGCTACAGCTCTCAGTCAACTGGGCAATCATGAAGATAAACACCCAATACACTTACAACAATTCTGTACCCATATAACTATTCTTTTTTCACTTCCAGTACAACTTTCAATAAATTACATGAGATATTCAACACTTAGTTATAAAATAGGCTCTGTGTTAGATTTTGCCCAACTATAGGCTAATATCAGTGCTCTGAGCATGTTTAAGATAGGTCTGGCAAAGCTATGATGTTCTGTACATTACATGTATTACATACATTTTGAATTTAAGAAGGGTTTATCGGAATATAACTCTGTCAGTAGTTGAGGAAAAAAAATATATATTACAAATATATATATATAACCTTCATATATTTATTTTATATTTATATATATTTATAATATATATAATATTCATATATATAACCTTCATATATCTATGCATGCATGCTAAGTTACTTCAGTCTTGTCCAACTCTTTGTGAGCCTAAGGACTGTAGCCCACCAGGCTCCTCTATCAGTGGAATTCTCTAGGGAAGGATACTGGAGTAGATTGCCATACCCTCCTCCAGGGGGATAGGACCCTTCCTGACCCAGGGATTGAACCTGAAACTCCTGTGTCTCCTGCATTGCAGATGGATTCTTTACCACTGAGCCACTGGGGAAGTCCCTCATATATCTATATCTATGTCTATCTCTGTCTCTCTCTCCTGCAATGCTTCGATCCTTGGCTTGCAAAGATCATCTGGAGGAGGAAGTGGCAACCCACTCCAGGATTCTTGCCTGGAAAATTCCATGGATACAGGAGCCTGGCAGCTACAGTCCATGGGATTGCAAAGAGTTGTACACGACTGAGCAACTAACACTTTCACTTTCATGTATTTATATGAGTATATATCTATATGGGGGCTTTCCCAGCAACTCAGCAGTGAAGAGACCTGGGTTCAATCCTTGGGTCAGGAAGATCCCCTGGAGGACTGAATAGCAACCTACTCCAGTGCTCTTGTCTGGGAAACCACGTGGACAGAGGAGCCTGGCAGGCTATAGTCCACGGGGTCTCAAAGAGTCAGACATGACTTAATGACTAAATAATAAACAACAAATATATCTATACATGTGTGAGTTTATTTATAAATATTCATGTGCTGTTATTGTTCAGTCACTTAGTCATGTCCGACTCTTTGTCACCCCATGGACTGCAGCACACCAGGCTTCTTTCTTTCAGTATCTCCTGGAGTTTGCTCAAACTCATGTCCATTGAGTTGATGATGCCATAGAACAATCTCATCCTCTGCCTCCTGCTTCTCCTCCTGCCCTCAGTCTTACCCAGCATCAGAATCTTTTCCAATGAGTTGGCTCTTCACATCGGGTGGCCAAAGTACTGGGGCTTCAGCTTCAGCATCAGTTCTTCCAGTGAATATTCAGGTTCAATTTCCTTTAGGATTGACAGCTTTGATCTCCTTTGAAAGCATCAATTCTTTAGCTCTCAGCCTTCTTTATGGTCCAACTCACATATCCATACAGGACTACTGGGAAGAACCTTAGCTTTGGATATATAGACCGTTGTCAGCAAAGTGTTGTCTCTGCTTTTTAATACACTATCTAGGTTTGTCATAGCTTTTCTTCCAAGGAGCAAGTGTCTTCTAATTTCATGACTGCAGTCACAGTCCGCCATGATTTTGGAGCCCAAGAAAATAAAATCTGTCACTGTTTCCATTGTTTCCCCATCTATTTGCCATGAAGTGATGTGGCCGGATGTCGTGATCTTAGTTTTTTGAATGTTGAGTTTTAAGCCAACTTTTTCACTCTCTTATTTCACCTTCATCAAGAGGCTTTTTATTTCCTCTTCACTTTCTGCCATTAGGATGGTGTCATCTGCATCTCTGAGGTTATTGATATTTCTCCCGGCAAACTTGATTCCAGCTTGTGCTTCATCCAGTGCTACATTTCACATGATGTACTCTGAATATAAGTTAAATAAACAGGGAGACAATATACAACTTTGACATACTCCTTTCCCAATTTGGAACCAGTCCATTGTTCCATGTACAGTTCTGTTGCTTCTTGACTTGCATACAGGTTTCTCAGGAGGTAGGTAAGGTAGTCTGGTATTCTAATCTCTTAACAATTTTCCACAGTTTGTTGTGATCCACACAGTCAAAGGCTTTAG
The DNA here is from genome assembly GCF_000754665.1 of Bison bison bison. Classification (NCBI taxonomy): domain Eukaryota; kingdom Metazoa; phylum Chordata; class Mammalia; order Artiodactyla; family Bovidae; genus Bison; species Bison bison. Next base: position 376,945 of record NW_011494897.1, read on the forward strand.
CGTAGTCAATGAAGCAGATGTTTTTCTTGAATTCTCTTGCTTTTTCTATGATCCAAAGGATATTGGCAATTTGAACTCTGGTTCCTCTGCCTTTTGTAAATCCAGCTTGTACATCTGGAAGTTCTTGATTCACTTACTCTTGAAGCCTAGCTTGAAGTATTTTGAGCATGACCTTGCTAGCATGTGAAATGAGCACAATTGTGCAGTAGTTTGAGCATTCTTTGGCATTGCCCTTCTTTGGTATTAGAATGAAAACTGACCTTTTCCAGTCCTGTGGCCACTGCCGAGTTTTCCAAATTTGCTGGCATATTGAGTTCATCATGTCAACAGCATCATCTTTTAGGATTTGAAGTAGCTCAGCTGGAATTCCATTACTTCTCCTAACTTTGTAGTAATGCTTCCTAAGGCCCACATCCTGATAAGAAATATTAAGACTGTAATACCTTTCTCAGTTACCGTTAGGAAAAACTGACAGAATCAGTAAATGTATGAAGATTCAATTGACACAATTACCAAGGCTGGTCTAATGGGCATATATATAGGATGTACATTAACAAATGCAAAATAAACAATCTCTTGAAACATATCCAGAATGTTTATGAAGCTTGGTAGCTTAATAACAGGAAAGCTATTCTCAACACATTTTATAAAATGTATTTGAACCATATTGCTTTTTTGTCCATAAATTAAATTAGAAATCAAGAATAAGAAATTTGTTTCCACCCCAACTTTGTGGATAGAAATCACAGATAATAAAAAATATGCATCCACATTTAAAAAAATCAGCATTAAAATTACTGAAGCAAAAAAATACATGGTCACTTGTGTGATGTATGAAAAACAGTTCTTTAAAATGCACAGCCTCTACACACACATATTGAAAAAGAAGACAGGGTTTAAGTTAATTAAATAAACATTTAACTTTAGAAGTTAAACAAGAATGAACTGAAATAAAATAAATAAGAAATCAATACCCAATATTAAATATAAAATAAACACAAAATGGAGATCTACAAACCAAATTAGTTTGTTCTAAATACTGAAAATATGATGATTCTGTGGCAAAATTGATTGAGAAAAAGAGAAGTTATGGCTAAATAATACTAGGAATGAACAAATGGAACGTACACATTCATAGTCAGAAAGTAGAATGGTGGTTGCCAGGAATGAAAGGAAGGAAATGGTGTGTTATCATTTAATGGGTGTGGGGTTGCAGTTGTATAAGATGGGAGTTTTTGAGATGAATGATGGTGATGGTAGGATAGCAGTGTGAGTGTACTTAATACCACTGAAATATACACTTTGGTAGATTTCATATTATGTGTATTTTACCTCAATTTGAAAAAATTAAATATACCAATGTCAAAAATACATAAAAATACATGGACCAATCACCCATAATAGTGATTGTCTCTAGCAGAGCAGAAGGGAATGGGACCAGGAATGGAAATATAGGTAACTTCAGTTATATCTGTAATGTTTATTTCAGCAGTAAACCAAAAAAGAACTGGAGAAAAAATAAAAGGAGGAATATCTATTTAGGTGGGGTAGAAATTAAATAATAAAATATGAATAACCTATGACAATATATTTTAAAATGTATAATTTCTTGAAAAAGAAAGTACTCAATAAAATAATTGATAAGCTTAATGGTACTATACCCACTAAATAAATATAACTGATAATCAAAACCTATCCTCAAAAAGAGACCAGGCTCAGAGGGTCATAAACATGTTTTATTAACATTTAAAGAATAGCTGCTTCCAAAGTTTGTATAAATTTTTCACAATATAAAAAAATAAGGAAGTCTTCTCAAATAATTTTATATTACTATTATAACTTTGATATTGAAACAAAGAAAGTAGAAGAAAAGATATTGGCAAAGGTATATTACTTAGGATTGTGCATCTTGAATATCTGCAAACCTGACCTGGAAACTTATAGATATACCATGATAGGGACTGCAAAATTGATTTCATATTGGAAAATTAATTATTATCATTCACCACAGTTAAAAGTTAAAAGAGAAAATTCTAAAATGACCTTAGAAGATTCAGAAAAGCATATACATAGCTTTTTTTGATTATTAGAACTCAGAAAAAAAATTAATAAAAATAATATGTGATAATTTTGGTATTTTCTATAAAAGAAAAAGCATAATGCCTTAAATAGTAAGCTACAAGGCCTTCCCTCATAGCTCAGTTGATAAAGAATCTGCCTGCAATACAGGAGACCTGGGTTTGATTCCTGGATTGGGAAGATCCTCTGGAGAGGGAAATGACAATCCACTCCAGTATTCTTGCCTGGGAAATCCCATGGACAGAAGAGCCTGGTGGGCTACAGTCCATGGGGTCGCAAGAGTCAGACACAACTTAGTGACTAAACCACCAATAAGCTACAGAAAATATATAAGAAAAATGGATAATATTATAGAGAAAAGTAAATCAAAAAAGTTTTATAAGTGCATTACTGGAGAAGAATGTTGCTACATGTGTTATAACTGCCAATTAAAATATATTTTGTAATAGAATAAACACATAAGGCTAGTTCATAAAATTAGTATTTGGCATTTTAAATCTTATTAAAATTCATATTTTAATAAGAACTTTGTGTTCAACAGGAACGTACATAATTGAACATTTGAAAAAAATTATTTATATTGAAGTGTTGCTGATTAATAAAGTTGTGTTAGTTTCAAGTGTACAGCAAAATGATTCAGTTATATATATATACAGATATCCATTCTTTTTCAGATTATTTTCCCATATAGGTTATTACAGAATATTGAGTAGAGTTCCCTGTACTATACAGTAGGTCCTTGTTGACTATCAGCTTTGTATATAATAATGTGTATATGTTAATCCCAAACTTCAAAGATAAATAGCTATCCATGACTTAACACAATAAAAAGAACTTTTAAATAAACAAGAATAACCAATTACTTAATATTGTCACCCTGCTTATTTAACTTATATGCAGAGTACATCTTGAGAAACGCTGGGCTGGAGGAAGCACAAGCTGGAGTCAAGATTGCCGGGAGAAATATCAATAACCTCAGATATGGAGATGACACCACCCTTATGGCAGAAACCAAAGAAGCACTAAAGAGCCTCCTGATGAAAGTAGAAGAGGAGAGTGTAAAAGCTGGCTTAAAGCTCAACATTCAGAAAATGAAGATCATGGCATCCAGTCTCATCACTTCATGGCAAATAGATGGGGAAACAGCAGAAACAGTGGCTAACTTTGTTTTTCTGAGCTCCAAAATCACTGCAGATGGTGACCGCAGCCATGAAATTAAAAGACTCTCACTCCTTGGAAGGAAAGTTATGACCAATATAGACAGCTTATTCAAAAGCAGAGACAGTACTTTGTCAACAAAGATCTGTCTAGTCAAGGCTATGGTTTTTCCAGTAGTCATGTATGGATGTGAGAGTTGAACTATAAAGAAAACTGAGCACTGAAGAATTGATGCTTTTGAACTGTGGTGTTGGAGAAGACTCTGAGAGTCCCTTGGACTGCAAGGAGATCCAACCAGTCCATCCTAAAGATCAGTCCTGGGTGTTCGTTGTTAGGACTGATGTTGAAGCTGAAACTCCAATACTTCGGCCACCTGATGTGAAGAGCTGACTCATTTGAAAAGACCCTGATGCTGGGAAAGATTGAAGGCAGGAGGAGAAGGGGACAACAGAGGATGAAATGGTTGGATGGCATCACCGACTCGATGGACATGGGTTTGGGTGAATTCTGGGAGTTGGTGATAGACAGGGAGGCCTGGCGTGCAGTGGTTCATGGGGTTGCAAAGAGTCGGACACGACTGAGTGACTGAACTGAATCTGATAAGGCATTTATTTAAAAACTTCTGCTAACAATATGATTAATGGAGAAATGTTAAAGACATTCCCATTAAATACAGTCAGGAACATGATATGAATTTTCAATAGCACCATTTCTATCTGACATTATTTAGGAGGGTCTAGCCAGAGCCATAAGACAAGCAGATATATAAACATACATAAACCAAAAAATAATTAAAAGGGGAAAAGACTGACTAAGAAGGAAAACTTGCATATTACTCACTGATTATATAATTGTTTACATACAAAATTTTAAGATTTTACTAATACGGTACTAGGATTAATAAGAGAACTTGGTAATATTGCACAACATAAAACTGATGCACCAAAATAAATTACACTATATAAATGGAAACTAAGCATTAGAGGGTTACAAGTGAAAAAATATATGGCATCTAAAAATCTATTCGAGAAAAACATAGCCATGTATTTATGGAGTAATAGAAAATATGTTTGAAAGATGTTAATAGAAACAAAAGGAGAGATATAGTGAATTCATGTAAGGGGGAAAAGCTAATTTTGTATTAATTCCTGCTAAAGTGATCTATAAATTCTAACAAATTTCAATAAAAAATCTCAATATGTATCTCAATGGAAACAGACAGGCTGATCCTAAAATTTTTAATGAAGAAAATTGGGATCAATAAAATTCAGGACAAATTTGAAGGGGAAAAAATCATGACTGTCACCTGTTCTGCTTGATACCAAGGTAGTTATAGAACCATTAATTAAGCCAACCAGCATTGACATGACTGCAGCCCACCAGGCCCCTCGTCCATGGGATTTTCCAGGCAAGAGTACTGGAGTGGGTTGCCATTGCCTTCTCTGTGAAATCAATAAAGGGCATAGAAATACATTCATATTTAGACAGAAACTTAATGTTTGACAGAGGCATAATTTCAGGATAGGGAAAATGTGAATTGTTCAACAAATTAGATTGCTCTTTGAATCAAGTGACTGAAATGTAAATCCAAGCTACTTTTACTGTCACTTCAGCTCAGTTCAGTTGCTCAGTCACGTCCAACTCTTTGCGACCCCATGAACCGCAGCACGCCAGGCCTCCCTGTCCATCACCAACTCCTAGAGTCCGTACACTGTTCATTTCACTGGGGTTCACAAAATGGGGAGGTTTATAGAACATCAGAGGGGTAAATATCTGCACCAATACCTTGGAAGTGTGCAACATGGGCAGTGAGAGCTGTCTGCCCAGAGGTCAGCACTAAGGCGGTGCATTGTCTACAGCTACTACCAGAACAATAATAAAACTGACAAAATATTGCTTTCTCTTTTATTATTACTGAGAACAAGCAATGCTAACAAAAAGTTCAGTGATAAAATGCGTCTTCCCTGAAAACATCCTTCATAAGTTCTAAATATTTGCAGCAGTTATTGTTTTACTTTAATAATAAATATACTTTAAGCTTCACTTTAGTTAATTTTTCTTATTTATTTACTATAAACATTTATTCTTTTATAGACATTGTGCATGTGTGCTAAGTCATGTCAGTCATGTCCAGCTCTTTGTGACCCTATGGACTGTGGTCACCAGGCTCCTCTGTCTGTGGGATTCTCCAGGCAAGAATACTGGAGTGGTTGCCAGGCCCTCCTCCAGGGGATCGAACCTAGGGATCGAACGCACGTCTCTTAGTCTCTTACATGAGCTGCATTGGCAGGTGGATTCTTTACCACTAGCGCCATCTGGAAAACCCGATAGACATTGTACTGTATTCTAAAATAATGTGACATTTACTTTGGAGAACTCCCGTTGTGGACTCACCGACATATTTACTTTAAAACAATTGTGCGATGGTGCAGAATCTTGATGTTCTCTTCCATCAGATTTGTGTCTCCAACCTCTGTTGAGTGCACACTACAATTTGAACAGTAGGTTAGAAACAAATGATGATGGCATCCTGATTGTAAAACTAAGAAATAGAACGTGAGTTATTCCAGTTGTCACTTTATGTGATCACTTGATAATCTTGTTTATGTTTTAAATTTAAAATAGTCAATAGAGGATAGCCATTCACAACCCATCCATCATGGTGACCTTTCCTCCTAAGACCAGACAAGTCTGATTTTCATCAAAATGCAGATTATCACTACAAATTGATTGGCATTGGTAGGCAAAACACAAATAATTAGCCATCTCATTTTTAGGTCTTTTTCTCCACTTTTTTTTTCCTATTGAAATGTAATTAACATAGAACATTATATTTGTTTCAGGTATAAAGCAATGATTTAATATATGCATCATATATACTGCAAAATGATCAACACAGTAAGTCCACCATCTATCACCATACATAGTTTTTTTCTTGTGATGAGAACCTTAAAGATTTAGTCTCTTCGTAACTCAGAGTCTTTTCTAATTTTAAAATCCTGTATATTTATTTTTTATTTATTTTATTTTTTAATTTTTTTATTATTATTATTTTTTACTTTACAATATTGTATTAGTTGTGCCATACATCAACATGTATCCGCCACGGGTGTACACGTGTTCCCCGTCCTGAACCCCCCTGCCACCTCCCTCCCCATACCATCCCTCGGATCAAGATCATTTTTAAATATTTTAGCTATTCATCTGCAAGAAGGAAAATCTGGACCAAATGGCTTTTCAACATTTTTTTCTTGCAATTCTGGAATTTTAATTTATTGCTACATAGTACCTAACATCCTCAATATTTAGTACAATGGTGTTTACAAATACAGTCATCTGAAATTGTATACATCCACACGTGGGTCATCTACAAATCTTAGGATGGCAGAAAGATTGTGTATGAGGATAGCAACAACTGTTACCTCATGAATGGGGAAAAAAGTTTTATGTTTTATCTTTTTTGTTAAACAACAAGTCAGAGAAGGAAGAAGTGTATAATCTAGGAGCTGGTTTATTCCTTTTCATAAGGAAACATGGCCTGCGGCCATAAAGACCTCCCCTGGAGACTCACAGTGCCCTAATGTGAGACTTGTTTATTCTGGGGCACATTTTATCATTTTAGCCCTGGAGTTATTTGAGCTTCTAAAAGCATGTAGGTAGTAAGTGGTTTGGGGTGCCAGGAAAGTAATTGGATTAATGCACTTCTATCTCAGATTACTGGCAAGTTAGACTGTGGTATGTGGGCTTTTAATGTTATTTTGAATGTGGTATAACACAAACAGCTACTTCGGTGACGTTATCATGCTCCCACATCAAACCCTTCCACCAGACCCCTTCCTTACCTTGTCACACCCCAGAATTACCCAGTGGTGTGGTGTGCATCCTTTTCTCCTTCCAGGTTACTGGCTTCTGCTTCCAGCCACCCACTTCTTCCCAGATTCTTGCTGCAATGAAACAAGCAAACAAACAAACGAAAATATTTCCAATTATATCAAAGCCTCATCAGTTGCAATTTCAGTCAATAGAAACATGACGTGGGGTTGCAAAGAGTCAGACACGACTGAGCGACTGAAATGAACTGAATAATTCAATCATGATTTGACAGCAGGACATCTCTTCGGCCTCTGTAAAGAGATGTTAGGAAGAAGCATGGAGTAAGACATCATCTGACACATTTAACCAACTCAAGAAAAGGAGGGATCTTTGGCTTCCTTGGTGACTCAGTTGATAAGGAACCTGCCTCCAATGCAGGAAACCCAAGTTCAATCCCTGGCTGAAGAAGATCCTCTAGAGAAGGAAATGGCTGGCCACTCAGAATTTTTGCCTGGAAAATCCCATGGACAGAGGAGCCTGGTGGGCTACAGTCCATGGGGTCTCAAAGGGCCTTGCTCTACCACTTAAATTCTGTTTGATTCTGGGAAATCTAACATTTGAGGATTCAGCTACTTCACAGCATTGTAATCAAATAAGTAAACATGAAAATATTTTGCATATTAATAAGTATTTTATAAATGTAAGTTTTCATTGATTTACGCCCTATTTAATCATAACTAATTACTGTGTGAACCAGTATTACAATTATAATTCTTTCAGAATCTTCTAAAATATAGAATTTTAAAATTTAAAATGGCTTTCCCGCAGTTAATTCCCAAACACAAAGATGTGATTATAACAAATAAAATATCTTGCAAATTGTCTGTGCTAAGGTTAATGTTTGATTTACAGCAGCAATACGTGAACTGTGAACTTCCAGATGTTCAAGCTGGCTTTAGAAAAGGCAGAGGAACCACAGATCAAAGTGCCAACATCTGCTGGATCATGGAAAAAGCAAGAGAGTTCCAGAAAAACATCTATTTCTGCTTTATTGCCTATGCCAAATCCTTTGACTGTGTGGATCACAATAAACTGTGGAAAATTCTGAAAGAGATGGGAATACCAGACCACCTGACCTGCCTCTTGAGAAACCTATATGCGGGTCAGGAAGCAACAGTTAGAACTGGACATGGAACAACAGACTGGTTCCAAATAGGAAAAGGA
>NW_011494897.1:385318-385965 GCF_000754665.1 Bison bison bison
CGGGAGAAATATCAATCACCTCAGATATGCAGATGACACCACCCTTATGGCAGAAAGTGAAGAGGAACTAAAAAGCCTCTTGATGAAAGTGAAAGAGGAGAGTGAAAAAGTTGGCTTAAAGCTCAACATTCAGAAAACTAAGATCATGGCATCTGGTCCTATCACTTCATGGGAAATACATGGGAAAACAGTGGAAACAGTGTCAGACTTTATTTTTTTGGGCTCCAAAATCACTGCAGATGGTGACTGCAGCCATGAAATTAAAAGATGCTTACTCCTTGGAAGGAAAGTTATGACCAACCTAAATAGCATATTCAAAAGCAGAGACATTACTTTGCCAACAAAGGTCCGTCTAGTCAAGGCTATGGTTTTTCCAGTAGTCATTTGTGGATGTTAGAGTTGGACTGTGAAGAAAGCTAGAGCCGAAGAATTGATGCTTTTGAACTGTGGTGTTGGAGAAGACTCTTGAGAGTCCCTTGGACTGCAAGGAGGTCCAACCAGTCCATTTTAAAGGAGATCATCCCTGGGTGTTCTTTGGAAGGAATGATGCTAAAGCTGAAACTCCAATACTTTGGCCACCTCATGCGAAGAGTTGACTCATTGGAAAAGACTCTGATGCTGGGAGGGATTTGGGGCAGGAGGAGAAG
>NW_011494897.1:386065-390120 GCF_000754665.1 Bison bison bison
CGACAAAGGATGAGATGGCTGGATGGCATCACTGACTCAATGGACATGAGTCTGAGTGAATTCCGGGAGATGGTGATGGACAGGGAGGCCTGGCGTGCTGCGATTCATGGGGTTGCAAAGAGTTGGACACGACTGAGCAACTGAACTGAACTGAAGGCTTTGAATGCATAAAGTAATTATGTCTGTGAATTTTTTTGGTCAAATGACCTGTCATTTCAATATTAGTTTGTGAATTTAAAAGCCAGATATAGCTAGACTTTCATATGTAGAAGTGAACATTGTGAATCTAGGTTGGTATTGGGTGGAAATTTTACTTGATGTGGGTTCTGATAAATATATTGATATGGATTTACTGTCCCCCTTTTTCTGACTGCCATTTTTATGAGGGAAGGTACTGCTTTGATCTTTACAGCCCATTCAGTCAACTTCTCAGAAGCTTCCAAGTGACTCTCCTAGGGAATTCAGTTACTCTAAGAGATTCTTGCCACTGTAATTTGAAGGGCAAAGAATTCTTTCTAACAACATTTTCCTTACTTTCAGTAGAGGCATATTCTCATTCATTCTAAAAGTTTGGAAAGCAATCAGAAAAGGGACATTGCTGAATCCTGAATCTGCAGCTGTGTAAAGGAGCCAATGATTGTTATATTAGATGTTCATTCATTCATATATTCATTTGTTTTCCTTTATTATCACTGGACAAATATTTACTGTGTTAGGTCTTTGTTTCTAAGAGCTGAGAATATAGAGAACAATATGGATAGTGTACCCTCTCTCTTGGAAATTTTCATAGTATGTTATATAAAACAGGAGCTTCCCAGGTGGCACAGTGGTAACGAATCTGCCGGCCAATGCAGGAGCCACAAGAGATGTATCTTTAATCCCTGGGTCAGGAAGATGCCCTGGAGAAGGAATAGCAACCCGCTCCAGTATTCTTGCCTGGAAAATTTCATGGTGAGAGGGGCCTGGTGAGCTACAGTCCATGAGTCACAAAAAGTCATACGTGAATGAAAACATACAAAACAGACCTTAAGGAAACGATAATTAAAAGTGACTCAAAATTATTAAAAAATAAGTTTAAAGTATTATTTTAAGACAACTATATTTAAGCTGATCCACCCTGTTCAATAAGGAGCAATTCACTGAAAGTCCTCACTTAGTATTCAGTTTCTTTCATATTTGAGTGGTAAAGAATCTGCCTGCAATGTGGGAGACCTGGGTTTGATCCTTGGGTTGGGAAGATCCCTGGAAGAAGGGAACTACTACCCACTCTAGTATTCTGACCTGGAGAATTCCATGGAGTGTATAGTCCATGGGGGCGTCACAAAGAGTTGGACACCACTGAACAAATTTCACTCACTAGGAGGATTTGGTAAACAGAAGATACATACAAGAAAAAACTAGTTTTATTTAGGAAAGTCTTGAGAAATGTAGATATTACATTATCATTTCACCAGGTAATACTTTAATTTGTTCCTGATGGATAAATATGCCTTTTGTTAAAACAACAACAACAACAACAAAACCTGCAAAAAGACTTCCCACACTGCTTGGGTGAAATATACATCCTTACAGCTCTTGTTAAATTGATGTTCTAATAATGTCTTGACACCTTTATTTGACCCCCAGTGATCAAAGGGCTGTAACTCTAGAAAGCAGCAGTGTCCAGGTAATCCGGTCAAACAATAGTGATGCTGTGAGGAGGAAATGAATGGCTTTTTTGACTGAATTTCTTACTCTTTGGAAGTTGGCTATGGTGTCAGATCACAGTCCATCTTAAGGAAGAGGCCAAAGTCTTATCTTATCAAGACCCAACTTCCTGGAATTTTCACTTATCTTTTTTTTCTTAATCTTATAAATATATTATATGTACCAAAAATGCATTATAATATATACATTTTAAATAATAATATTAAAATTACCCCCTGTGCTGTCACCATCCAGGTTAAGAAAACATTTATAGTAGTTTAAAAAACTCACTCTGTGACCCTCCAATGTGGCTCTCCCCCATCCCCTTCCCCATGAATAATGAGTGTTCTGCCTTTTCCGATAATCCTTTCTTTGCTTTTTTTAAAAAAATGCTTTTACTGGCTAGGTATGCATCTTTCATAAATATTATTTACACTCCTGCTTATAATAATTTTATAAATAGAATCACATCAAACATGTTCTTTCATTCCATGTGTCTTTCATTTAATATTATACGTATGATTTATCCATGTTTAGGTATATAGCTATAATTGTCCTTTTAAAAAATACCACAAATTATCCATTCTCTTATTGATGCTTATTTGTGATGTTTATTGTTTTTGACAATTACTAATAATGATGTTATGAACATTCTTGCCAGGAATGGAATTGCTGGTAGCTAGGAATGTACGTGTATAAATTTACTAAACAATTTCAAGTCATTTTCCAAAATGGATAAAGTATTGGTATAATTCATGGTCTCAAGTATAATTCATATTCTCACCAGTGGTAGGTGAGAGTTTCCATCTATCCCAACACTTGGTATTGTAAGATATTCGTATTTTTGCCAACTTGAAGGGTATGCCATAGCCTATATTTGTGGATTTAGTTTTCATTTTTTAGGGTATAATGATGTTAAGCCTTTCTTTGTATATTTACTTGTCATTAAAATGTCCTCCTTTGTGAAATATTGTTTCAGTTCTTCTGCCTACTTTTCCATCAGTTTGCTTGTCTCATTGATTCATAGTCCTTTGTCTATTTTGGATAGTAGTGATTTTTTGGATATATTTTAGAACATTTTCTGCTTTGTAGCTTGTATTCTCATCCTTTTAATATCTCTTGATGAGCACAATTTCTTAAATTTATAATAATGTTTGTAATATTTCTACATGGCTTATGTTTCTTACATCTGCTTTAAAAATATTTTCCCTGCTGTGAATTATGAAAATACTATCCTATATTATATTTTAAAATTTTCATACCTTTGTCCTTTATGATTGCATTTATTTCATCCAGATTTGATGTTTTTGTATAGTGTGAGTTTTCAAAGTGGATACTCAATTGTGCCAATACAATTTACTAAAAGTCCATCCTTATAACAGTTGCTCTGCTATAGTATCTGTCATAAAACAAGGGTCCAGATACATGAAACCTACGTCTGACTAATCTGTTATGATGGGGCTTCCCAGGTGGTGCTAGTGGTAAAGAACCTGCCTGCCAATGTAGAAGACATAAGAGACGTGGGTTTGATCCCTGGGTTGGGAAGATCCCCTACAGGAGGAAATGGCAACCTGCTCTAGTATTCTTGTCTGAAAGATCCCATGGACAGAGGAGTCTGGTGGGTTATAGCCCTTGAGGTCTCAAAGATTCAGAGTTGGACATGACTGAGCACACACACATAACGTGTCTTGATATCTGGTACAACAGGGCTCACAATTTCTTCTTTAAACTGTCTTGTTTATTCCCAGCACTGTATACTTCTGTAACAATTTTAACTTAGTTTCACAACTTACTCAAAGACTACAGTTGGCATTTTAATTGAAGTTGTCATATGCTTAGGGGAGACAACATCTCTACAATTTTAATTCTAAACTCATGAATTAAATCCTGTATATTATCACCCTGCTTACTTAGCTTCTATGCAGAGTACATCATGAGAAATTCTGGGCTGGAGGAAGCACAAGCTGGAATCAAGATTGCCAGGAGAAATATCAATAACCTCAGATATGCATATGACACCACCCTTATGGCAGAAAGTGAAGAACTAAAGAGCCTCTTGATGAAAGTGAAAGAGGAGAGTGAAAAAGTTGGCTTAAAGCTCAACATTCAGAAAACTAAGATCATGGCATCCGGTCTCATCACTTCATGGCAAATAGATGGGGAAACAGTAGATGACTTTATTTTTCTGGGCTCCAAAATCACTACAGATTGTGACTGCAGCCATGAAATTAAAAGACATTTACTCCTTGGAAGGAAAGTTATGACCAACCTAGACAGCATATTAAAATGCAGAGACATTACTTTGTCAACAAAGGTCCGTGTAGTCAAGGCTATGGTTTTTCCAGTAGTCATGTATGGATGTGAGAGTT
>NW_011494897.1:390220-406849 GCF_000754665.1 Bison bison bison
TAGTCATGTATGGATGTGAGAGTTGGACTATAAAGAAAGCTGAGCGCCAAAGAATTGATGCTTTTGAACTGTGGTGCTGGAGAAGACTCTTGAGAGTCCCTTGGACTGCAAGGAGATCCAACCGGTCCATTCTAAAGGAGATCAGTCCTGGGTGTTCATTGTTAGAACTGATGCTGAAGCTGAAACTCCAAAACTTTGACCACCTGATGCGAAGAGCTGACTCATTGGAAAAGACTCTGATGCTGGGAAAGATTGAGGGCAGGAGGAGAAGGGGATGACAGAGGATGAGATGACTGGATGGTGTCACCAACTCAATGGACATGGGTTTGGGTGGACTCCGTGAGTTGGTGATGGACAGGGAGGCCTGGTATGCTGCGGTTCATGGGGTCACAAAGAGTCAGACACGACTGAGCAACTGAACTGAACTGAACTGACTTCAATACTATCCTTGAGGAGCTTGGATAAAACTGGAATTATCTGATCTTTGAATATTTGATGGAATTCTTTCATGAAGCTACATGGGCCAGGAGTTTGTAGAAAGAAAAAATTTTTTGATGAGTAATTTTATTTCTTTTATAGTTCTAAAGTTTTAGACTTTCTATTTGTCAATTTGCTTTGCTTTTGCAAGTTATTAATTTGTGTATTTTATCTAAATTTTCAAATGAATGCTATCCTTTATTCACATTAGCCTTTATTGTCTCTTTAATGCCTATAGCACTTTTCATTTTAATACCTATTGTGCTTACACTATGGAATAAATTTTGCTAAAGTTTTGTAGCCTTATTAATCTTTCAAAGAACTAAATCTTGGTTAGTATTAACTAGTAAGCTCTGAACTTTATCTGTGCTTTCTATTTGGTTTATTTTAACTCTTTTTAAAAATATTCTTCCATCTGCTATATTTGGAGTTATGTTGCTATTTTTCTCAGAACTTCAGATGGTTTATTAACTCATTTAGTCTTTATTTTTCTAATATATAAGTTAAGGTTAGAATTTGCCCTCAGAATTTCTTTACTTGCCTCTCCTAAGTTTGCTATGTTCAGTTCAGTTCAGTCGCTCAGTCGTGTCCGACTCTTGGTGACCCCATGAATCGCAGCATGCCAGGCCTCCCTGTCCATCACCAACTCCCGGAGTTCACTCAGACTCACGTCCATCGAGTCAGTGATGCCATCCAGCCATCTCATCCTCTGTCGTCCCCTTTTCCTCCTGCCCCCAATCCCTCCTAGCATCAGAGTCTTTTCTAATGAGTCAACTCTTCGCATGAGGTGGCCAAAGTACTGGAGTTTCAGCTTTAGCATCATTCCTTCCAAAGAAATCCCAGGGCTGATCTCCTTTAGAATGGACTGGTTGGATCTCCTTGCAGTCCAAGGGACTCCTAACAGTCTTTTCCAACACCACAGTTCAAAAGCATCAATTCCTCGGCGATCAGTCTTCTTCACAGTCCAACTCTCACATTCATACATAACCACTGGAAAAACCATAGCCTTGACTAGACGGACCTTTGTTGGCAAAGTAATGTCTCTGCTTTTGAATATGCTATCTAATTACAGTACAGAAGATTTTAATGTTCTGTCATGATTTCATAGTTTGCTGTAGATATTTTAGTCTAGATACTCTATCATTTACTTTAGATAAATGTGGATTTCTTTGAAGTTTTTTGTTTTTTTTTTCTTTATTTATTTTTAGCTTTGCTTTCAGCCATACAGTTTTAATTTCATATCTTACCACTTAACCAAAATGTTAATGATTCAAAAATGACCTTTTTAATCTGCAGTTGTTGTTTGACCTAAAGTCTATTTTAATAAATACAGTCATATCATCTTTTCTTTGGTTAGAACTTGAATGATAATTTTTTCATACTTTTACTTTCAACTTGACCACTTATTTTATATCCAATGAACCTCTAATCACTAAGCAACAGGATGGAGAAAGCTTAGAACTGACTTGTCATGACCTTCAAGTTCTTTTTGGACTTTTTATAAGGATATTTTTCGGCATGTGAGAAAATGTAAAATAATATCACACACATCTGTCAAGTACCCTTCAGGTACCTAGCTTTATCAAATCTTAGATGCTTTACCATCTGAGCCACCAGAGTTTGGCCTTAGTCATATGAGCGTCATTTATTTCACTTCACTGTAAACTTCTTATTAAAGTGAAATACACATATTTAGCAAAATATGAAGTCATTAAGGTAAGTAGGATTTCTTTATATCTATGGCAAAATATGAAATCATTAAGGTACAACTAGATAAAGTTTCACAAAGTGAAGAGGGAAGTTCTTTTTATAAAATGTCACATCACACAGCAGGCTTGTGGGATCTTAGATCCCTGATTAAGGATCGAGTCCGTGCCCTCTTACCGTGTAAGTGGAGTCTTAACCACTGGACTGCCAGGGAAGTCCTCACAGAGTGAATATAGTACACATCAAGACAGAGAGAATCAACCGCGAAGCAGAATTTGTTATCTTCAAGATACCTCTTGGTCACTACTTTTGTCTTTCTCTCAACACTAACAATTATCCTGACTTCGAACAGTATAAATTTCTTTTTCCTATTTTTGTGCTTTATGAATAGAATCATATCACACATGTCCTCTTTACATCTACCTTTCCTGGAATTTATCCACATTGTCACATTTTTCAAGGGTTTAATTCATTGATGCTTTATATTTTATCAGTCTACCTATTCTACTATCAAAGGATAAATCTGGATTGCTTTCAGTTTGGAGCTATGATGGGTAATGCTGTTTTATCATTCCTGTATCTGCCTTTTGGCATATTTTTTTTGGCTATGTAACTGGGAGTAGACCACTAGATCGTAGGGTATACATAGCTTCATCTCTTATAGACACTCCTTACTATTTTCCAAAATGGCTGTGTTAATTTTAATACCCAGTGGTAAAGTGTTTGTGCAGTTTTTTTACTTTGGTTATGTTCTGTAATTTTCTTTTTCTTTTTTTTTTTTTCCTGTTTAATCTTTCAATGCTATGTACTCTGAGCAGAGGTGAAGAGGAGCAATGTGAACAACTTGAGGTGATCCAGGAAGGCTCTTTTTCAGAGGGTGATGCTGATTATTTCATCTCCATGTGCACCACAGAAAATAGAAAAAAGAAGAAATAGAGTTGGGCTTCTTCCACAATTCAGGATGATATTGGACTAAACTCCTGTACCGAAGACTCAAGGGGTTAACAACACAGAACACTTCCTTCTCTGAAAGGTTAACAAAAAGTAAAGTAAGTACCACGTTTCATCTGTTCTGTGTGTGTTTTTCTGGATTTTAACACCTCTGAAATGGCATGGAATTAAAATTGATGGTCTCTGATGACTTGGAAGGAATGATGCTGAAGCTGAAACTCCAGTACTTTGGCCACCTCATGCGAAGAGTTGACTCATTGGAAAAGACTCTGATGCTGGGAGGGATTGGGGGCAGGAGGAGAAGGGGACGACAGAGGATGAGATGGCTGGATGGCATCACTGACTCGATGGATGTGAGTCTGAGTGAACTCCGGGAGTTGGTGATGGACAGGGAGGCCTGGCATGCTGCGATTCATGGGGTCACAAAGAGTTGGACACGACTGAGCAACTGATCTGATCTGATCTGATGACTGGGTGTGTTGTTTTTTGTTTGTTTCATGGAGGTACACAGACTAATGGCAAATCTTATAATTAGTGGAAAGCAAAGATTCTTCAAGGTTCCTTTTGACTGTAGGTGTTTATGATTTTTACGGTGGGTATGGAGATGTGCTGCTCAGATTCCCCTTCAAGAACAGACTTTCTGACAAGCTGTAAGGCATGCAGTTAGTTGGCTGCCTGCAGACATACCTTTGGGATCTGTTACAGTTTTCAAGCCAAAGTCATTTCTTTGGGATGACCCTCAACTGAAGATAGAGCAAAGCAGTGGCAGTTGAGGCCATGTTCTTCTCAGGGCAGCCATGAGCCAAATTCACAAGACAGATATTCAGCTGTATGCAAGACTCTCCCAGTGAGCAAGCTTTGCTCCAGAGCTCCTCACTGGGCTGACACAGTCAGGACAGCATTGCACTCTGGCAGTTTCCCTGCACAAGCCTCTTCCCTTCCTTTTCCTTTCATAGGTGATATTCCTTTACTCTGCAATAGACCTCACTCCTGGTTCTATTTCGAATACTCCTTTCCTTGCACAGTTGGCATTAGAAGTTTTCTGAGAAAGCAGGCATGAAGATGAGGGTAAGAGACTGGAACATGCATAAGGAGGACTCTCCCTGAGTGGCAGGTAGAGCAAAGATGGCCTGGGGCAAGGTGGTGACCTAAATATTAAAACTTCATCACTGGTATCTTGAGAGAACAGGCTGGTGGAATGATTTTAAGCATTTGAACATACAGAGGTGTTGGTGGTGTTCATGAAATGAAATAATAATAATAGAAATTTATAAATATTAATTTATAAAATATGCTTACAAATGTATATTTGTTATAAGAATAATGATGTTGAATTGGAAAAGACAATGGCACCCCACTCCAGTACTTTTGCCTGGAGAATCCCATGGATGGAGGAGCCTGGTGGGCTGTAGTCCACGGGGTCGCTAAGAGTTGGACACGACTGAGTGACTTCACTTTCACTTTTCACTTTCATGCATTGGAGAAGGAAATGGCAACCCACTCCAGTGTTCTTGCCTGGAGAATCCCAGGGACGGAGGAGCCTAGTGGGCTGCCGTCTACACACAGAGTTGGACACGACTGAAGTGACTTAGCAGCTTAGCAATGATGTTGAATGACTATTACTAAGTTGCATGTATGACCTGCATGTGGGTAATAGGACACTGAGGACAATTAACAATGGAAACAACTAAAAACTAAACGTGAAAACCAGAGTCTCTTGGGCAGCTCGAGAAAATCCCCTCCTCTCATGTGATGGTGAGCAGAGCATGAGATCAAATCCAGTCTGTAACAATCAGAGAAGCTGAAATTCGAAGACTGCTGAATGTTCATCAAAGACAAGTCTGTGAAAAGAGGAGATATATGTACACTGATTCACTTTGCTGTATACCTGAAACTCACAAAACAATGTAAATCAACTATACTCCAATAAAAACAATTTTTTAAAAGGTAAGTCTGGTAAGACAAACTTCAAGCCCTGGTTGGAAAAACCTAAATCCCTGACACATGGGCAGAGGTCATACGGGTGATTCCCCTGAAGAATACACAGACTCTGAACAATTTGAGTCTGTAGAAGTGGGTATTCTCCTTCTTAACAGGCAAAAATTTCCCCACTATGGGAGAAAATAAGAGATCTTTTTCTCTAAAAGCCATAAAAAAGTGCTTCCTTTAAAAATTGCCATGTACGGTCCTGGCCTCCAGGCCAATGAATAGGGTTGTCACAACATAACGTAATCGGAAACATGCTAGTCATGATAAAGGAAAAAAGAGATTTTATCCTAGAGGAGTTGTAAAAAATAGTGACTGTTGTTGGGCAATCAAAAGTGCTGGTTTGCCCAAGGCTGGCAGATAGCCTGCAGTGCAGGAGTTTCTGTGCTA
Organism: Bison bison bison; assembly: GCF_000754665.1. NCBI lineage: Eukaryota > Metazoa > Chordata > Mammalia > Artiodactyla > Bovidae > Bison > Bison bison. The sequence continues at coordinate 395,732 of NW_011494897.1, forward strand.
AAAACAGAGCTGCTGCTGCTAAGTCACTTCAGTCATGTCTGACTCTGTGCGACCTCATAGATGGCAGCCCACCAGGCTCCCCGGTCCCTGGGATTCTCCAGGCAAGAACACTGGAGTGGGTTGCCACTTCCTTCTCCAACGCATGAAAGTGAAAAGTGAAGTGAAGTCGCTCAGTCATGTCCGACTCTTCGCGACCGCATGGACTGCAGCCTCCCAGGCACCTCTGTCCATTGGATTTTCCAGGCACCAGTACTGGAGTGGGGTGCCATCACCTTCTCCGAAAAACAGAGCAATCTTAGGCAAAGTAGAATGTTTGATCACCCCAGTACTTTCAGGGATCAGGTCAGTCCACATGGGACTAGATTTTAAGGGTACTTGATCAAGAAGTCAGAAATCAAGATGGAATAAAAAGGCATTTATTAGGGTTTCAGGTTAAATATTGTAAGGTGGTAGTCACTGTTAAACTCAAAAATCTAGCCCTTGCAGAATTTGCATAGGTTCTGGAAAATGACTCTATTGACCATTGTAGGCTCGACCTGTTGCAGCTACCTGCTATGTGAATTCTCTTTGCTAGAACAGATAAATGTGGCCACAGGTATATGATGGGCATCCAATGATTTGGCAAGTGTGTTTTTTCTATCTTAACAATGAAAGGGCTTTCAGAAATAGTTTGCATTCATGCAGAACATAAAACTATGTGTGTGTGTGCGTGTGTATATATATATATATATATATATATGTTTATTGTTTTCCCTATAGTAATACTTTTGCTAACTCTTGCAGCTGTCTGCTGTAATATCATGTGAAGATCTCTGGACCATCTGGGTATCTTGCAGAAACTCACACTGAGGATAAGGATGTCTAATACCCTGGAGGGCATGTATTCCAAACCTAGGGACTAAGAGGGTGGGAGATAAATGCTATAATAATTTATAGAACTGCCACTTCAGTAAAGCATTTATGGGACTCTCCTGGCCAGGGGCATGTAGAATCATCCTGTCTAAAATGAAAGAGAAATTGTTGCACTCTGTGTTTACTTTTACAAAGAGGAATGTATAATTCCTAACAGGACTTTTTGGTATCTGGAGGCAACACATTAGATACCTAGGAATATTGATATGGCTGCAATACTGGGTGATACAGTGGCTCTTGGGTTTTTGTAGCATCCGGAGCAATAAAAGCCTCTCCACAGGACTCAGACCATGATACAAGTAACTCTGCCACTTGGGCCACACCATCTGACTTCCCTGGTGGTCCAGTGGTTGAGAGTCTGCCTTGCAATGCAGGGGATGCCAGTTTGAACCCTGGTCCAGGAAGATCCTACATGTTGCAGGGCAACTGGGTCCATGTGCTCAGCTACTGAGCCTGCCCTCTGGAGCCCATGATGTGCTACTGCTGAGCCCACATGCAGTGACCACTGACTCCTACATGCCATAGGGCCCAAGTTCCGCAACAAGAGAAGCCATTGCAATGAAAAGCCTGCACACTGCAACTAGAGAGTAGCCCCTGTTCTCCACAACTAAAGGAAAGGCCATGCAATGAAGACCCAGCACAGCCAAACATAAATAAATAAACATTTTTTAAAAATTAATGTTGGCTACATTATAAGCCTTATTCAGCAGGTCCCTGAGGGATACAAGTGAGAGGGGAAAAAACCCCAAAACTCCATGAGCAGTGTTGAATGACCTGGCCAGAGGGTCCAGATCTTGAAAAACAAAAGACTGGAATCAAAAATATCAGAAGTAGAGGTGTGAGGATGGGTATATTAGAGAGGACACCAAGTTTGAAGAGTATTTCTTAAAATTATATATTAAAGGCTACTAGAAAGTATCTACCATGAGTGAGGCATTTAACAACCAAATTGAAAAAACAACTTGGGCAACTGGGTATTTGCCAGTCAACAGCTACTCCAGTGTTGGCACAATTAACAGATGAATGAAATGGCCATGAATGCAGAGATGCAGGCCATTAATATATATGGAATCAATAGCACAGTCTCCCATTGACAAAGGTCAGTTTATTGCTACCTGTGAATGTCTAACCTATTTGCAACAAAGATCAGTTTGAAGCCCCTAACATGACCGTATTCTTTGAGGAGATCAAGTGACCAGTCAGAGGTAAATTTATTAAATTAGATCCAATAGGATTAGATACCTATTCAAAGTATGAATTTGCGTTTTCTGCTTGCAGGGCCTCAGCTAACACCACTATTTTGGGGCTCCTAGAATCTTTGGTTCAGAGGGGTAGAATCCCATACAAGGTAGCATTTGACCAGAGAACCCACTTTACAGTGATGGAGATGTGGGAGGGGATTCAAGTCTTTGGGATCCGTTAGCGGCATCACAAAGCACACCATCCTGAGGATGCCAGTCTCACAGAGCATTGTAAAGGCCTGCTGAAGTCACAGATGCAGTGCCAGCCCAGAGTCAAAACCCTGTGAAAGCTGGACATCGTTCTTCAGGATGCAATATTTACAAAGAATCTCAAGGTTTATATGGCACTAGGTTCACAATAGAAAGGATATGTGGATTTGAGAACCAAGGCATGAGAGGTGAACCCACTTACCATGACTCCTAGAAATTGACTGAGAGTCTTTGTGTCTGTATGCAGGTCCTACCTGACTGAAGCATTAGAAGTCCTTATCCCTGCCAGGCATCTTGGGTCCCTTGTGCTAAGGGACGGCAGGCAAAAGAGGACTCACTAGCAGTAAGTGATCCTAATCAGCAGAGAGATTGTTATTGTTCGGTTGCTAAGCCATGTCCAACTCTTTGCGACCCCATGGATTGCAGCATGCCAGGGTTCCCTGTCCTTCACTATCTCCCTGAGTTTGCTTAAACTTACATGCATTGAATCAGTGATGCCATCTAACCATCTCATCCTTTGTCATCCTCTTCTCCTCCTGCCTTCAATCTTTCCCAGCATTAAGGTCTTTTCCAGTTAGTTGGCTCTTTGCATCAGGTGGCCAAAATATTGGAGCTTCAGCTTCAGCATCAGTCCTTCCAGTGAAATTTCAGGATTGATTTCCTTTAGGATTGACTGGTTTGATCTCCTTGCTATCCAAGGGACTCTCAAGAGTCTTCTCCAGCACCACAGTTCAAAAGCACCAGTTTTTCAGGGCTCAGCCTTCTTTATGGTCCAACTCTCACATCCATACATGATTACTGGAAAAACCATAGATTTGACTATACACATCTTTGTTGGGAGAGGAGTTGGGCTGCTCTTGTACCCTGGCAGGGGGGAATCCATGGGGAGCTCAGGTGACCCACTTGGGGTGCTTTTTAGTTCTTTCCTGCCTAACTGTGACTGAGAATAAATAAGCAAGACCACCCTGGCTAAGAGGGATCTCAGACCTCTCAGGAAGAGTTTGAGTCACACGACCAGGTCAGCCACTAAGACCAGCAGAGGTGGTGGAAGAGGATATGGGCCCATTAGAATGGATATTGGAGAGAAGAAGAGTGAGCAGTTGTGGCCCTTGGGCCAACAGCAGTCTCTCCAATGCATGAAAGTGAAAAGTCAAAGTGAAGTTGCTCAGTCGTGTCCGACTTTTAGTGACCCCATGGACTGCAGCCTACCAGGCTCCTCTGTCCATGAGACTTTCCAGGCAAGAGTACTGGAGTGGGGTGCCATTGCCTTCTCCACATAAGGACTGTAGTTTGTTCCATTAACCTCTCTCTTCCAAGTTTGCTTTAGGTAGAAAGAAGGAGCTGTTCTCTCATGTGCACAGACAAGGACTTCAAGGAGGAGCTGCCCAGCAGCAAGGGCTGTGGTTGGCTGCCCATCATCAGATTGTTTGTGCCTTCAGGGTCCACTTCGGCTTTTCACATGAGGTCATGCTCTTCTTGAGGAGAATTTCAGCCAATGACTGAGCAAGATGGTGATTCAAGGTCTGACTATTTTTGCCCCAAATTGTAGGACTCTTTTAAGGATCAATCATTGGTCTGAAGCCTGGAACTGGACTGGCAGAACTTCATCAGGACTACACCCAGTGTGATGACACACCACACTGTTTCTGCTTGCTCTCCTTTCCTTTCACAGCTCCTATTCCCCAATACGACTTCTGTAGTCCTAACTCCATCTTGGCCTCTGATACTGACAGAACCCAACTGACACATAAAATAATAACGAAAAGAAACAATGCTATGTCCTCCAGTATACACAATACCATCCAAATTAAATGGTCACAGTTGAAACAGCTGACAGTCTCAGAGGTCCAAATTCATACAGCCACTTAGAGACAGAATAGGGGTCAATAGATACTCAATACATCAAACCTATCTGTGTAACACCTGATAGGCAAAAAGAAAAAAAAAAAAAAAAAGGATAAAACGGTCAAGCTAATTAATGGAAGCTGTAGATCCAGATACTCAAACATAGTTTTTCAAATGCAAACAAGCAAACCAACAAAACCTCAGCAATTTAGCCCAACAATTGAGCATTTAGTTAATCTCAGTATGGAAAGGATTTTCAAAATTGGAATTCTTTCTTCAGATTTCCACTTATGGAATAGAAGAGCAAATTTTATTAATAATAAAATATTAAGACAAGCTGATTGTAAAATTAAAAGGAAAAAATTCATCAGAACATAATTTACATCTCGAGTGCCAAAGAGATAGTAATAATGATGTCAGATAAACAGACCAAGATTCCCATTCAGATAGATCAAAGCCATATGTTACAAGGCACAAGACATTATTCAAAAGTCAAAACTTGCTGTCCCTCCCAGCCCCAGTGGAACATCAATGATCCAAGCCCAAAGAGTACAGGAGGCTTTGGACTGGTTCCCTGAAATACAGAGGGATGAATTTTGTATGGGTGACCAAACAGACCGGTGCCTGGGTGGTCTCTTCAGTTCAGAGAATACAGCAGCCAAATCCCTTGGAAGAGGGTTTAATCTGCCTGTGTTCTGTCTTTTCTCCAGGCCAATATACTTTTATATGGCAGTCAGTGAGAGCATCTGAAAAAGCAAATTGGATTATGTTACTGTCTTGCCTAAAGACTTGCAATGACTTCACAGGGCTCATAAAGTCAAATGTGAACTTCTCCCATGCCCAGCTGGGCCTTGCATGATCTGACTTCTGCCTTCATTGCAGGCCATGCGCAGGCTCACCCACTACGCTAGGTCCGCTGGACAGCCATCGTTCACTCTAGACTCTTCATGCAGGCTGTCCCCTGTTTCTGGACGGCTCCTCCTCATTTTCAGTGCATGTGTGCGTGCTGAGTCGCTTCAGTCGTGTCTGACTTTTTGCGACTCTATGGACGATAGCCCACCAGGCTCCTCTGTACATGGAAATCTCCAGGCAAGAGTAATGAAGTAGGTTGCCATGCCCTCCTCCAGGGGATCTTTCTGACCTAGGGAGATTTATTTACTACTAATGCCACCTGAAAAGCCAGTAAATGACTTCTCCTTAGTGAGGCCTACTCCAAAAGGGAAGTCAAATGCCTCCTCCTCAGACAGCCTTTTTTGATGGTCAAACCCACACACCTCTGCACCCCTGCACAAACACTCACCACCTTCCATCCTACTTTTTCTCTCACACTGCATTTTCTTTTCCCTTCATGGTATATAGGACAATTTGTTCCTTGAAAAAGAAAATCTGTATATTTTTTCTCCTGCCTTGGCAATCTGGTTCTTTACCACTAGTACCAACTGGGGAGACCTAGATCATATTTATATAGCATAATGACATGTTTTTTTTCCCAAAGTTCTTTACCTGTATGACTCTACTGAGTCGTTGATGTAGGTTTTCTCTTTTACAGTTGATGAAACTAGGTCACAGAGAGGTTAAGGCAGGGCAGAATTATGATTAAGACTCCAACAGGAGCCACAAATCTCTCCCAATATGTTCCTGCCTTAACTCAACTAAATATCAATCTTCTTAATAAAATGTTATTAACGTATCAGGGATTTCAGCATGTTAGATGAATACTTGGGATCAAGAGAGCCTTCTGGACCTCTTAAATCACTGCTCATTCACCAATAACCCTGTGTTCTCTGGCTAGAGACAGCATGGTCCTGATTAATCTGGAAAAGGCCCTATTTTGTGCATCAGATGGTTTTTGCAGGGTTTTTTTTGCAGTTTCGCTCGTGTATATGCATGTGTTTGAGGATGCGTGGATATGGGTTCAAGAGTTAGAGACTGTTAACCAAGAATATAGCTCAGTCAACTTTAGAGTTTATGAGGGACACTGAAAGGATCAGACAAAAGAGAATAATAAACAGGTACAATTCAGAATACAGTTATGAAAGAGGAGTCTAAACTCTCACCAGTTAAAGGATTTAGCTAAGAGAATATTAAATCTAAATGACTAAATGCATTAAATCTTTCTATCTTTTTGGGATAAGTGTAGTATAGCATTACTCATTCAAACCTCACAATATAATATTTATACTCTCACTGGTAAGCGAAGTAAGGAACAGGAAAGTAACCTTCTTAATATCCTCCAGTCAGTAAGTGATAGAGTCTGGTTAAGACGTAAACAGACTGGCTGACAGCCTGTCTTCTTAATGATTTAATAGTGCCATCAGTTTTTGCAAAGAATTAGTCTCTGATGGGCGCATGAAGGGAGAGTCTTTCTTTCGCGGAAGTGGGGGGCCTGGAGGCTTGGGTGAAGGCATCTGAGTGTGTCCACAGCACCCCTGCCACCTTCGCATCCGAAGAATTTCTTATATTTTCAAGGAGCTTAATGGAAAAAGAAAGAAATGTTGAGATTAGGGTATTCAGGGCATGAAGTAACTTTGCCAACCCCAGAAAATTCATCAAGGCCAAACTAACCCTATATGGATGTGTCCTGGAGCCCCCAAGGACAAATCTGGCACCTCACTGAACACTTCAGGGCTTGTCAGAAAGGAAAGACTTGGGAACAACACCATAGTGAAAAAACCCAAGAACTTGGCTGAGGGCTTCTGCGTTACTAGTGTATGGGGGACCCTGAATCTGCTCTGATATCTGTCCTTCATCTTCCCATCTGGAGCCAATCTGCAGAGTCACCCTCAGCCCACACCAACCACAGCCAACACCACAGTGACCTCACCTCTTACCCTGTATCAGGAAGCATTTCCCCATCTGATATTCAAGTTGTTTTATTTATTTTTTTGATGAGGTAAATTTTATTTTAAGTTCATCCCAATATTTCATTTGAGGAGTCAAGAGTTTTATAATACTTTTTATTTGGAAATAATTTCAGACTTAGAGAAAATTGCAAGAACAGGAAAAAAAAAAAAAAGGCAACTCATATATCTTTTACCCAGATTCTCCTGTTGTTAACATTTTATCTCATTTTTTTGTCTGTCTTATTATTCTCCTTCCTTCTCTTCTATCACCTCTTCCTCCTCCTTCTTTTTATATGCAAATATGCAAATTTTTATTATATACAAATATAAAAATTTCTTTTAATATACAAATATATATAAATCTTTATATTTTCTCATATATATATTTGAGAATGGCATATATTTCTGTCTATGTATCTATATATCTTTGTATATATGTATGTATTTATCTATTATCTGTCTATCCATTCATCTATCTATGCATATGTGTGTTTCTGAACAATTTAAAAGTAAACTGAACACATACTGGCCCTTTTCTAAGTACTTAAATATGAATTTTCCAATAATAAGAAATTTTCCTATGTTGTTGCACTGTAGTTATCAACTTCAGTATACTTAATAGTAATGAATATTTAATCTAATCTACTATTTATATTTTAATTTTATCAATTAACCCAATAATTTCCTTTATTAGTGTTTTTTCCCTCCAGTACAAGAGCCAGTTTAGGATCAGATATTGCATGCAGTTGTCGTGTTTGTAAGGTCACTTCATATCTGGAACATCTCCAAAGCCTTTATTTATCTTGTTGATATTTTTGAAGGATGAAGTACCTTTTGATCTTTTTAATAGAACACTCCTCATTTGGTCTTTGTCTGACATTTCCTCATGAGTATATCCTGACTATATTCCTGGTCAGAATATGATGTGAATGACCCTGAGTCCTCCTGAGGTATCACACCTGAAGAGACATGATCTCTACCTACTCATTGGTGATGTACATAATTCCAACACAACCAGTCAAGGTGTTGTCTGATATCTCAAGTGCACAGTTACTATTTTTCTCTCTTGTAATGAATAAGCAGCCCATGAAGGGAAGTTTTAAGACCATGCGCATATTCTGCTCTTCATCAGTATTTCTCCCATATTTGGCATCCATTAATGCTCGCCTGAACTGATCTTTACTATGATGGTTGCAGAAAGATGATTTTCCACCTCCAGTACTCTCCACATTCACTATTTAGCCCTCAGCCTTCTACTGAGGGCAAGAACCCTCCTTTCTATCTATCTATCCATCATCTTCACCATTTATTTATTATAAATATGAATTATGAATTCATAATTTTGTTGCTATTGCTAAAATTGTGCCATATTAGGCCATTGAAGGCTTCATTATGGGTTTCTATGTCTTTGAGACATGCCTCCATAAGTTTTTTACTAATTCTCATCCTTCTGACACAAGATGTTCTAGGCTTATATTTACTCTGGACCAGCCATGGAGTCATATATTCCTCTGTGGATTCCTGGTTACCTTTAGTAGTATTAGAGATCAATCTTGGGGCATTAGGCATGCTCACTGTTATTAAGGTGTCTTTACTAAAAGAACCATTCCGTGCATGGTACTAGTACTGGAAAATATATGCATGTATAAACATATATATACACATATTTACATAGATACACGCACATCTATGGGCTTCCCAAGTGGCACTAGCAGTAAAGAATCCACCTGCCAATGCAGAAGACATAAGATACCTGGGTTTGATCCCTGAGTCAGGAAGATCCCCTGGAAGAGAGCATGGGAATCCACTCCAGGGTTCTTGCCTAGGAAATCCCATGTACAGAGGAGTCTGACAGGCTACAGTCCATGGGGTTGCAAAGAGTCAGACATGACTGAGAGACTTAACAGGCAGGCACATGTACATGTGTTTGCATACACACATACATACTAATATTTTAGAAATCATGAGTTTACAATATTTCCCATTCTAATCCATCCTCTTTCTTCCCTTTCCCGTTTCCTATTTGCATGTCTTTTCATCCACAGCAACTCTGATGCACTTATCCTTTTGGTCAATTTAATACATCGTAAATGATTTCACAATTGCCTTAAATCTACCATTATAAAAAAGAAGTCTACTAAAAAACAGTTCAGCATTTTCCAATTCTTTGAATACCTATCCCACAGACAAATACTTTGGGTTACTTGGATTACTTTCTCTTTTGTAGATTTATCCCTCAATGAATTATGATACTCATATAAAACAAAGTGGGTTTTTTTTTTAACTTTTTCATAGTTTAATTTTTTTTCTTATTTACTGTCAGGGAAGCCTGGTATGCTGTAGTCCATGGGGTCACAAAGAGCTGGACAAGACTGAGTGACTGAGGAACAACAAATATTTGTTGATTGATTTTTAATATGTAGATAACTAACTTGCTTCTGAAAATCAACACTAATCAAAAAAGTACACTCAGCAAAGTGTCACTCTACCCTATATTTCTTTTTTTAAAAAAATTCTTTTTAATATTTAAACTGCCTGGTCACACCACTTGGCATGTGGGACTCTAGTTCCCTTACGAGGAATCAAACCCATATCTCCTTCATTAGAAGCACAGTCCTAACCACTGGACCACCAGGGATGTCCCTATTCTATATCCCTTTTATCTCAAAATACATCCACCTCTTGTAAGTAACCAAATTTATAAACTTTTGGTTTTTCTTTCATGTGGTTCTTTTTTTGTGTGTAAAAATAAGCAGATACATGTATTTTTTTCTTGTTTCCCCTTCTTTCCTACCAAAACACAGCATATTATATATGATATATGATATTTTGCATTTCTGCTTTCTTCACTTAAAATACCTCCTGCAGTTACTCCATATCAGCTTAACAAGATCTCCTTCATTATGTTGCTCAGTTATGTATTACTCCGTTGTCTGTATATACCTTAGCTTACTCAGCTAATTTCCCCTCTTGGACATTTAGGTTGTTTCCCAAATTTTGCCTTTAAAAATAATGGTTCATGATGTCATTGTGGAAATACATTTTAATATTGCTATAAATAATCTTTGGGTTAAATTCCTATAGTGAGATTGCAGGATCAAAGAATAAACGAACATGTAGGTTTGTGAGATAATTGCCAAATTACTGTTTGTGATTTCATCACTGTGCTTTCAAAGAAGGCTTGTTTCATATGTGTAAGAACCATTTTTATATCTGGCTTTATGATGTGTTACTTTGGATCTTTGCCTATCTTTTATTGGTATTTCTGGCCTTTTTCCATCAATTAAAAATTCATTTCTTTTAAAGATATCAAGCCTTTCTCCATGATTTATGTTATACAAACGTTCTCCCAGTTCAGATCAGATCAGTCACTCAGTTGTGTCCGGCTCTTTGTGACCCCATGAATCGCAGCACACCAGGCCTCCCTGTCCATCACCAACTCCCGGAGTTCACTCAGACTCACGTCCATTGGGTCAGTGATGCCATCCAGCCATCTCATCCTCTGTCGTCCCCTTCTCCTCCTGCCCCCAAGCCCTCCCAGCATCAGAGTCTTTTCCAATGAGTCAACTCTTCGCACGAGGTGGCCAAAGTACTGGAGTTTCAGCTTTAGCATCATTCCTTCCAAAGAAATCCCAGGGCTGATCTCCTTCAGAATGGACTGGTTGGATCTCCTTGCAGTCCAAGGGACTCTCAAGAGTCTTCTCCAACACCACAGTTCAAAAGCATCAATTCTTCGGCGCTCAGCCTTCTTCACAGTCCAACTCTCACATCCATATGTGACCACAGGAAAAACCATAGCCTTGACTAGACGGACCTTTGTTGGCAAAGTAATGTCTCTGCTTTTGAATATGCTATTTAGGTTGGTCATAACTTTCCTTCCAAGGAGTAAGCATCTTTTAATTTCATGGCTGCAGTCACCATCTGCAGTGATTTTGGAGCCCAGAAAAATAAAGTCTGACACTGTTTCCCCATCTATTTGCCATGAAGTGATAGGACCAGATGCCATGATCTTCGTTTTCTGAATGTTGAGCTTTAAGCCAACTTTTTCACTCTCCACTTTCACTTTC
>NW_011494897.1:406949-407614 GCF_000754665.1 Bison bison bison
TTTTGAGCTCCTCTTCACTTTCTGCCATAAGGGTGGTGTCATCTGCATATCTGAGGTTATTTATATTTCTCCTGGCAATCTTGATTCCAGCTTGTGTTTCTTCCCAGTCCAGCGTTTCTCATGATGTATTCTGCATATAAGTTAAATAAGCAGGGTGACAATATACAGCCTTGACGAACTCCTTTTCCTATTTGGAACCAGTCTGTTGTTCCATGTCCAGTTCTAACTGTTGCTTCCTGACCTGCACACAGATTTCTCAAGAGGCGGGTCAGGTGGTCTGGTATTCCCATCTCTTTCAGAATTTCCCACAGTTTATTGTGATCCACACAGTCAAAGGCTTTGGCATAGTCAATAAAGCAGAAATAGATGTTTTTCTGGAACTCTCTTGCTTTTACCATGATCCAGCAGATGTTGGCAATTTGATCTCTGGTTCCTCTGCCTTTTCTAAAACCAGCTTGAACATCAGGAAGTTCACAGTTCACATATTGCTGAAGCCTGGCTTAGAGAATTTTGAGCATTACTTTACTAGCATGTGAGATGAGTGCAATTGTGCGGTAGTTTGAGCATTCTTTGGCATTGCCTTTCTTTGGGATCAGAATGAAAACTGACCTTTTCCAGTCCTCTGGCCACTGCTGAGTTTTCCAAATTTGTTGGCGTATTGAGTG
>NW_011494897.1:407956-408294 GCF_000754665.1 Bison bison bison
CAGTTCTTCTGTGTATTCTTGCCACCTCTTCTTAATATCTTCTGCTTCTGTTAGGTCCATACCATTTCTGTCCTTTATCGAGCCCATCTTTGCATGAAATGTCCCCTTGGTATCTCTGATTTTCTTGAAGAGATCTCTAGTCTTTCCCATTCTTTTGTTTTCCTCTATTTCTTTGCATTGATTGCTGAAGGCTTTCTTATCTCTTCCTGCTATTCTTTGGAACTCTGCATTCAGATGTTTATGTCTTTCCTTTTCTCCTTTGCTTTTCGCTTCTCTTCTTTTCACAGCTATTTGTAAGGCCTCCCCAGGCAGCCATTTTGCTTTTTTGCATTTCTTTT
>NW_011494897.1:409272-414718 GCF_000754665.1 Bison bison bison
ATTACTGTGATATTGAATGGTTTGCCTTGGAAACGAACAGAGACCATTCTGTCGTTTTTGAGATTGCATCCAAGTACTGCATTTCGGACTCTTTTGTTGACCATGATGGCCACTCCATTTCTTCTGAGGGATTCCTGCCCACAGTAGTAGATATAGTGGTCATCTGAGTTAAATTCACCCATTCCAGTCCATTTCAGTTCGCTGATTACTAGAATGTTGACATTCACTCTTGCCATCTCTTGTTTGACCACTTCCAATTTGCCTTGATTCATGGACCTGACATTCCAGATTCCTATGCAATATTGCTCTTTACAGCATCGGACCTTGCTTCTACCACCAGTCACATCCACAGCTGGGTATTGTTTTTGCTTTGGCTCCATCCCTTCATTCCTTCTGGAGTTATTTCTCCACTGATCTCCAGTAGCATATTGGGCACCTACTGACCTGGGTAGTTTCTCTTTCAGTATCCTATCATTTTGCCTTTTCATACTGTTCATGGGGTTCTCAAGGCAAGAATACAGAAGTGGTTTGCCATTCCCTTCTCCAGTGGACCACATTCTGTCAGATCTCTCCACCATGACCCGCCCGTCTTGGGTTGCCCCATGGGCATGGCTTAGTTTCATTGAGTTAGACAAGGCTGTGGTCCTAGTGTGATTAGATTGACTAGTTTTCTGCGAGTATGGTTTCAGTGTGTTTGCCCTCTGATGCCCTCTTGCAACACCTACCGTCTTACTTGGGGGTGGGGTATCTCTTCATGGCTGCTCCAGCAAAGCACAGCCATTGCTCCTTACCTTGGACGAGGGGTATCTCCTCACCGCCGCCCTTCCTGACCTTCAACGTGGGATAGCTCCTCTAGGCCCTCCTGCGCCCGCGCAGCCATGGCTCTTTGGATGTGGGGTTGCTCCTCCCAGCCGCCGCCCCTGATCTCGGACGCGGGGTAACTCCTGTCGTCGCTGCACCTGACCTTGGACGTGGGTAATTCCTCTCCCAGTTAGTCATTTCTTTTTTCACTTTACTTATTTTTTTTGCTATCTAATTATTTTTAAGGGTTTATGTAGATGAATTTTTAAATTTATCAGTGTTTTATTTTATTAAATAAAAATTAAGGAAAATTTAACCATGTTTTATTCTAATCCTTACTTATTTTCACTTTTTATATTTATATCTCTGATCTAATTAAATTTTTCTTGGTGCCTGACATGGCTTGTATCTAATTTTATATTTTCCATCCTTTATTAAAGATATCCCTCTTGCTCTAGTGATTAAAGTATCACTTTAATCGTATATCTGATTCCAATATGTAGTTGGGTTTGTTTCTGAACCTCAGTCCTATTCTATTGGTTTTAAAAGAAATATTCTTTTGACAGTGCTTTTTTGCAAATATGCAGGATTGTGTTTGATAAACTTTTGCTTTTTACTCATTTTTCAAAATTTAATAGTTTATTTCTTTTAACATTTTATGTATAAATCTTTATCTGGTAATTCTGATATGAGAAGTACTTGGGGGTGTAAATCTGCTCTTGTTTTTGCTCACTGTTATTTATAGTGTTTCATTTTCTTGTGATTTATTTTTTGTTATGAACTACACTTTTATTGAATTTAATCTGTGGGAATCCTGTGAACTAAATGTTGGGGTCAATTTCTTCCAGGAAGTATTTGGGTTTGCATCTGTCAACCTCTGTAGTCCTTCCTGAGGCCTTCCAAATAATGAAGAGGAGGTCTTATATTCAGTTTGCATTAAATCCCAGGATTAGTTGTTAGATCCCCAAGCCCTAGCACTAGTTTCCTTAAAAAACAATCTTTAGAGTGTGGCTTAAAATTTTGCCTCGCTCTTTTGCAAGTTCAGGTAGTATCTTTAAAGTTAGGGAACTTAAAAGTTTAGCTTGCTAATTTATCCAGGTTTTAGTTAAATTATAGCAGAAGGACTTAAAGTTTATCACAGTAAACTATTGTATGTTTTTTCATGTTTTAATTTAAATTTTGAGATATTTCAAATTTATAGCACAATAAGGAAAATACCCAAAGTAGGTTGTAGGTATTACTGGCTCAGATTAACAAGTAATGACATTAAGGTTATTCACAACAGGGTCGTATTTTTGAGAAAAGAAATCATGGATATTGTTGAAGCCACTTTCCTGTATTACATATTAGAGTGTTGCAGAAATACACAAAATGTTCAGAATCAAACTTACCATCTTTTCCATAAAAACTTCTCCTCTTATATTCTTTGGTTCAGTTTCTCACAATAGAAACCAATCAATCACTCTCATATTATTCATATCTCAAATACCACTTTCACTATCTTAGTTTCCAGCCCCATCATTTTAAATTTTATTATTATTATGTTATTCTCCTAACTGGACTTCCTGTATCTAGTATTGCCTTCAGTAGTATTCATTGCAGAGTGATTTTTTTTTTTCCTACAACATCTTACACATATCACTTCCCTAATAAAAGTTTTTAGTGGCTTTCCATCACTCTTAGTTCCTCTTAAAACCCACTCTCTAGCTCACAGTCATACTGAATCTCTTGTATTTCTCCCCAGTTCCATTCTCTCTCTAGCCTCTGATCTATACATACTGTTTCCTTTGTATGTAATGCGCCTGTAATCTACCCAATAGTTGTCTGGCTGACTCCATTAATTCTCAGCTTAGATTTCACACTAGGAAAACTTCGCTGCACTGCCAAGTTGGCCTAAGTATTTTCTGATGTACTCTATTGGCACCTTTTGCATATATTACTACATATATATAATACACCTGTCATAATAATCGGTGGTAGACCCCAAATACTATTTCCTATTCATCTTTCAATCCACAGCACCCAGTAAAGGATTGGACTTAGGTGAATAAATGAACGTGTGTGTGTGTGTGTGTGTGTGTGTTAGTTGCTTAGTCATGTCCGACTCTTTGTGACCCCATGGGGTGTAGCCCACCAGGAATCCATAGGAATAAATGAATACTGGTCTGTACTATCAGGCTACTCAAGATGGTGGTTCTCCTGTTCTCTGTTCATTCCCTGCTCAACCAATCCCTGTTCCACTTATACCTTACTCACATGACTGATCTTCCATCTTAAACATAGAGCCTAATCAATAACTGCCTATATGCTTTCCCCTTTCCCCCATCTTGCCCCTGGCCTCAGCTAGTGACTGTTCTAATCTCTAATTCAGAATGGCTCCACTATGCTAGCTTATCAAAGGGAAATACTTGCTCCCAGATGGTTCTTAACTGCAGGGGGACATGAGGAGCATACACCTCTGCTGATTTCCCTGGTAACCAGTGAGCCAACTTGACATCAATTTCCCCTGCAACTGGTAACCTCCCCCTCCCTGCAGTAGCAATGACTGCTGCCATGTCCTGCCTCTGTCTGCCAAATACCAGGATGTTCAGGACCTTGCTTAAGATGTGTATGATCCACTAACCAATAAACGATTCATGTCTGTCATTGATTCTGGGCTCTTTCCTTCTGTCCTGAGGCTGGGTTATTTCAGGGCTTGTAGGTCTGTTGGGTGCAGCCCAACATGGTCTCTTGAGTACCACTTCAGATTCCTTGAGGACAATAGGTAGATTTTCTGAATTTCATGCAGCATTCTTCATATAATTAAGTTGAAAAGTAGCTCATATGATACCATTAAAGTGATGATGGTCCAGAGTGGTCTAATTTAGGAGTTCCCCAAAATTCAATAAATCATTTGGGTTATATCATAGGAATAATTATATTTAACAGTTTTGTTGAGCTGTAATTGATGTACAGTAAACTGCAAGTGTTTATAAAGTATACAGTTTAAGATTTCACATATGGTTACACTCATGAAGCCATCCACAATCAAGATGATGAATATATTAATCACCTTCATTTAGATTTTTATAGTTTGAGGTTATCACAAATAAAACCATGAAAACATTTGTGTATACATCTTATATGGATATATGCTTTCACTTAGGTAAATACTTAGAATATTTGTATCATATGAGCACTGTATATTTAACTTTTTAAGAAACAGGCAAATTCTTTAAAAAGCATTTATATCAATTTAAATTCCCACAAGCAGTGTATGAGAGTTTCAGTTCCTCTACATCCTTGACAATTTTAGACAATCTAACAGGTGTGTGGAATTAGCTCATTGTGGTTTTTATTTGCATTTTCCCAATGTCTAATAATGTTGAGCATCTTTTCATGTTTTTTTGTTCTTTACCAATATACTTTCTCTGGTAAAGTTCTAATTCAAATATTTAGCTCATATTTAATTGTTTACTTTCTTACTATAGGATCTTAAGAGTTCTTTACATATTCCAAGTACCACTTCTTTATCAGATATGTAATAGGAAATTATTTTCAGCCTGTGGCTTGACTCAACACTGACCTTTAAAAGACCAAACACTCTCAATTTTGATTATCAAAAATTTTTTTTTCTTTTTTGGATTATGTTTTCAGTTTATATTTAAAAAACCCTTTCCTAATTCAAAGTCATAACTCAAAGTTACTTCCTTTTGCCTTATTGTAGAATAATATATATATATATAATATATATAAATAATATATATATATGGCATAAAATTTACTTTTTGAACTATTTTTAAGTGTATAGTTCAATGACATTAAATGTTTTCACATTATTGTGCAATGATCACAACCATCAATCTCCAGGATTTTTTGTGTATTTTTATGAGTAATTTTTTTCTCATTTGTTGACTTGTTGCTTATGACTGGCTATTTTACTGGTTGTTTTAGAGGTTATAACTTAAACAATTCAACTCATCATGGTTTGTATTAAAATGAAATTATTTCACATAAAATATTAAAAACCTAAATCAGTGTACTTCTATTTTTTCAATTCCAGCCTTTGAGTGCTTGTCATATAATCCTTTTTTATAATATAAATGTTATAATTTTTTCTTAAAGCATGAAATTATCTTTTGAAGAGATACAAGTGGCAGAGCCACAACTTTATATTTACCCAAGTAGTTACCATTTTCTGATGTCTTATCTTAGTTTGCATAGCTTCAGGTTTTCATCTGGTATTGTTTTCCTTCTACTTGATGGACTTCCTTTAATATTTCTTATAATTGAAAGTCAGTTGGTGGTTGATTCAGCTTTTCTATCCTCAAAAAGATATTTTTCTTCACTTTTTTTTTAAAATATGCTTTTATTGTGTAACATGTTCTAGATTTTTATAAAAAAAGACAGTTAAGCAATATTACCCTGATCTCCTCCTGCTTGTCTTATTTTTGAGAAACATCTGCTGTCATCCTTACAGCTGTTCTTCCTTCATAATGTACATATTTCTCTGACTGCGTTTGAATTTTTACTTTATCATTGATTTTAAGTGATTTAATTTACACTTTCCTTGATGTACTTTTCCACACATTCCTTGTGCTTAAGATTAATTGAGTTTTTTGCATTTGTGGCTCATGATTTTCAGCAAATTTGTAAAAGTTTTGCC
>NW_011494897.1:414818-418134 GCF_000754665.1 Bison bison bison
AGTTTTGCCCATTATTCTTCAAACACCTCACACTACCATAGATTCCAATTTTTTTGGCTGCTTAAAATTAATAAAACTATATTATTGACTTATAAAATTATTGATACTCTACTCATTTTTTCAATATTTTTCTCTCTGTATTTCATTTTGCAAAGTTATTATTTCTAAGTCTTTAAGTTGCCTAACCTTTTCTTCTGCAATATTTAATATTCTACTATTCCATACAGTGTGTCTCTCTTCCAAGATATTATAGCTTTTGTTTCTAGTAGTTCAATTTGGGACTTTTGTATATCTTTAGTGTCTCTACTTAACATGTTCAATCATTTTTCCAGCTTCCTGAACATATGGAATCAATTACAACAACTGTTTTAATGTTCTTGTCTTCTGACTCTATCTTCTGTCTCATTGCTGGTTCAGTTTTAATTCATTGATTTTTCTGTTCAGCATCAGTAGTATTTTTCTGGCTTCTTTGCATGACTGGTAATATTTGACTGGATGCCAAACATTTTGCCTTGTATTTTGTTGGGTTCAGTTTATTTTCATAGTCATAAATATTCTAGACTTCTGTTTGGGGACCCATTTAAATCACTTGAAAACAGTCTGATCCTCTTGGAAAGCTTTTAAGCTTTGTTAGGTTGGTCCAGCATTGTGTTTTAGACTATGGTTCATTTTTTCCCACTACTGAGGTAAGATCATTCTTAGTAGTCTAACCAATTCTCCCCGAAGTATGAGGTTTTCCACTCTGGTTATTGTGGACTGATACTGTTTCCACAGCTTTGTGTACTCTGGGTACTGTTTCTTGTAATCTTTTAATATAGTTCCCCAGCTATGGGTCATTTCTTTATATTCTTGCTCTGATCAGTATTCAACTGAATGCTCCAGAAATTCTGTCTGCAGATCTCTAGGATTCTCTCTCCCTGGAGCCTCTCCCATTCTGTATTTTGTACTCCAGACTATATCTCTGTTGGTATTCCTGACATTCTAATTCCAACTCTGGAATTAGGAAGATTGTAGGGCTCTGCCTAGCTTCCCCCGCCACCTGTGCCATATCCTGAAACTTTCTCCAGGCAGTAAGTAAAGATCATCTCATTTATGTTCCATCTCAGTAATGACCATCCTTCATTATCTGACATCGATATTTTAAATGCCCTTTTAAATATATTATTGTTCAACTTTTTACTTGTTTCACCCAGGAGGATAAGTACACTCCCTGTTATTCTATCTTTTCCAAAAGTACAGGATAAACTTTATTGTAAAAGTTTCCTAGATGTTTCTTATTTGCAGTCAAGCATGGGGACAACATGCTTCTAAGATCAAACGAATGAACTGATAAATAAACATTAATATGGACTAAGCTAAGAGAAAAACTGACTTTGTTAGAGTGCTTTATTCTCACTGGGACTAGGGCTTCAGACATTTGAAAGAAGAAAGTCAAAGGTGTCTTCTTGAGCTCGGATCAATTCAATGTCATTGATGACAAATTCATCAATTTAAGATACAAATCTTAACTTAAAACTTATTTTTTGTTTGTTTGACACAGTAATATCATACACAAGTTTGGAAAAGTGATTCCTGAACATGGCAGTATATGGCAGATATCCACTCCCTTTGGATAATGAACCACAGGTTGAATACGCTTTCCTAGTTTATGAACATAGATGAGGGAGAGGTTTCAGGACAATTCTCAGATATGCTGCCCTCACTGATTATGTTCCCCTGCTTGGGATTTACAGGCAATAGGAACTCTCCATTAATGTATATCTGTTATATGACAATAAAATGGCTCCTGCTTGCTCTGAGTCAATAGATGAAAACCAAATATTCAGGGACTTCCCCGGCAGTCCAGTGGTTAAGCCATCACCTACCAATTCAGAGGGTGTGGGTTCAATTATACCCTGGGGCCAAAAAAACAAAATATAAAACAGAAGCAATATAACTAACTCAGTAAAGACTTTAAAAATGGTCCTCATTACAGCCAGGGCCCTGACCTGGGGGAGCTTGGTGTGGCCTGCACCACACTGCTCAGAATCCCCTTCTGCAGGCAGAGTAACAAATCACGTTTGTCTACTTATTTTAACTTTGTCAGTTTTGCCTCTTACTGAAAAAATAATGTCAATGATTTTTGATAATCATTTATTGAAACCTATCAAAGATATTTTATTTTAAAAATATTGCATGTGCATTTTAGAAATTTTTGAAAATAAAGGTTTATAAAAGAAAAAAGAATCTTTAGAAAGAAAGAAAAATGGAAACCAAATATTCAGCATCCATAATTGGAATTAGAGGCAAGTACTTCTACTAAGAAATGTCATAAAATTATAAAATTCAGGAGAGGGGAGATGATGGTGGAAAAAAAGACACAATAAGACACAATACATTGCAAGAGATAGGACAGAGGGAAAATTCCTAAGACTTAATCATTGGAGTTCAATTGTTTTTCAACAAATGAAAGGAGAGAACCAGAAGTGCCCGAGGTCTGGCCTCAGGCTGATGGGGAAAATTCAGGGACTATGGACAGAAGTTGGAGAAGGCAATGGCACCCCACTCCAGTACTCTTGCCTGGCAAGTCCCATGGATGGAGGAGCCTGGTAGGCTGCAGTCCATGGGATCGCTAAGAGTCGGACACGACTGAGCGACTTCACTTTCATCCATTGGAGAAGGAAATGGCAACCCGCTCCAGTATTCTTGCCTGGAGACTCCCAGGGACAGGGGAGCCTGGTGGGTTGCCGTCTATGGGGTTGCACAGAGTTGGACATGACTGAAGCGACTTAGCAGCATGGACAGAAGTAAGGCAGATGGGAGGTGAGGCGACATTACACTCCACGTGTGCTCTTCTCAGCAATACCAAGTCAGTGTAAATGACATCCAATTCATTTTCTCAGCCGTAGTCAACAAGCACTTCCTGTCCCCTACTGTGTGTAGAACCACTGGAGAGGACACAGGAGCAAAGAGAATGATGTACAGAACAGGGCTTCTACCCTGAGGAAGTTAGAAAGGGGCAGAGAGCACAAGCCTGGTGAGACAGCTTGGTCATATCCTAAGCCAGCCTACCTATAATAAGCTAAGTTGAAAAATGAAGGAGAAAATGTACAATATGTAGTTTGTATGCACAACCTCATTTATATTTCACAAGTACTCTATGTAGTTGTTCTTAGTCACTGAGTTGTGTCTGACTACCCAACCCCATGGACTGTAGCCCGTCAGGCTCCTCTGTTTATGGGATTTCCCAAGCAAAACTACTGGAGCCGGTTGCCATTTCCTCCTCCAGGGGATCTTTCTGACCCAGAGAACGAACCTGCATCTTCTGCTTGGCAGA
>NW_011494897.1:418234-459027 GCF_000754665.1 Bison bison bison
CTTGGCAGACAGTTTCTTTGCTACTGAGCCGCTGCTGCTGCCGTTAAGTTGCTTCAGTTGTGTCCAACTCTGTGCGAGCCCATAGACGACAGCCCACCAGGCTCCCCTGTCCCTGGGATTCTCCAGGCAAGAACACTGGAGTGGGTTGCCATTTCCTTCTCCAATGCATGAAAGTGAAAAGTGAAAGTGAAGTCGCTCAGTCGTGTCCGACTCTTAGCAACTCCATGGACTGTACCCCACCAGGCTCCTCCATCCATGGGATTTTCCAGGCAAGAGTACTGGAGTGGGGTGCCATTGCCTTCTCTGACTGAGCCACTAAGGAAGCCCAAATACTCTGGGAGATAGCTATAAGGAGGGTGAGACTCAGATAATTTGAGCAACTTATTGTCTTCATCCTTTTAGGGTGCCATAACAAAACCTAGACTGGGTGGCTTATCAACAACAAATACCCACCAGTGATGGTTCTGGAGACTGGGAAGTCCAAGGTCAAGGTAGATTTGGTGTCTGGTGAGACACAGTCCCTGGTTCATAGATTTCCATCTTCTCTTTGTGTCCTCACGTGGCAGAATGGAACAAGGAAGTTCTCTTTTATAAAGGCACTAATTCCATTCACAAGGGCTCCACCCTCACAACCCAATCATCTCCCAAAGGCCCTACCTCCAAATGACATCACATTGGGGAAATAGGTTTTACCATATGCATTTGAAGAGGACACAAATATTCAGGCTATAAAACATACCTTCTAACATGTAGTTAGTAAGTGTCAGAGTCAGGATTCAAACCAAAAGAAAGTCAGACTCTAGAGCCTTACCTTTCACTTACTATGTTCATTGTTTATCACCAAAGGATGTCAGGGATAAGGTTTTATTCTTCAGGATGAGAACTTGATTGTGCTATTTTTGAAGTAAGCATTCTCACTTATATATTATGTCATTTTCTCATTTATGTGAATCCCTCTGGCCAAGAAAATGTTCAATTAGAAAAATCCATGGGCAGCTGCAGAAAACTAGAAAAGCTCTGTCCCAGGGAAGGACTGAAGACTCTCACTCTTTAGTCCACAGGTGCACACCTTCTTCACCAGGGAATAAGTCCCATGGAAGAGATATTTTTGTGCTTCACTCTACCCCAGCTCTTATGACAACATCTGACACATAGTAGCTGCTCAGTAAATATGTGTAAAACAAATGAATGAATGTGGAGAAGCTAGTGAGGGAAAAGAGGATTCAAAATAAACCTGCCTGTTCTGACTTTCGCTTTCTCCCCAACATCTCCATCACATGTCATCAGTTCAGAAACCTGGTCGATTGAAGAGTTGCCCAATAGTGAAATCCATGAGCTTGCAGAGGACAATTTTCCACACACACATGAGGCCACCTCAGGGCACCCAGTGTGGCCTCACATTGCCCTGAGGCTGGCCTTGCCCCAGGCACAGTGAAGCCAGCTTTGCTGAGTTTTTGGAAGCTCTGGAAATAGCATCCATAATTCTTGGATCTGAGCCATCACAGTTTCTCTCCACTGGATCAAATTCCCTAGTAGAGAACTAATACAGCAGCTCCAATGCTCCCAAATCCTACTTTCAAATCTGTATTCTCCACTAAATAATTTGCTTCAGATTTCCAAAAGAAATGCTCCTTAGAAAATGTGACACATTTTCGCTCCTGTTGTCCTTGCTAAATAGGTTTCTTTGTAGGTAACAACCAAATTTCCTATTCAGTTTTTAGCTGCCCTGCCCAAGAGGAAATATAAAGTCATAGCAAGCCAAAATTCCAGCTGTAAAACCTACTCTCTGACATTGTACATAAGGAGTCATTTAATAAGTGCTTAATGCTTAATGGTAATGGCAATTTATATTTTGGCATGGACCAAAGTGAACTGAGCGGTGTCTGACTCCCTAATGCATACCATGACATGGCATTCCTTTTTTGTACCTGGACACAGATGCCCACAGGAATTATAGATGCAATAACTTGATCTCTTTGTATTGAAGATGCAAAAGTTCTTCTAGGTAAATGTTTTCTTTTATGTCAATACCACAAAATAGCCTAGGCTACAGATTCATATATAAAGTAACTAGAATTCTAGTGTGTGAAGAATCTGGTTGTTTACTTAATGATGGATTAAAAAAAAATACCGACCTAACCTCACTATTAAAACTTGTCACAGAGTGTCAAATTTCCTTGAGAATTAATTTTTAAAGGTTTTATTATTTTAAAAATTTATTTATTTATGTTTATAGCTTCTTCAATACAGGCTGTCTTTAAAAAATTTTTTATTTATTATATGTTTTTAGCTGTGCTGGGTCTTTGCTGCATGGGCTTTTCTCTAGTTGCAAAGGCTACTCTCTAGTGGTGTGTGGGATTCTTATTGCAGTGGCTTTTCTTGTCATGGAGGACAGATTCTAGGGCATGCGGGCTCAGTAGCTGTGGCTCACAGGCCCTGGAGCATGGGCTCAGTAGCTGTGGCACACAGGCTTGGTTATTCCATGGCATGTGGGATCTACCTGGACCAGGGATTGAAACCATGTCCCCTGCATTGGCAGGCAGATTCTTAGCCCCTGAGTTGCCAGGAAAGTCTGAGAATTCATTTAATGATGTCCTTCACCTGACTGTTTAGAGAAAAAGTCTCCATACTTTGAGAGTCAGATAAGACATGAAGAATTAGCTTCTTGGACTTTAGTTTCTAAATGACACAGACCAAGGGAAATACATATGCTGGGATTCATAATGTAAACTACTAAGAGACAGTGATTAAAGAATAATGTTACACTGATTATAAACCAAGATTAAATTAGCTTAAATTTAGCTTAAATTCAGATATTCTGATGGCATTCATTGTTCTTCCACAGAGGTGCAAAAATTCAACTCATGTCCAATCCATCCCTCCATCCCATGCTGATTGGTCATCATCACAGGAGTCTGATGCAGAACCACATGTACAAGACACATGTTCTGCTCCAGGTGTTCAGGAATTCCGGGACTCCTGATGAAATATCAAGGCAGTCCTCCCTTACTCCTTCCTCTCACCTTTCTTCCTTCCTTCTTCCATTTTTATGGGGAACCTACTTGCTATAAGCCCAATGTTTGCTGCCAGGGATTCAAAGACAAATAAGAAATCTCCCTTGCCCTGAATACATTCATGGTCACAGAAAACTGACAAGGGAAGAGATAATGGCAATAAAATTGTGTAGGTCTGATGTTTGAACTGAATGCTTCAGGAGTTCAAGGAAAAGGGCTATTTATTTAAGGAAAAGACTGTGGGGTTTTGTGATTTTCAGAGAAAGGGTTCTACAGTCAGCATGACCCATGGTTCAGTCCTTGGCTAAGGTGACGATGTCCATAATGACCAAGACTGTCAAGGCAGCTCTCATTTTAATGGAGCACAAAAGAGAGAATCCTATGTTGTTATAAATCTACTTTTTTTTTTAAAGCTAGTTCTATTTGAGATATAATTTATAGACCATACATTTCACTCATTTAAAGTTTCCAATTCAATGGTTTTTATTCAGATATGTACAAATTTTGGCACCAACAATTTTAAAACATTTTTGTCACCTAAAAAAAAAATATTGGCTATCACACCCATTTCCCCATCTCCTCTCCCTCCCATTCCTAAACAACTGTGAATCCATTTTGCCTTTATAGATTTCACTGCTCTGAACATTTCATACTAATGGAATCATATGATATATGGCCTTTTATGACTGTCTTCTTTCACTTAGCATGTTTTCAAGATTTATCTATGTTATAGCATGTAATATCACTTTATTTGGGCAAATATGAATATAGTTTGTTTATTCATTGGCTGACGGACAGTTGTTTTTGTTTCCACATACATCTACTTCTGACCATGACCTTTGGGTAGGGAAATCAACCAAGAAATAAAACTAGCCACATGACGCCCTTGTGTTATCAA
This sequence comes from Bison bison bison, assembly GCF_000754665.1. Classification (NCBI taxonomy): domain Eukaryota; kingdom Metazoa; phylum Chordata; class Mammalia; order Artiodactyla; family Bovidae; genus Bison; species Bison bison. The sequence continues at coordinate 422,147 of NW_011494897.1, forward strand.
ACATCCAGCCTACAGAGCTACAAATCTTCCAATCCAGGATAGAATAAACACTATTTAAAACACACTGTTTAATATATCACCTTCTAAAATAAAAAGAAAGCATTTTTAATCAAGAATTTCTAGGAAATATTAGAAAGCAATTTATGCACAAGTAGATTACTTAAATATTTTTAGCTTCAATGCCTTTTTAAGGTCACAGTGCATCTTAAAATGAGGAAAGAGGGAGTAAGGGTGATTAGTAGCTAGAAGAGAATCTTTTATTAATCTTTGTTTCAGGACATGGAAGCTACTGTCACTACCACACCCCACTGAGTGCTCCTCATGGGTTATAAGTTGCCCCTTTTGGGGAAGCACTCCTCCACATTGGAGACAATTAACTATCACTAGAGATATAGGAGACTGGAGGAGAGTAGACAGACCAAGCATCAAGAAACATAGTCTTGGACTTCCCTAGTGGCTCAGTGGTAAAGAATCTGTCTGCCAATGCAGGAGACAAGAGTTCTATCCCTGATCTGGGAAGATCCCACATGCCGCAGAGCAAATGAGCCCATGGGCCATAACTATTGAGCTTGCTCTTTAGAGCCTGGGAGCCACAAATGTTGAGCCCATGTGCCACAATTACTGCAGACTGCGTGCCCTAGAGCCTGTGCTCTGCAACAAGAAAAGACACTGAAGTGAGAAGCCTGTGCACTACAACTATTAATAGAGAGTAGAAGGAAATGGCAACCCACTCCAGTGTTCTTGCCCGGAGAATCCCAGGGACGGGGGAGCCTCGTGGGCTGCCGTCTATGGGGTTGCACAGAGTTGGACACGACTGAAGCGACTTAGCAGCAGCAGCAGCAGCCCATGCTCACCGCAACTAGAGAAAAGCCCCTGTAGCAAAGAAGACCCAAGACAGCTAAAAATAAATTTTAAAAAAAAATGCTAAAAAAAACCCCACATAGTTTCAATACCTGTCCCAGTTCTTAGCTGTGTACTCTTGGGCAGGTCACTTACTGGCCTGTGCTTTGAGTCTCTCATCTGTTTAATGTAGTACTGTCATCTAGCCTGTTTGTTTCACAAATATGCAACCAGTGTGATGCAATCACGCTCCTTTCTTATCAGGGAAGGGAGAAAATGCCAACTTGAATTTTATACTTGAATTTATCTTTGACTCCTAAGGCCATCCTTTCTCTGCACTCTGATAAAATTCAACATTGTATTTTAAATCTAGTGACCATCTCCAGGATATGTATGTATTCTTGTCTGTACCCTAAATAACTTTACATATCTCTATCCCAGGACCTGCCCCACAGTTTACTTGTTCCCTCTCTCCAACTATGATGAGATCTTGAAAACAGGATTTAGTCTTATTCATTTGTTCATCTCCTGTGTCTATCAAAAGTGTCATTTGGCTTGGGCTGAGCAAATATTTTCTAAATGAACAAAAGTTTTATTAAACAAGTGAATAAACAAATATTGCCAGTTACTAATGAATAATGAATATGAATGACTATTCCTGTATATATATATATTCTCAAACATTCTCAAAATATAGCCCATAAAATAAAAATCTCATATGAAACAGCAGAACATAAAAGGCCAGAAAAATACTGTGATATGTCATTCCACTTCCAGCAAACTTCAAGAAATACAAGCTCTTCATCATTTGTGTAACCAGAGGTAGATAATGGTCTAATCTCAGCCAAACAGTGCTATTAAAAACACAAAAAGCTAAACTTCATGTACATTCCAATTTCCCTTGTGATTCCAATTAAGATCACATCAAGTAAGTGAACTTAGCATTTTGCATCATGGAGCTTTTGAGAACTGTATAAAATTCAAGTTGGCATTTTCTCCCTTCCTTGATAAGCAAGGAACATGATTGCATCACACTGATTGCATATTTAGCTCTCAAAGCAGCTGTATAAACATTATAAGCAATATAGCAAAACAGAAAGGGAAAAAAAAAAAAAACCCAAAAAACAGCATGTAGAGCGTAAAATCAAAAGACACGCTTCTGAAACAGAGCATGCTATAGGCAGTGGATTCTGAGAGATGATTCAGAAATACGGATCCAGTAGAGGACTGGGCACTGCAGAAGAGAATGAGATGATTACAAATCTCTCCCCGCTCCAAAATTCTAAAGTCATAATCTTTGCTCAAAGTCCCTTAGTGAACTTCCTCAATGATAGATTTCCCCAATGTCAGGCTGCCCAGGGCAGTGTCTCCAGGATTGGAATATGGGAGGGGGATGGGCAACTTCCTGTTAGACATCAGATTTCAAACAGGAGGTCAGATTTCTTTTACCGTTTTCCTCTCATTTAGAAGAAGCTCACAAAATGGCCAGCTGACCTCCAGAATAACCTGGCATAACTTTCTAGGGCTGGCAGATCACAAATGGTAACTGAGATTCCTTCTTCTGCCAGTTGATAAGAGCTTTCAGGCTATGGAGTCTTTTTATCAGAATTAAAATGCTGGTTCACATCAGACTCATTTGCATGACCTTGAGTAAGCTATTTAACCTCTCAGTGCCTTGTTTCCGCTTTAATAAACCAGGGGATATAAGGTGATTTGAGAATTAAATGCAATAATGCATCTAAAGCACATTAAGACCACAACACCCCTCAATAAATGATAGCTGCCATTGCGTCTGTTTTCACATGTGTGTGTTAGGTTGTGTCCGATCTCTGTGAACCCATGGACTGCAGCACACCAGGCTTCCCTGTCCTTCACTATCTCCTAGAGTTTGCTCAGACTCATGTCCAACTGTTTTCATATGTTGCAGTTGCTGTTCTAATGAGATTGATCTGTGTGGCATCTGGGCTGGAGGTGCTCCCAGCAACAAAACCTGTCCCTGAACTGCACTCTTCACTCTCTGATAACGCTGCTGGGAGAGCCTTAAAATTACATGCAGGGCCTCAACAGTCTCCTCTCTAAGCAGATAAAATCCATCTTCTGCTTGAAACAAATGGTGATTGGGTTCCCAGAATATACAAGAATCTGCCTTAAAATGCCCATACTGTGACTAAAAATTAGACACTTATAGTAGAAAAAAGATAGAAGATCACATAGTAGGAAAAGATAGAGAGTCAGAATTTGGCATTTAAACTACCCTTTGGGTTAAATTGGCTTTTATAAGCTAGTCCACAAACCTGCATACAATCACTACTCTGCATTCTAAGAGTTGATTTGTAATTGGAATGTGCTTTGTTTATGTCTAGGGGGTCTTAATGCTGCAGGGTGGGCAGGCTAAAGAGGACCTCTCCATTTTAGAGAGAAAGCCACTGAGACCCAGGGAGGATGTAACCCTCACAAGGCAGATGAATACACCAATATTCATGGGTCAGGCAAGTGCAACGTGATTGCAGGCTGCTGGTAAACCCTTCATTGCTCTTCTAGGATGGCCCCCCACTCCTGACTCTCTCTTCCCTGTGATGTTATATTCCCGGTTCCCTTCAAAATGTCATCTAAAAATTACAAGAGAATGTAAGGACACCCACTGCAGTGTTCACTATGATTTTCTCTGAGAAATTGGGTAATTGGTGCTAATAATTTTCTTCTTTGTGCTCTTCTATGTTTTCCATCTTCTATGTTCTTCAATGAATACCTTATAGAAGAGAGTGAACACATTATAATTTTTTAAAAATGATTTTAAAAACTCTGTTCAAAATTTTACAACGCCTTTATAAATGAACTCCATTTATCTCTAACCACTCCACTCACTCAGAGCTCATGAACTTGGCTCTTAAAAAGTCACACATACTCTTTTCTTTTCCATTTCTGTTTCTTTCCTTCCTTCCTCTTTCCCTTCTTCCTCTTTTCCTACACCCTCTTTTTTCCCCTTTAATTTCATATTATATAACAGCATCTGTGCTAAGGGATTTAAAAATCACTCAAGTGGTAAAGAAAACATTCTAGTTGTTAATAATTCAAACAACATCAAGGTTTATGGAGTAAAAGCTAAAAGACTCTTTCACAACTTCTCTCCTCAAATTTCATCTTGTCTATCTACCTATAACCTGTAACTGCTAAATTTGGTACATATTTTTAAATTTTCACATGTAAATTTATTCATATTATATGTGTACTTGACTATATATTTGTATGTATACATATTGCTGGGTTTTTTTTTTAGCAAATAAACTCAAAAATCTTTTTTTCCTCCTGCAAAATAATTGTGATTACTGCCTTGGGATGCTAGTGTTTGCCTATGAGTCAAGGGCTTGTGGGTAAGATGGACCAGTTAGAAGGGCCATCTTTAAGAGTATCCTTGTCTGAAAGCCATGGGCCATGGTGACCTTCACACAACCTCAGCCCCAGTCCAGGTTTCACCACATGGCCGCACGTACAGTAGCATCAGAAATGAACTGTTGACTGTTGAGCTTACTGATGACAGGTGCAAGTGCTGTGTAGAACACATGCGCCCTCTAAAAATAGCATCGAGAAGGAAAGGGTCTCATGTCCAGTCCTCTGGGTGGCCTGCAATAAAATGTTCACCCCATTAATACTGAGTGGAAACAACACTACTTCACCATATCACCTGTGTCCACACTGACAGTTTTAATGAGTTCTGAGAAACCGGCTTGTCGGTTTGATCAAAATGATGCATTGAGACTCTCTTAAAAAAGCTTAATCACAAGAAATTGAAAGAAAAAGGTGAGAAGACTGAATATGTTTTGCAGGATGAGATCTGGAGAAAAAAACGGGTATCCATTCCAGTTTTCTTGCCTGGAAAATCCCATGGACAGAGGGGCCTGGGGAGCGTCCAAGGGGTCACAAAAATCGGACATGACTGAGCACATACACAAAGGATGAGATCTGATTCTTTCAATTTTCTGTAGCAAGTTTTGCCTGCAATCCTCTCTTCTCTTACCAGGTGATACAGTCAGTAAAGAATCTGCCTGCAGTGCAGAAGACCTGGGTTCGATCCTTGGGTTGGGAAGGTCCCTTGGAGTAGGAAATGGCAACCCACTCCAGTATTCTTGCCTTGAAAATCCCATGGACAGAGGAGCCTGGTGGACTACAGTCCATTGGTTTGCAAAGAATTGGACACAACGGCGTGGCTAGTACTTTTCATCATTTGCTAAACTTTTGCAAACATAAAGGATTCTTTCCTACCATTTGGAAAGTTGTGATGAAAGAAAACCCTAGACTCCTGCTTCCTGCATCCCATTCCCATGACAAAACAGGTGAGAAGAATGCTTCTAGAGGAGCTGATGGAAGGGATAGATTCTAGAACCAGAACCCCTAATCTAGAAGTCATATTTCCTGTCTATGTTGAGGTAAGTACCTCACTTTGGTTGCATTTTAAGCAAAACATGAGTAAAGACTAGTCACTCGAAGGAGATGTTCATCTGGCAAGGGTTTATTTAGCTGACTACTTATTGTGTTAGCTCTGTCACGTTGGGCAGTGTGGGAGGGGTCCATCATGGTCCTTAACATAAAATAATACTCAGGTGACAAATGATGAATTATACAGGTAGCTTCTTCCCTTGGGCACACTCCAACAAATCTCCCTGCCTTGATAATCCAAGTCAGACCTAATATGACATTATGACTGGCAGCATTATTATTATTTTTACTGCACTGTGAAGCATGCAGCATCTTAGTTCCCTGACCAGGGACTGAACCTGTGCCCCCTAGAGGGGAAGCATGGAGTCACAACCACTGGCCAGCCAGGAAAGTCCTACCAGCCTTATTTTTACTACTACTAAAAGCACAGAAAAGAGAAACAGTTGGCAGAATGAAAGTTTGATCCTTGGTCATCAATTGAGAATTGAAAACTATGTTAAAGGTAAATCTAATCATTTCAAATGCCCTGGTGGTGGTGATTTAGTCACTAAGTCATGTGCGACTCTCACAGCCCCATGGACTGTAGCCACCAGGCTCCTCTGACCATGGGATTTCAAAGGCCAGATTACTGGAATGGGTTAACATTTCCTTCTCCAGGGGATCTTCCCAGCTTAGGGAAGGGGATCTTCCTGACCCAGGTATTGAACCTGGATTGGATGTAGGTATATACATTAATCTCATAGAAGACTAGTTAGTGGCTTCCCTATGAAAGGGTGCTTCTTTATATGTTTGTTTGCAGGAAAAAGTGACCTATCTACTTGAGAAGAAACTATGTTAGGTTGGAAGAAGTTGGAATAGTCTGGACTAGCACAAAAGAGGCAGATTTTAGGCATGACCTATACCACAAACTATCCACTTCTGAATTCTATCTCATCGGAATTCTACCATTGTAGTAATATTTATTCAGTCACACTGGCTAGTAATTTTTTCTAGTTGTTCCACATGTTTATGTCTTGTCTCTCCAGTGAACTTCTAAGTTCCCTGAGGACAGGCACTATACCTATTTGCATTTCAGTGATCTCTTACACAGTCTTTGGTATCAAGTCCTCCTAGGGTTGGCTTGGCTGTCAGTTGCTGAGAAGCACGTGAGCCAGTGTGAAGAGTGGACATGCGTACAAGTGTGACATGAGCATGCACATGCCTCCCTGCCCTCACCAGGCCCTTTGCCCAGCCCTCCAGAGCTGCTCTGTGACCCCGTGGGAGGACAGCACTCTTTGATGGGAGAGCAGCCCCCCATGATCTGCGTACACTCTGTCCAGTCTGTGACCTGGGCCTCCAAACTTTCCAATTCACTTTCCAAGTCACTGTAAGTTCCCTGCATGGGGAATGTCTTCCGGCTGGGAGCACCTGGATGGGGGCCCACATTCCTGGATGCCGTAGTTACTACTTGGCCATCGGCAGGGGGAGCTTGGGTGCCTGCAACATCTGGGCTGCCTTTGGACCAAAACGACTCCATCCTGTGTCTAGCCTCCCTCATGTGACCTCTCGGTGGGGCAGGCCAGGTCACCGGTGAACTGGAACTATTTTTGAGAAGGCTGTTGGCACAAAGTCTCCTCCTCCACTGCCCAAGTAGCCCACAGTCTCCATTCTCCATGCCAAGACTGAGTAGAGCATTGAAATTAGAGCAAGAGAGGAAGCAAGGCCATAGTGGAGAGGGAGAATTTGCAAAATGGCTTGGTAGGAGTCTGGAGCCTGGGATTGCCTATTCCTGACCCTCCTACTAATTCTGAGTGTCCTCAGAGACCTCAGTCTGCCCCTGTAACATGCAATGGGACAACTGCTTTTGCCTACCTCACCAGAAAGTGGGGGAAACACTTAGAATACTGCACAGATAGAAGTGCTTCCTATAGTAAAAGGAAATTTACTAGAATTCATTCAATATACAGGAGACTCTCAGCTACTCTCAATATACAGCTACTCTCAGTAGGTGTTGGGCATGGAGCATTTCTTCATTCTCCACTCATTTTGTATGGTGGTTGAAATGTTCTGAATTGTATCTGTATGTATTGACTCCTTGTATGTGACTACAGTCCCGAATGAGAGAAAGAGAGAATCATCTCCTTGTTTTTCAGAATCTGAGGTGTAGAAAGGTGAAGTAACCTATCCAGGACCACAGAGGAAGTTCACAACAGGGACAGGGCTGGATCTCAGAAGATAATCAGTGTTATTTCCTTGGACCCTTTTGCTTTTTGAAGGCATGCATCCATTTTCATTTCAGATGGTCATTAGTTACTGCTCAGGGTAGCTGTTTTTCTCTCCTTTAGGCACATGGAAGACAATATACTGCCTGTTCCTCATGTAGTTGTGAGAACTGTGATTAATTCCAGACAGGCAGAAGGCTTCAAGAGGCAGTGCATAATTTACTGAACTCTTATTCTGCTGACTGCCCAAGCCAAAAATGCTTTAGATCCTTAAGGTGGTCTATCAACCTGAGATGAGCATGTAGTAAGAGCAAGACATAAACTTTCGCCACTTGAAGCCACTGAGCTTTTGGAGTTGCTGCAGCAAAACCTAACTTCCCCTGACTGATGAAGTATCATGAAAATGAATTTCAGTCTCAGAACATGACAGCATCAGTTAAAAAAAATTTTTTTTTTGCTAGAAAAGTCCCAAGAGATAACTTTACATGAAGGAAGTTGAGGGCCAGTTTCCCTGGCACAATCCCTACCCAGAATTCTTTCTATTTTAGTGTACCTTAGAGTGTATTTAGTTTCAAGAGAATTCTGAGACGTGGCTCTCTTTAAGATATTACCAGGTGGTCTTTTACTTACCACTTGAATAACTACTTGAAAGCCTCTAGTAATGGGGAAGTTGTCACACTTCCAAAATATTTCCCTTCTTTTTCTTTTCAGCAATCAGTGGTAAAAAGTTTTTCTTCAGCTAAATCAACATTTTCATGTAATGTATATTCACTTGCCCCTGTTCTTTCCTCCAGAGCCACAGAGAACATGTGTCATTCTCTGTTTATGTAATCCTTCTAAATAATTTAAACAGCATGAACACTCTAAATTACTCCTCCATGTTGAACACTCCCCAGTTCCTTTGCTCATTTCTTATGTTGAATCTTTGATTATTCTATCTTTTTTATTAGGACAAATGCAGTCTGTGAATATACTATTAAAAATATGGCACCCAGGAGTGCACATAGCACTATTGAAAGTGTGACCTAATTTAAATTAGGAGTTTGGGATTAATATATACACACCACTATATATAAAATAGACAACAAGTACCTACTGTGTATTACAGGGAACTATATTCAATATCTCATAATAACCTATAATAGAAAAGAATCTGAAAAACTGCATATATAATTGAATCACTTTGCTGTACACCAGAAAGTAAAATAACATTGCAAATTAACTATTTGGTTGTTGTTATTATTTAGTCCCTAAGCTATGTCCAACTCTTTGTGATCCCATAGACTGCAGCACCCTAGGCTTCCCTATCCTTTACTGTCTCCTGGAGTTTGATCAAACTGATGTTCATTGAGTTGGTGATGCCATCCAACTATCTTATCTTCTGTCACTCCCTTTTATTCCTGCTGTCAATCTTTCCCAGCATCAGGGTCTTTTCCAATGAATCAGTTCGTTGCATAGGGTGGCCAAAGTATTGGAACTTCAGCTTCAACATTAGTCCTTCCAATGAATATTCAGGGTTGATTTCCTTTAGGATTGGCTGGTTTGATCTCCTTGCAGTCCAAGGGACTCTCAAGAGTCTTCTCCAGCACCACAATTCAAAAGCATCAATTTTTTTGTGCTCAGGCTTCTTTATGGTCCAACATAGTTTTGACTATGTGGACCTTTAACTATATTAACTATAATTTCAATTTTAAAATTGGTTAAAAAAAAAAAGAAAGTGTGGTCTAACCCACGTGAAATGAAATGGTACAATTATGTTCTGAGTGTGCTAGCTCCATTAAACCTAAATTTAACAAAACCAAAAAGCTCCAACTTAAATTCACCAGTTTTAGATCCTGATTCTTTCATTATGATATTAGCTGACACCCTTAGCTTAGTGCTATCCCCCAACTTTAACTACATGCTCTAAAGAAATCATCAATCATTGGTACAAATGTTGAACTGTACAGGGGCAAGATGAATTTCTAAGCGCCACCAATGAAGACATCACTTGGACAGTAATGATTCTCTAGAGTTCAGTCACCAAGTATTTGCATGTTCTCGTCGTATTACCACATAACTTGCACTGCTATGTTCAATACACAAGATATGAGAGAATTTATGAATTCTTTGTCAAATTATAGAATATGATGTTTATTCTTTTCCCCTAAACTGTCAGTTCAGTGATAACCTGTCACAAAAGGATATGTAATTAGTTAGCTACCCTCTGTTTTTACTAAAACCACACTGGTTACTAGTGACAGCATCTCCATCTCTAAGTACCATAACCTGTTCTAGAATCCTACTTAGGATTACTAACATGTTTGCTGGTTTATCTATATTTTCCCTCCTTGGATATATTGTGCCTTCAATTACTCAACATGTGTTCTGTTTCTCCTGTTTTCTTGAAGAAAACAGGCTGTGAGTTAGCAGTGTTATTTATATATGCCCCTTGAGTACCCTGAGATAAAATTTGTTATAACCAAAAGAGACATAAAAGCACCAAGAGCAGGCTGTATTTTCTTAGATTTTTTTTTCCACTTGTTCTACTGGTGTTTGCTTTATACATTCTTGTCTGAAAAATTGTCATATCAGAAAAGACAAATATGCATTAGGAATATGAGATTAGGAGTTTATAATCTAGTGAACTCAAGAACCTAGGGTTTCTGCTTTTGGGGGGGCATAAATTTGCATGCACAATTTTTGTGAATGCTTACTGTCTGCTGCTTTTCTCTTCTTCCTTTGGCCCTTCCCCACTTGTTTTTCCCACTTCCTCTCTCATAAACCTTTTTCCATCTCTGATCTATAGCTTAATAAGATTCTCCCCTGGTGGCACAGATGGTAAGGAATCTGCAATGCAGGAGACCTGAGTTTGATTCCTAGGTTAGGATGATCCCCCAGAGAAGGGAATGGCTACCCACTCCAGTATTCTGGCCTAGAGAATTCCATGGACAGGGGAGCCTGCAGGCTATAGTCCATGGGGTCACAAAGAATCAGACACGACTGAGCAACTTCACTTCACTTCAAGGGTCTATGGCCCTTGATACGCTATTGGAAAGGAGACATTATCTCTCATCTTTACCCCTGGTGCTTAACTGACTTCTGCGTATAGTGGGATATTCAATAAATTTGGGCTTAGTAAGCAAATGAGTACTTTACTGTTACTCTGTCTTTTCCAAGAAAGGAAGCCACAGTTTTACAGTTTTCTCATTTTTATTCATATTCACTTAGAGCATTTTTCAAATGCTGCTTTAAAAAAGTAATCTATATAAGAAAAGAATCTAAAAGAATGGATATATGCATGTGCATATATATGTGTATATATATGTGTGTGTATATGTGTGTGTATATATGTATGTATCTATATATACATATATATGTGTGTGTGTGTATATACATATATAAAACTAATTCACTTCACTATCCAGTAGAAACTAGCACAACACTGTAAGTCAACTATGTTGTTGTTTAGTTGCTAAGTTGTGTTCAACTCTTTTGTGACCATATGAACTGTAGAGAAGAGACTCCTCTCTCCATGGAATTTTCAAGCAAGAATACTGGAGTGAGTTGCTATTTCCTCCTCCAGGGGATCTTCCTGACCAGGGGTTAAATCTGCATCTCCTGCTTGGGAGGTAGATTCTATTCCAATAAAAATTAATTTAAAAGATAGGAAAGGGGGAAAAGAGAGTTTTTTCCTCCTCTGAGCTCTTTTTAAGCTTTATTTTTTCTGACAGTACACCTGTGTGCATGCTGTATTCTTTATTTAAAATAAATTCTACTGCTTTTATGATCTTCTTATCTTTGCTCCTGTGAGGTCACATTGACTTCTCAGAATATAATGAGTAATTTGAGTAATTCTTCCCTCTCCTCATGGGATAAACTTTACACATAACTAAGTGCCCATCAGTGGCCATTGACAGTACACCACTCAGATCTCTCTTTCCAAGCAGCAGTAGTAGCAAGAAGCATAATTATCGACAACCTCCGGCCCACTCTGCCTTCAGATCCACCTCAGAGTACATGCAGAGGCTGTACTTCTCTCAAGCTGCTCCCAAACAGTGCCTAAAATAGTCAGGTTACTCTGGCAGTGGTGAGGTTCCTGGAGCTGGGCCATTGAAGCCCCATGCCTCTCTCCTCTACCAGACAATTTCTGCAATTTCTACTCCTCTACCAGAAACTTGCCCTGTGACTTTGCTAAGGTGTTCTCAAAGCGATCCTACATGATTATCTTTGTACAGCTTAGTTTGATAACTTCACTCCTTAGGGCAATTTTGACCCTTGCTTGTTTCCCTGATATAACAAGCTGTGATAGAATGAAAGAAAAAAGGTCAGAGTCTCCTAGATCTGGAAGTCCATTGATTCCTTACCTTTCTGGTCTTTGGCTTTCCAACTTGTCACTGGGAAGTACAGTGAAATGCAAGCCAAGTGTTGTATCTGTTATAAGAACTGTCTCAGAGAACAGACATGTGCATACACTGGCAGAAGGTGAGGGGAGATGAACTGGGACAGTAGCGTTGATGTATATAACTACATGTATAAAACAGACAGCTAGTAGGGAGCTGCTGTACAACACAAGGAGCTCAGCTCAGAGCTTGGTGATGACCTAGAGGGGTGGGATGGGGGTGGGGGAGGGAGATCCTAGAAGGAGGGGATATAGATATACGTCTAGCCGATTCACTTTTGTTGTACAGTAGAAACTAACATGACATTGTAAAGCAATTATACCCCTATAATTAAAAAAAAAAAAAGAGCTGTCTCATGTTTTGGGGCAAGGAGGAGTGATTATCTTTTCATTTGCCCTGGGTTGCTACAGTCTTTATTGTTTAGTTTTCATCAGCAAAACTAATGATACTTGAGATGATGAAATCTACCATCTGCCTGGTTTATGTCTTTTTTCTATCCCACCCATTATCTGTGTGGGGAAAACCTGTCAAACCTCAACAGTTATTTGGAAAAGAATCTGTGATTAAGGATTCTTGCATTTGAATAGAAGTAGCTGTTTAAAACGTTCCTCAGAGAAGCTAGCTTCTGACATTGACTAAGAGGAGACCAGTCAGCAGCATGTCAGACTCCAGTGCTGTTTGATAAACACAGAATCCTCATTTCTAGGAAAATCAATCTCCAGTGGCTGTGGCAATTAAGATTAAAAAAAAAAAAGACAAAAGAAAACAAAACCCAAGCCACTAGCATTTGAAAAAGCAGGCGCTTTGATTTCTCCATATGACCTTTGAAGCACTGATTGTTAAAGTGGAAATAATCAGAATACAAGAAGCAAAGTGGTGATAAAAGAAAAAAAAACTACTATAAAACATAAAAGCAACTACTGAGTGAGAGTTAATTTCTATAAAGACAAACTCTTATAGTGCTTGATGTCAGGTTTGGATGTTGATGGGTCATCAAAGATGAATATTCCCAAATGGAGGTGATTATTACCAATCTAGTTACAAAACCAAAGATACTGTTCCATATTCTGTAAATTTCTGTAACAAGTAAGCATGATGGGTGAGATTTTACAGTCTACGGAGTCCTGCAAAGTTTCTGGTATCAGTTCATTTCAGAAGCCCTGTGTTCTGTGAGTGACCAAGTTTTGTGGGCAAGTCAGGCCTCCCTGTCTAAACACTATGTTTGTTTTGGTCTCAGAGACAAAATCCCTTCTTGTCTCTACATGTGGGTTTAGAGAATAGATCCACATATGCAACAAACCAACTACTTTTCCCTCTCTATAATTTCTCTCTCAATTTGCTTCCTGGAAATAAGTGGGTATAACTGTCTTTGTCAGACATTGGAAAAATACCAAGAGAGAAGGAATAATTCAAAGTCTATGTTCTGTGATCTGTCTCAGCTGGATATGATACCAAAGGTTTAATTTCCTCACCAAAGACATGCATCCTATGTATCTTGTATTATTATAAATATATCAGAATGAGCATATATTGCTATCTAGAATTACATAACCCATGTGGACATGTCGGTGATTTTGGCTTTTCTGCCATGCTTCTCACATCAAATATATTTTCATAGTCTACAACCTGGGGGAAATTCTTCAAGAGATGGGAATACAGACCACCTTATCTGCCTCCTGAGAAACCTGAATGCAGGTCAAGAAGCAACAGTCTGGTTCAGACATGGAACAATGAACTGGTTCCAAATTGGCAAAGAAGTATGCCAAGGCTGTATATTGTCACCCAGCTTATTTAACTTATATGCAGAGTACATCATTTGCAATGCTGGGCTGGATGAAGTGCAGTCTGGAAACAAGATTGCCAGGAGAAATATCAATAACCTCAGATACGCAGATTTCACCATCCTTATGAAAGAAAGTGAAGAGGAACTAAAGAGCCTCTTGATGAAGGTAAAAGAGGAGAGTGAATAAAATGGCTTAAAACTCAACATTCAGAAAACTAAGATCATGGCATCTGGTCCCATCACTTCATGGCAAATAGATGGGGAAACAATAGAAACAATGACAGACTTTATTTTCTTGGGCTCCAAAATCACTGTAGATGGTGATTGCAGCCATGAAATTAAAAGAAACTTGCTCCTTGGAAGAAAGGCTATGACAAACCTAGACAGTATTTTAAAAAGCAGAGACATTGCCAACAAAGGTCCAGATAGTCAAAGCTATGGGTTTTCCCAATAGTCATGTATGGATGTGAGGGTTGGACCATAAAGAAGGCTGAACACCGAAGAATTGACGCTTTTGAGTTGTGGTGTTGGAGAAGACTCTTGAGAGTCTCTTGGACTGAAAGGAGATCAAACCAGTTAATCCTAAAGGGAACCAATCCTGAATATTCATTGGAAGCTCTGATGTTGAAGCTGAAACTCCAATACTTTGACCACCTGATGTGAAGAGCCAACTCATTAGAAAAGACCCTGATGCTGGGAAAGACTGAAGGCAGGAGGAGAAGGAGGAGACAGAGGACAAGATGGTTGGATGGCATCACCGACTCAATGGACATGAGTTTGAGCAAGCTCTGGGAGATGGGGAAGGACAGGGAAGCCTGGCATGCTGCAGTCCATGGTGTCACAAAGGGTTGGACATGACTGAGCGACTGAATACCAACAACCTGGGAACAACGACAGCAACCTGGGGGACTGACTTCTGTAGACTACTTTCTTTCTGGAAAAGCAAATATAGCTTAAAAGAAGTCTGATAATAAACAGAAAGGTCAAGTAGAAAATCATTTTGACCTCTATATATGATGAAAGAGTAACCTACTCTGTGTGGGGGACAGCCACAAAAATGCTAGAATGAGTTGTTCAAAAAGTAATCAGAAAGCAGCACTTAAGTAACTGTATGATATTAAAGAGTAAGACAGAAATAATCCAGAGTTGGGAGATGCTGTTCCTGAGTTTTGCCTCCATCTACGTCCTCTGTTCCCCAATTGTCATTTCATTCAGCCTTGTCTTAAATGTCACTTACCTAGGAAACCCCTCCTGACTAGTCCCGCCCCCATGGTGATTACTCACTTATCCATTTCTGTTTAGTACCTATTCAACGTTTGGTCCTGGATCATTACATACTTGCTCAATGAATAATTTTTCCCTCGTTATTTCAGGTAGATAACATTGTTTGTGGAGGTAGTATAGATGTGGTAGTAGTATAAGTTACTGAAAATTTAGAGGGGGAAAAAATAAAAATAAAAAAAAATAAACTTGCAAGTGGAGACCTAAGGGGTCTATTTCTCTTGGCTCTCTTTCCTTCTCAGTTTCATCCTCTTTTGTGTTTAGTAATTAATAGATGAAAAATAAGCACCTGGTCCTAAGTAAATATGTGAGCTGCCTGGAACCCAGCACCTAAGTCCTTGCTCCTCCATGAATGGTCTGAGGACCAGTAACAGGATATCACCTAGAAGTTTCTTAGAAATGCAGAATCCAAGGCTCCACCCCAGGACTGAACTTTGATCTGCATTATTAGGAAATCTTTGGTGATCTGAAGCATATTACAGCTAGAGAAGCACTGGTCTAGAAGACATTCACTTTTCAAATCTATCTCTAGCATCTACTTTTATATATCACTTAACTGATGATTAACCATAATATCTTGGTTTGCATGCTGTCCAGTTTTTAAAGCCCTGTAGAACTTCAGTGTATCCCACACATTTTATTGCACCTAGGGCTGTTCAGTATTACTTCAGGGATGTTAATTTCATATGCTCAAGCAGACTATAAGTTCCTTGAGGGCAGTTTCTATCCTTTGTATCTCTAAAATTCTGCTGGTACCATGCCCATTGTGACACTCATTAAGTATTAACAGCTAAGACTTGAGAAGTGACTACATGTTGAATATTTATTAAGCACTCACACATTACCACATTAAATACAGTACCTCTGTGAAGTAGCTGCTATTTATCTTTTTTACAATGAGAAAACCAAGGCCTTAAAGAAGTTACTACTGAAACTTAAATCTGCCTCTGTTTGACTCAAAAGTGTGCGATTTTACCAATAGTATTACTGTGTTCACTGATGGGTTGATGACTAAACAAATGTGTCTGATGTTAACCTGACACAGTGGATCTGAAAGCTGCTTTCATCCGGCCTGGATGCTGTCCTGATAGAAATATTTCTCAAGGGAAAAGACGCAATCTCTCCCCAGTCTAATCTCCGCATCCTTTCTACATCCTTTCTGCCCCAATTTCCTCCCTGCTGCTGTGTTTATTCACTCCCTTCTCCTCTCTGGTCTCTCCTTTTGGTTTAAGACCCCAGTCTATGTCCTCACCTTGCACCATCAGTCCTCCAAGGACAGCATTTGGCCTGACCTGGCCGAGGGGCACTGCACCAGGAGCTTTTTCAGGTCACAGACTGGGCTTTCTCCGCCCGAATGGATGTGTTTGCCGAATGGAAGGATGACCTTTCCTTGCCGAACACCCAGAGGGCCAATCACTCTGTTCTTGCTCCACTGAGAAAAGTGAATGGAGTGCTCGCCAGCTGAAATGAGAGTCAAGAATAAATAACTCTAAAAATACACAAACCCCAAGCCCCTGGAAGCCCAGACAAAGCTGAAACCCTTTGCGTTTTAGGGCCCCCAACCCCCTCCCGTGTCTGACAGATGATCGAGCCTTTTCTCCTGCCTCCTCGGACAAAGTGAAAAATCACTTCACTGGAAAAGATTCCCGCCAGGCCGGCGAGCATGTGCACATGTGCGCCCCAGCCGCACGCCGCCCCCGGCGTGTTCTCTTCTCTCTGAAGCACTGGGGCCAGCATTTCCGCTCCGGTGCCTGGCAGGATGCTTATGTAACCATCACCTGCCAGAAGCCACTGACCTACAGTCTCTCCCTGGACAACCACACTACGCTGACAAGCACGATCATGAGGCCACGGCACACATAGCGCAGCTTTGTAAGAATAGATCTTACCAGAAACAGTCTCCAGAATGCGCGGGCGTCCAGGAGAGACCACGTTCTAAGCAAATTCCCAAAGGGAAAGGCAGTGCTCAGATGAAAGGCAAAAGAAGGGGCAGCAGAGGATGAGATGGGTGGATAGCATCACAGATTGAACCGACATGAACTTGGGCAAACTGCAGGAGATAGTGAAGGACAGGGAAGCCTGGCGCGCTACAGTCCCTGGGGTTGCAAAGAGCTGGACATGACTTAGCAACTAAAAAGCAAGTCACATCCTATGTATGTACATGACCATAATAAATTGTGTTCAGTTCAGTTCAGTCACTAAATTGTGTCCAACACTTTGCAACCCCATGGACTGCAGCTCGCCAGGCCTCCCTGTCCATCACCAACTCCTGAAGCTTGCTCAAATTCATGTTCATCAAGTCGGTGATGCTATCCAACCACCTCATCCTCTGGCGTCCCCCTCTTCTGCCACTTCAATCTTTCCCAGCATCAGGGTCTTTTCCAATGAGTCAGTTCTTTGCATCAGGTGGCCAAAGTATTGGGGCTGCAGCTTCAGCTTCAGCATCAGTCCTTCCAATGAATATTCAGGACTGATTTTCTTTAGGATTGACTGGTTTGATCTCCTTGCCGTCCAAGGGACTCTCAAGAGTCTTCTCCAATACCACAGTTCAAAAGCCTCAGTTCTTCAGTGCTCAGCTTTCTTTATAGTCCATCTCTCACATGCATACATGACTACTGGAAAAACCATAGGCTTGACTAGACAGACCTTTGTTGGTAAAGTAATGTCTCTGCTTTTTAATATGCTGTCTAGGTTGGTCATAACTTTTCTTCCCAGGAGCGAGTGTCTTTTAATTTCATGGCTGCAGACACCATCTGCAGTGATTTTGGAGCCCCCCAAAATAAAGTCTGTCACTGTGCGATGATCTTAGTTTTCTGAATGCTGAGTTTTAAGCCAAATTTTTCACTCTCTATCACTTTCATCAAGAGGCTCTTGAGTTCTTCTTCACTTTCTGCCATAAGGGTGGTGGTGGTGTCATCTGTATCCAAAGTTATTGATATTTCTCCTGGCAATCTTGAATCCAGCTTGTGCTTCATCCAGCCCAATGTTTCTCATGATGTACTCTGCATATAAGTTAAATAAGCAGGGTAACAATATACAGCCTTGACCTACTCCTTTCCCGATTTGGAACCGGTCTGTTGTTCCATGTCCAGTTCTAACTGTTGCCTCCTGACTTGCATACAGGTTTCTCAAGAGGCAGGTCAGGTGGTCTGGTATTCCCATCTCTTTCAGAATTTTCCACAGTCAAAGGTTTTGGCATAGTCAAAAAAGCAGAAATAGGTGTTTTTCTGGAACTCTCTTGCTTTTTTGATGATCCAAAGGATGCTGGCAATTTGATCTCTGGTTCCTCTGCCTTGTCTAAATCCAGCTTGAATATCTGGGAGTTTGCGGTTCATGTACTGTTGAAGCCTGGCTTGGAGAATTTTGAGCATTACTTTACTAGTGTGTGAGATGAGTGCAATTGTGTGGTAGTTTGAGCATTCTTTGGCATTGCCTTTCTTTGGGATTGGAATGAAAACTGACCTTTTTTGGTCCTGTGGCCACTGCTGAATTTTCCAAGTTTGCTGGCATATTGAGTGCAGCACTTTCACAGCATCATCTTTTAGGATTTGAAATAGCTCCATCACCTCTACTAGCTTTGTTTGTCATGATGCTTCCTAAGACCCACTTGACTTCAAATTCTAGGATGTCTGGCTCTAGGTGAGTGATCATACCATTGTGATTATCTGGGTCATGGGGATCTTTTTTGTACAGTTCTTCTGTGTATTCTTGCTACCTCTTCTTAGTATCTTCTGCTTCTGTTAGGTCCATACCATTTCTGTCCTTTATTGTGCTCATCTTTGCATGAAATGTTCCCTTGTTATCTCTAATTTTCTTGAAGAGATCTCTATTCTTTCCCATTCTATTGTTTTCCTCTCTTTGCAAGGATCACTGAGGAAGGCTTTCTTATCTCTCCTTGCTATTCTTTGGAACTCTGCATTCAGATGGGTATATCTTTCCTATTCTCCTTCACTTTTCACTTCTCTTCTTTTCACAGGTATCTGTAAGGCCTCCTGAGACAGCCATTTTACTTTTTTGCATTTGTTTTTATTGGGGATGGTCTTGATCCGTGTCTCCTGTACAGTGTCATGAACCTCTGACATCACGTACTCTATCAGATCTAATCCCTTGAATCTATTTCTCACTTCACTGTATAATCATAAGGGATTTGATTTAAATCATACCTGAATGATCTAGTGGTTTTCCCTACTTTCTTCAGCTAAAGTCTGAATTTGTCAATAAAGAGTTCATGATCTGGGTCACAGTCAGCTCCTGGTCATTTTTGCTGACTGTATAGAGCTTCTCCATCTTTGGCTGCAAAGAATATAATCAATCTGATTTCAGTGTTGGCCGTCTGTGATGTCCATGTGTAGACCAGTGTGTTCTCTTGGCAAAACTCTATTAGCCTTTGCCATGCTTATTTCCATACTTCAAGGCCAAATCTGCCTGTTATTCCAGGTGTTTCTTGACTTCCTACTTTTGCATTCCAGTCCCTGTAATGAAAGGGACATCTTTTTCAGGTTTTAGTTCTAGAAAGTCTTGTAGGTCTTCATAGAACCGTTCAGCTTCTTCAGCATTACTGGTCAGGGCATAGACTTTATTACTGTGATATTGAATGGCTTGCCTTGGAAACAAACAGAAATCAGTCTGTTGTTTTTGAGATTGCATCCAAATACTGCATTTTGGACTCTCTTGTTGACTATGATGGTTACTCCATTTCTTCTAAGGGATTCTTGCCCACAGTAGTAGATATAATTGTCATCTGAGTTAAATTCACCCATTCTAGTCCATTTTAGTTCTCTGGTTCCTAAAATGTCAACTTTCACTCTTGCCATCTCCTGTTTGACCACTTCTAATTTGCCTTGATTCATGGACCTGACATTCCAGGTTCCTATGCAATATTGCTCTTTACAGCACTGGACTTTGAATCTATCACCAGCCACATCCACAACTGGGTATTGTTTTTGCTTTGGCTCTGTCTCTTCATTCTTTCTGGAATTATTTCTCTACTGATCTCCAGTAGCATATTGGGCACCTACTGACCTGGGGAATTCATATTTCAGTGTCCTATCTTTTTGCCTTTTCAGACTCTTCATGGGGCTCTCAAGGTAAGAATACTGAAGTGGTTTGCCATTCCCTTTTCCAGTGGACCACATTTTGTCAGGAGTGTTGTGTTCAGGAATTTTCTATTTGACATTCTTCCTTAAACCTGGGAAGTATCTAGAATTAGGAATCAGAGCAGTTCTATACACCATTCAGCTCTGGAATTCACTGTCTGTACAGACATGTGGATATCACTGACTTTCTGAGAGTTTCCATTTCCTAGGTGATAGGCTGGACCAATTTTGCTGGCCTCTCAGAGGGTTTCAAATTCTAGCATTCTCTGATTCTCATGATCTCAACTGTAGCCTGCTACTTCTCAGGCTTGTTTTGTCCACCCTATCATGAGGAGAAAAGGAGATGTGATTAAAGATTAAAGTCTGTAGCTTATACCATATCCTTCCTTGTTTATCTTCTACATATTAATATTCATCAGTGACAGCTGAATACACCTAAATACAGCTAGAAACCTTCTTCAGCTTGTGGAACCTATGGCAGTGTACTTGGCCAAAACCTCACACAGGTTCATTTAATATTGCTCATTCACACTGGGCTCAAGCATCACCTTCCTGTGAAGAGAAAGGAAAATTAATTTTAAAACCTTTCTAGAAGAAAGTGCCTTTGCACTCCAGCCACTGACCTATGTGTTAAATTCAATTACATTAAGAGAGATGATAATTAAGATGCAATTTAATGATTCCTCACTTTATGTAAATGAGATTTCTGATCACAAAGAATCAATAAACTGTGTTTAAGTAACTCATCAGTTGTCCATCTAAGCTCTACTTTGTCCTTTCTTTGCTAAATCCCTAATCTCACAAGCAAAATGCAAGAAATATTCCTGGAAATTCAAAGAATGAAATAATGAAGCTTCATTATTTCCCTAGTACTATCTGCTGCTTTTAACGCAGTAGATAGTACTGCTGTACCAATTGTTTTCTAACAGAGATTCACCTATTTCACAGCCCACCATGCATTTAAGTGAGGTTCTTTTTAAGGCCACTCTGACACTGGAAAGAATTCTAACAATTTGAACATTTCTACGTTCTAACATTTTTACGTCTTGTAGAAATGAATCTTGTATTGATAGAAGATTGTCCTCAGGTAGCCAATTCCATGGGCTTTCCAGGTGGCGTTAGTGGTAAAGAATACACCTGCCAATGCAGGAGACATAAGAGATATGGGTTTCATCCCTGGGTTGGGGAGTTCCCCTGGAGGAGGGCACAACAATCAACTTCTAGTATTCTTGCCTGGAGAATCACACATGCAGCCAAATTCCATGATCTATCAAACATATATTTTGGTCAGCAGTTCAAAACACAGAAAGAATAGTCCTTGTCCTCATAGGGAAAGACAAATGAATTTGCAAATACCTATGTAGAATCCCATTTATACTGAATTCGTTTAAAATCAAAATCACACAGACGTCACTCTATTATTATTTCTACCGTAATGTTGTGTAACAAACCACCCCCAAACTTAGTGTCTTTCAATAACAGGCATTTATTATCAAGTTCACAGGTGTGCAGACATATGGTACTTCAGCTGATCTAAGTTAAAGCAAGTGGTCCTGCTCCAGGCTTGGCTCCAGGCTGGAGACAAGGTTCAGTTTCTCCTCATGTATTTTCTTGTCCCAAACTGAAGGGGCAGCAGCTACCAAGGCAAGGTCTTCATGATTAATCACTCAAGGACACAAGACCAAAAAAAAAAAAAATTGCAATAGTCTATTTCAGGCTCTGCTGGGGTGCTGACAACTCATGTTCCCTTGGTCAGAGTCACATGGACTGTCCACTGTCAGTGGGTGGGGAAGCACACTCCATCCTTAGTGGGTGTGTGTACTTGGTTGGTCAGCTGTGTCTGACTCTTTGTGGCCCCATGGACTATAGCCTGCCCAGGCTCCTCTGTCCATGGAATTTTCCAGGAAAGAATACTGAAGCAAGTTGTCATTTCCTTCTCCAGGGCATCTTCCTGAACCGGAGATTGAACCTGCATCTCTTGAGTCTCCTGCATTGGCAGGCAGATTCTTTGCCATTAGGGTCACCTAGGAAGCCCATCATTAGCAGGAAGGGAGATTACTTTTACTAAACAATATAGGGGATATTATTTTTACTAAACAGTATTCCAAACTGTCCCAATTGTCTTTAGCTCAAACATTTAAAAACCCAATGGTAACATACTGGAGAGCTCTGATTCTAGGGATACAGGTTTTCTGAAGTGAAGTGAAGTTGCTCAGTCGTGTCCGACTCTTTGAAACCCCATGGACCATAGCCTACAAGGCTCCTCTGTCCATGGAATTTTCCAGGCAACAGTACTAGAGTGGGTTGCCATTTCCTTCTCCAGGGATCTTCCTGGCCCAGGGATCAAACCCGGGTCTCCCACATTGCAGGCAGACGCTTTACCATCTGAGCCATCAGGGAAACCAATATTAAAGTTCTTTAATAATTCAATTCAATTTTACATTAATATACCCTAACAGCAAAGAACTATCCAGGAAATGAGTCTTAGTAGATAACTAAGACTTAGAAGATAACCCTCCATTAACAAACTGGGATTTAACATTCATTGAAACATCTTTCTCCTTAAAATCACCATCATTTTTACCAATTATAACCAAATTAAGACCTGTTTGTAGTATAGGTCTGGTCTCAATAAACTTGGCCTGATGACTTATATAACCATAATTGATCATAGACTTTTTTGCTTTGCTGAAACTTTTATAGAGTCTCAGACTGAACTTTTAAAATAAAAACTTTCAGGGCTAGGAAAGCCATGCCAAAGGCTTATCACAGATTTTGCCTAACAGATCTAAGTAAATTTCTCCCTTCTCAAGGTCTCCAAAATTCCTTGAGATTTCAGTAGTTTATAAAGATATTTAAAGTAGCCACTTTTTGATTGTTTATATTTAAAACGTTCTTCTTAAAGCATTCTGCTTCCTTTTCTAGTAGAGCATATAGTTAATATTTTAATAAGAAAAAGATAAGTGGTAGGTTTATTCAGTTTAATCTTTGACTTGGAGTCAGAGCAACCTAGGATGGCTTTGAGACTTCTGTCCTATGAATAATATTTTCTCAGTTGTCAGTTGTTGTTTTTTTTCAATCACAGAAGTAAGCCTTTCATGTTTTTAGAGTTAAATGGATTGACTTATCAATTTCCCCATTTCTTCTGGTCTCTTTGCCTGGCTTTTTGGATATCCTGCCTACAAAATATCAGCACAGAAAGCAAGTTCAAAATTATCTACCAGCAGTGAATTCCCCAGCCTTCATGTTTATCCTTTGAAGAGAAAGTGTTTTATTTCCTTAATGGAAATTCAGTTATTTACTGGATATTTCTGTTGACTAGGTCTTTTTAAGGCAGTTTCTCAATCTGGGCACTAATGATATTTGAGGCCAGATAATTCTTTGCTGCAAGCAGCCTGCCCTTGCACTGTCAGATGTTTGGAAGCATCCCTGGTCTCTCTCCCTAGATTGAACAGTACCACCCTCTGCATTGTGACAACACAAAATGTCTCCAGTCACTGACAAATCAAATCATCAAAATCACCCTTGACTGAGATGCACTCTTTTATAGTAACCAACATTTAATTCAGATACAAAGCAAAAACTTTTCTGAACTTAGACCAAAAACTTTTCTTGAGCAACAGTTAAGTTAACCTTAAAACAGAAACCTAAGAAGTTTATTATAATATATAGTTTTTTTTTTTTAACTGAAATGCATATACACACACACACATATGCATTTCAGTTAAAAAAAACAAAACATATGTGTGTGTGTATATATATGGGACTTCCATATATATACACACACATATATGGGACTTCCAAGGCACTATTGGTAAAGAACCTGCTTGCTGATACAGAAGACATGAGACACAGGTTAGATCCCTGGGTTGGGAAGATCCCCTGGAGGAGGGCATGGCAACCCTCTCCAGTATTCTAGCCTGGAGAGTCCCATGGACAGAGGAGCCTGGGGGGCTACAGTACATGAGGTCTCAAGAGTTAGACACGACTGAGTGACTAAACCACCATCATCATACTTGAGATCCCACAGCAAGTAAGCTGAGAGCAGGACTGGAGATGCCCAAGTTTTATGACTCTCAGGAAGGAGGCTCAGACTCTGCATTCTGTTAAATTATGTGTTATTCAGCTTAGGATTCTCCTCTGGATTTTGAACACATATTTTGCACCAACAGTTATATTAAAGAGAGGAGTGAAATGAGGCCCCCTTGAAAGGAAGCAAAGTGACAGTCTACCAGATGGAATGGACTACGTCCTGCCTTGTTATTTCCTTCTGCCGAACTAGCCTGAAAGGGACTTTTCTGGCCATCCAGTGGTTAAGACTCAGTGCTTCCAGTGCTGGGACACAGGTTCAATCCCTGATCAGGAACTAAGATCCTGCATGCTGCATGGTTTGGCCAAAAAGTTAAAACGAAAAAGCACTAGCCCAGGACACGTGAGCTGCTTCCTGAGAGTCCTTGCCTGGGCAAAGGAGAGGGAGGCAAAAGTGATCTGAGGGACTCCAAACCTCTTGTAAAGTAAAGCACCTTCCCTCCCCTACCATAAGGCCTGAATTCCTTGCCAATCATAAAGTTTTGCCTCTAAGAGTCCATCACTGGAGTGGGTGGTGCGGGGGAAAGATGCTCACGCCCGGGGTGGGAAGTCTCCTGGGAGCAGACCCATCTCCCCTTCCCCAGAGTCTGGCAACAGGTTCTCCTCAGCCTGCTAGTGTCTATCTGCATCATGTTTTCAAAAAAGAGCCCCCAGTGTGAACTTTACCCTGCTGCATCTTGTGGCCACCTGGGTGTGATTGTACATCTGTCAGAAGTTGAACTTCTTTGCCTCCAAATTTCTGCCAGCCCTCACGCCGTTCCTCGTGGCTCCCTGGTCCTCACCAGCTCTCACTGTGAAACAGCACCCTGCGCACCTGTCCAGGTTCAGCTGTGGCCCCTGTGACCAGTGGCTGTCACCATCCAGACCATCTGTCACAAGAAGCAGTTCACCGGAGTACTCAACTCAACGCGGCTTCTGGAAATTTTAGGGGCAATCTCCAATTCTTCTGATGTGAAGTTTAATGACTTTGTGTTTGCAGCTCTGGCTGTTTAGCTGCATCCTTTACCCAGTGTGTACAGGAGCCCAGCAGCATGGACTGGGTGTGAACACCAGTTACCTGCAGTGCTACCAGGCGCTGGTGTCTTCTGCTGTGTTGGTGGTGGTTGTGCCCTTCTTTGAGTCAGCATGTGGAGCACAAATCTATGGTCTCTGGTTAGTTTCTGCTTTGCTTATGATGCTGCTATCTAGAATCAGAGTTGTCAGGGTGGACTTCTCAATTTACTGGATCAGTGGGTACACTTCAACAGTCACCCATGACATATTCGGGCACTTCAAGTTCTGACTTGCTTTATTTGAAGGCTGTTTTATTTAAAGATCTACTGTCAGCTAATCAGGGTCTTGGCATATTACGTAGATATTTGGTATTCTTGCCTATGCCCATTTTAAACTCAGTAAATAAGAAGGAAGTGTAGATTACAAGTATAGGTACAAGATATTCAATTGGGATTTTGTGGCAAAAAATAAAATTACCCAAAAAAGATTTAAAAAATCCCCAAGTATGATGATTAGATTCAAAGAAGGAAGAAAAAAATTCATTGCAAAGTTTACTGAAGGGTTGTTTGCAAGATGTAAGACATGGGGAATTTTATTAATGTGTGACTCATTTTTAGAGTCCCTCTTTTTTACTTAATTTATTAACTTTTCTACTTAAATTTTTTAATTATTTAAAATAAAAATGATTTATATGTCTTTCCATATAGAATTTTATGTAGTACAGACACTCACGTGTTATCTTATATTCATATATTCACTGACCCTAACACAAGGTCGCATCAGTTCCTCCCTGGTGTCAGGTCCTACTCAGGGCACAGGAGTGAGTTAGACCCAGTCCTGAGCCTGGAAGTTTCCTAAACCAACCAGCCCATGGGTCCGACTCTGACATCTGAGGCCTCCTGACACCTGCTCTTCCCCACAGCTGGCCTCACAGTGGACAGTCTTGAACTTTGGCAGTCACACAATACATCCTGCTCACACATCTTCCGCTGGACTTTGACTGACCCTTCTCTACCCACGTGGTCCAAATACCCAGGCTCAAGATTGGGCCTACAGGCAGTGTGGATGTTTGGAAGCTTTCTGAGCTGGAAGTCTGGAGGTCTGGAAGTGCTACTGCCCCTCTTCCTTTAGTCCGAATGTCCACAAGTTTGAGAAATCTGG
Source organism: Bison bison bison (assembly GCF_000754665.1). Lineage (NCBI taxonomy): Eukaryota > Metazoa > Chordata > Mammalia > Artiodactyla > Bovidae > Bison > Bison bison. Next base: position 448,407 of record NW_011494897.1, read on the forward strand.
AAAATGATCATCAGTTGTATTCTGGGTTCTCTCATCAGAGTCTATGTATCCACCATGGGCTCCCCACTGGCCATGTGACTTGTCTCAGCAAATGGAATATTACACAAGCAGAAGTTTGAGAAATGCTTGCTTTGGGGGGTTTGTTCTCTTGAACAAAACTTTAGGATCTCTTTGTCCTCTTGAGATCCTAAGAAGACCATGCACCTGAGCCCAGATAGCCTACTGACCATGGAGCAAAGCTAACTGACAGAGCAAACAGATCCCTTCCATTTTTTGGTCCTTAGTTTTTGGTTAGGCTGGAGAGTGAAAATAAATGTAATGTTTAGAGTGGGATTTGAGGAGTCAAACAGACTTGGCTTCAAATCCCCTGTCCTTTACCTAGATAAGCAGCACAGGCAGAGTTACTTCATTCCCTCAGTCTGAGTTTCCACAACCATAAAATAAGGACAAAAATAATAACCTGTTTAGGCTATTGTGAGGACTAGATCAGTTCAGTTCACTCAGTCATTCCTACTCTTTGCGACCCCATGGGCTACAGCATGCCAGACTTCCTTGTCCATCACCAACTTCTGGAGCTTGTTCAAACTCATGTCTATCGAGTGGGTGATGCCATCCAACCATCTCATTCTCTGTCATCCCCTTCTCCTCCTGCCTTCAATATTTCGCAGCATCAGGGTCTTTTCCAATGAGTCAGCTCTTTGTATCAGGTGGGCAAAGTGAGGACTAGATGAAATGCTGTAAATAAGATCTCCAGGTCAGAACCTGGTACTTATTAAGAACTCAGTAGAGTATTGATTAGTATACCGCACACTATACACTATACTATGTGCTATAGTATAATTCTTATTTCGACCACTAAAATAGTATAATTCCAGTCTGATCCCACCACTGTGTTCTCATTCAGGAATGTCTTTTTCACTCCGCCTCCTACACTCTCCTTGACCCTCAACGTGCCTCAAGCCCTTGGCAGCCTCTCATAACACTTTAACTTTCAACTCATATCTAGTTCACCAATCATAATTTTCCAAACTTTTCATTTTGGATTAATTTTAAATTCACAGAAAAGTTGTAAAGATAGCACATGTGTGTGTGTGTGTTCAGTCATGTCAGACTCTTTGCTACCCCGTGGACTATACCCAGCCAGGCTTCTCTGTCCATGGAATTTTCCAGGCAAGAACACTGGAGTGGGTAACTATTCCCTTCTCCAGGATATTTTACAGACCTGGGTGTGGAATCCATGTCTCTTATATCTCCTGCATTGGCAGGCAGATTCTTTACCACTGTGCCACCTGGGAAGCCCAAAGATAACTCATGGACGTCCATATACCCTTCATGCAGGTCCCCTAATGTGAACATCTTACATAACCATAGTGCACTTACCAAACTAAGAAATCATCATTAGAACAGCATTACTAAAATACAGAATACTTGAACTTCCCTGATTTTTCCACAAACATCCCTTTTCTGTTCTAGGATTCAATCAGGGTAACATGTTGCATTCAATCATCATGCACCCTTAGGCTCCTCCAATCTGTGACAATTTCTGGTTTACCTATTTTCTAAGACCTAAACATTTTTGAAGAGTACTGGTCATGTATTTTGCAGCATGTCTCTCAGTTTGGGTTTGTCTGATGCTCTTCTCATGTTTATACTGAAGTTAGGGGTTTATAAAAAAAAAATCCACCACCATTTGCAGAAACATGGATTGACCTAGTGAGTATTACACTTAGTGAACTCAGTCAGACAAAGACAAATATATGATATCACTTATACATAAAATCTAAAGAATAATACAAATGAATCTATATGCAAAGCAGAAACAGACTCACAGACATAGAAAACAAACTTATGATTATCAAAGGGGAACTTGGGGAGAGGGATAGAGTAGGAACATGGGATTAATAGATACAAACTACTATACATAAAAGAGAGAAGCAACAGAGATTTACTGTATAGTACAGAGAACTAGCCACCTGCCAAGCAGGAGACACAGGTTCATTCCCGGGAAGATGCCCCAGAGGAGGAAATGGCAACCCACTCCAGTATTCTTGCCTGGGAAATCCAATGGACAGAGGGGCCTGGCTTCAGTCCATGGGGTTGCAAAAGAGTTGGACACAATTAGTGACTAAACCACTACCAGCACCACCACAGAGAGTAAAATTCAATACCAAAATACATGAAAAGATGCCCAATATTATTAGATATTGTTTTTGTTCAGTCACTAAGGTATGTCCGACTCTTTGCAACCCCACGGGCTGCAGCATGCCAGGTTTCCCCATCCTTCACTATCTGCTGGGATTTGCTCAAACTCATGTCCATTGAGTTGACGATGCCATCCAACCACCTCATCCTCTATTGTCCTCTTCTCCTCCTACTTTCAACTTTTTCCCAGCATCAGGGTCTTTTCCTGGCCAAACCCAGATTGAAACCAAAGGACCTGGGAACTGGAAGATTCAGTTCATAGGGATTATCTCCAGCAGCTAAAAGATCAGAGAAGTTGAGGGGAATAGATCTTGGCAGGGGAATGGAGAATAATCAACTCGGGTTCTGTCTCCGTTCTTCATTCCTTTATCTTTGATTTCTAGAACAAAAGCTCATTAATCCATAAGTCCAATGAATAAATAAAAGTGAGAGATTTATAAATAAGATAATGTCTTGGCAGTAAACATCCATAACTGGAATGTAACCAAATCAAATGAAAGTACTTTTCTGTATTAGACTTTGTACATCTGAACACATGTGATTTATTTTCTATCTTTATTTTAAAATAAAGGAATCTACAGAGGACATGTATGAATTATTTTAAAATCAAGACCTTAACAACTCTACCCAAGTCAATACTAAAACTTTGTTAACACTTCAGATGCCCTTTTATACATTTCGTCCAAATTACAGCCCTCTCCATCATCCAAACATAACAAATATCCTTACATTTTTAAAATTTTAATTGTGTCCTTGAATTTCTTTAGGGTTTTATCACCTAGGCATCATAGTTTAGACTTGCTTATTTTTTTTAATTTATTTTTTAATTTGAAGGATAATTGCTTTACAAAACTTTGCTGTTTTCTGCCAAACATCAACATGAATATGTACGTATACATGTGTCCCCACTCTCTTGAACCTCCTTCCCATCTCTCTCTCCATACTAGCCCTCTAAGTTTTACAGAGACCCTCTTTGAGTTCCCTGATAGACTTGCCTATTAAAAAAAAAACAAAAAACATTTTTTTCTTCTAAGTCCCTTTTTAATTAAAAGAAATTTAACTGTGGCAAAGTATACATAACATAGACTTCCCTGGTGGCTCAGACAGTAAGGAATCCATCTGCAATGCAGGAGACCCAGGTTCAACCCCTTGGTCAGGAAGATCCCCTGGAGAACGGAATGGCTACCCACTCCAGTATTCTGGCCTGGGAAATTCCAGGGACAGAGGAGCCTGGTGGGCTGTAGTCCATGGGGTTGCAAAGAGTCGGACACGACTTAGTGATTAGTGAAAGGATAGTTGTATAATGAAGGGGAATATGAAGTCTATATGGCTGAACTTCATTTGGAGGTTTTCAGCTTTGTCAAGGAGAAGGCAATGACACTCCACTCCAGTACTCTTGCCTGGAAAATCCCATGGATGGAGGAGCCTGGTGGGTTATAGTCCATGGGGTCACTAAGAGTCAGACACGACTGAGCAACTTCACTTTCACTTTTCACTTTCATGCATTGGAGAAGGAAATGGCAACCCACTCCAGTGTTCTTGCGTGGAGAATCCCAGGGATGGGGGAGCCTGGTGGGCTGCCATCTCTGCGGTTGCACAGAGTCCGACACGACTGAAGTGACTTAACAGCAGCTTTTATATTCAGAATGAATTTATATTCATTTTGTTTTAGTCATTGTATTTAAAGAAGTGTAGAAGTTGAAAGCATGGACTTTTGAATCAATTAGTGGTGGAACTGTGCCCTTCCTCAACCACTTTCCAACCTTATTTAAGTTAACTTCTTTCCTTTTTCACTTTTTAGCCACACCCCTTGGCATGTGGGATCTTAGTTCTCCAACCAAGGATTGAACTAGCAACCCCTGCATTGGAAACATGGACTCTTAACGACTGGACAGCCATGGAACTAACTTAACTAACTTAAGTTAATCCCTTAAATTAATCCCTTAACTAACTTCTTTAGCACTCATCTTTATATATATTGGTAGGTTGATTATGAGTATTAAATAAAATTGTATGTTAAACTCAATACAGTTCATGACAAAAAATAAACATTTCAACTAACAGTTTCAATTCTCCGTTTCCTATTGTACGTATGAAAATGGAGTTATATCAGGGAGGGCAGTCAGATATACACCACTGTTATAGGAAGCTCGGTAAAGAACGTTTAGCAGTGTGAGATCTTTTTTCAACAGAGGTTTTTATTTATTTAAATTCTGTGCTACTTAGAGAAACTCCCCAAAACATTTGCAGTATTCACGGGGGCTTTGGAGAAGAACAAATTCTAACCCTCACTTCAAAATATTTCCACAGCATAGAAACTGAGAGGAAAGAGCCCACTTCCATAAAGATGGCAAACTGCATAGAGAATAACTGGGCTATTGTGGGCACTCACCAGATTGCTAAATATTTTACCTTTCCTAAAACATACAGCAATAGGGATTTCCCTGGTGGTTCAATGGTTAGGACTTCGCCTTCCAGTGAGGGGGTGCCGATTCGCTACCTGGCTGGGGAGCTACATGCCTCATGGTCAAAAAATCAGAACATAAAATAGAAACAGTACTATAACAAATTCAATAAAGACTTTAAGGATGGTCTACATCAAAAAAAATATTAAAAAGAGAAAACAACATACAGCAGTAGTACTTGTCACAGGGCTGCATTACGTGCAGATAATAAAGCAAATTTAGGTTGAGAAGACAGTCTAAATCATGTTATTCTGGCTTATGCCTTTCATAAGCTCTAAGATGCTGAGGTAGAAATTGTCTCCATCAGACACACAAAATCTAACTCCCCTCAAAGAGCCCATAGGATTGTGAAGAGAAGCAGGTGAGGTTTCAGAATGGGAAAGTGTTCATGGAACTAAATGGAAAAATCTTGGTGGGGAAGGGAAGGTTTGAGAAGAAAGCACCAATGCTTCTGCTAATTTCAAAACTGTGACTGTGGTAGTGTCTCTACACAAGATGGGGGGTTGGGAGCTTATGGCTCTGACCTTGTCCCCAAGATTCACCTTCCCTTCTCTCATTAATCAATCCTGCTTCCACCTGCATGCCTTGGAGACATGGTTTCCTGAGGGCTATTTCTCCTTTAACACCTGACTTTTCATTTTCTTCCCTAGAGCACAGCAGAACTTGAGACTTTACCGGAGACTCGCAGAGAACACAAAGGTAATGAATACAGGTTGTGCAGCCGCGTTAGGGACCCAGGCCATGCACTGTCCAACTCCAGAGCTGGAAGGCAGTGTTGGCCCTGACTGTGCTGTGAGACAGCCCTCCCTGAGGAGACCTCAGAATTAGATGGTCTCACGTGCTGCAGCTAAGCCCATCTCAGGGACCTGACCTCCCTCCTATGGCATCATATCAACCATTAGCCTGGAGCCCACACTTAGATATTGTCCTGTGGGTGGCCCAAACCCTGGAAAATGAGGACCAAAAAGAAATGAGAATTTCTACTCTCACTTGTAGGAAACCTGTCATCCAAGTTCTGGTTTCCTCTCTGAGGACCTAATTTGTCCCACATTGACTGACCCCAGAAGTGTTCCATTCAGAAGAAATGTTAGTGCATGATCCCAGTGAGAAAAGATGAGTGTGACAACCATACACTCAAGTAAATCAGGAGGCGGTAGTTATGTTATAGAAGGTACCTGTCTGCATTAACCAGCACATGCCACACTCCAGACACATCACATACATCATCTTAACAACAACCCATCTGCCTTTTTATGTTACATTCCATTCTACAATGGAAGAAATCATCCAACAGGCTAAATAATTTGCCTTATGTTAGATTGTTGTTTCAAAGAATAGCAAGGAGAGATAAGAAAGCCTTCCTTAACAATCAATGCAAAGAAATAGAGGAAAACAACAGAATGGGAAAGACTAGCGATCTCTTGAGGAAAATCAGAGATACCAAGGGAACATTTCATGCAAAGATGGGCTCAATAAAGGACAGAAATGGTATGGACCTAACAGAAGCAGAAGATATTAAGAAGAGGTGGCAACAATACCCAGAACTATGCAAAAAAGATCTTCTCCACCCAGATAATCACAATGGTGTGATCACTCACCTAGAGTCAGACATCCTAGAATTTGAAGTCAAGTGGGCTTAGGAAGTATCACTACAAACAAAGCTAGTGGAGGTGATGGGATTCCAGTTGAGCTATTTCAAATCCTGAAAGATGATGCTGTGAAAGTGCTGCACCCAATATGCCAGCAAATTTGGAAAACTCAGCAGTGGCCACAGGACTGGAAAAGGTCAGTTTTCATTCCAATCCCAAAGAAAGGCAATGCCAAAGAATGCTCAAACTACCACACAATTGCACTCATCCCACAAGCTAGTAAAGTAATGCTCAAAATTCTCCAAGCCAGGTTTCAGCAATACGTGAACTGTGAACTTCTGGATATTTAAGCTGGATTTAGACAAGGCAGAGGAACCAGAGATCAAATTGCCAACATCCGCTGGATCATCGAAAAAGCAAGAGAGTTCCAGAAAAACATCTATTTCTGCTTTATTGACTATGCCAAAGCCTTTGACTATGTGGATCACAAAGAACTCTGGAAAATTCTTCAAGAGATGGGAATACCAGACCACCTGATCTGCCTCTTAAGAAACCTGTATGCAGGTCAGGAAGCAGCAGTTAGAACTGGACTGGAACAACAGACTGATTCCAAATAGGAAAAAGAGTATGTCAAGGCTGTATATTGTCACCCTGCTTATTTAACTTATATGCAAAGTACATCATGAGAAACGCTGGGCTGGAAGAAGCACAAGCTGGAATCAAGATTGCCAGAAGAAATATCAATCACCTCAGATATGCAGATGACACCACCCTTATGGCAGAAAGTGACGAATAACTAAAGAGCCTCTTGATGAAAGTGAAAGAGGAGAGTAAAAAAGTTGGCTTAAGGCTCAACATTCAGAAAAATAAGATCATGGCATCCATTCCCATCACTTCATGGCAAATAGATGGGGAAATAGTGGAAACAGTGGCTGACTTTATTTTCTTGGGCTCCAAAACCACTGCAGATGGTGATTGCAGCCATGAAATTAAAAGACACTTACTCCTTGGAAGGAAAGTTATGACCAACCTAGACAGCATATTGAAAAGCAAAGATATTACTTTGTCAACAAAGGTCCATCTAGTCAAGGCTATGTTTTTTCCAATAGTCATGTGTGGATGTGAGAGTTGGACTATAAAGAAAGCAGAGTGCCAAAGACTTGATGCTTTTGAACTGTGGTGTTGGAGAAGACTCTTGAGAGTCCCTTGGACTGCAAGAAGATCCAACCAGTCCATCCTAAAGGAAATTAGTCCTGGGTGTTCATTGGAAGGACTGATGTTGAAGCTGAAATTCTGTTATTTTGGCCACCTGATGCGAAGAACTGACTCATTTGAAAAGACCCTGATGTTGGGAAAGATTGAGGGCAGGAGGAGAAAGGGATGACAGAGGATGAGATGGTTGGATGGCATCACCCATTCAATAGACATGAGTTTGGGTAAACTCCAGCAGTTGGTGATGGACATGGGGGCCTGGCATGCTGCAGTCCATGGGGTCGCAGAGTTGTACAAGACTGAGTGACTGAACTGAACAGTTGTTTAGTCGCTAAGTCATGTTCAACACTTTTGGGACCCCATGGACTATAACCCACCAGGCTCCTCTGTCCATGGGATTTCCCAGTCAGGAATACTGGAGTGGGTTGCCATGTCCTTCTCCAGGGGATCTTCCTGACCCAGGGATTGAATCCACATCTGCATTGGCAGGTGGATTCTTCACCACTGAGCCACTAGGGAACCTGGATGTTACAGTTAGTATGTGGCAAACTTATGATGAACCCAGATTCAAAGGAGTTCCCAGGTGGCTCAGAATGAGCACACACACATGATGCAGATTCAAAGACCAAAAGTAGCACCAGCTGTTATTATTATTACTTAATTCAAAAAGCGGCACAGAAATGTTGAAAACAAACTGAAATTGGAGGCAAAGATTGTATTTGTAGATGAGTACAAGACTGAAACTTACATAGGCGGTTCTTGGCATCATTACAGGTGAAGAGGGTAGATGGAAATCCAAAACTATCTCATCTAGTCATTAAAATAAGTGATGAAAGGGCTGAGCAGCATATTTCAATGACTCTGAACTGTAATGGGTAAATCATTAGAACCCTTAGCAGTAAGGACTTGCCGATGACAAGACTATCTCAGAGCCTGGTTGTAAAGCTGACAGTCAACTAGGAAAGTTCATTTCTAGTCTACCAAGGAGACAGGAAAAAGAGTTTGCAATGCAATGTTGAGCCTGAAAGTAAATTACTAGTCAGGAGGCTAAGCTTCAAGCTCATAGCATTGCTGACCTGCCATTGGGAGGCAGCTTGTTTGCAACCCAGAGAAGAGCAGTTACCAAGGTCAGTTCCCAAAGTGATGCAAAGTTGCTGGCTCAGAGGGAGATCTCTGGGGAATGGGATCCAGCACTACTTATATTGCATTTCTCCAGCTAGGTGGATGCCCGCTCCCTGATTCAAGCTTGCCTTGTTCTCCTTAACCACACCACTTGGGAGTTCCATGGGTGCGCTGTGCTCTCGGGTTCCATCCTGCCTGACACCACAGGGCTTAGTGTAGCACATTGTTTCTGCAAGAGCGTCTTTTCCCCGCCTGATTCAAACCTCTTTCCTCTGCCTAACCAACTTCTACTTAGCTTTTGGGATCTGAGAAGCCTTTTGTCCATGCCCAAGAGTAGAATAGCTCCCCAGACCCGCCACAACATATGCACAGACATACACTCCTCCCAAAGCTTGTCCTCCTTTGTTTTCTTTGCACTGCCTTGCTGTGAGTTGCACATGTTCCAAACCCCTTATCCATAAGAGTAAGGTACAAAAAGTTCTGAAAACTAAAAGTTTTAATGTTAAGTCTAGTGCAAATTTCTCCCAGTTGATAATAACAGTCAGACATTTTGCTGTATGATGTGTGTGCCTTTGAGACAGTGCCTCAGACCCCATGGGGAGTGTTAAAAAATATATCAAATAGGCACCAGATTATCATTCCAAATCTGAAAAGAATGATGTATTCTGAAGCCTCTCTGGCCCCAGGGGTGTTAGATAAGAAATTACGGGTCTGTCCTGCCCTGCACTGTGTTCCATTGTGTGCTGTTATAGTGTTCATATTGAAGTGCCTTAGACTCTGAAATCTTCAAGGACCAGAAACTGTACCTCGTTCGTCATTTTATCTCCTTTACCTAATACAATGTGTATAGATTATCAGTGTGCTTAAAGAATGAATGTGCAAGTAAATAGAAGAAAGAAGGAATGAGGATACAGCAGCCTTGTAACTATGAACGAATGAAGAGATATGGCAGTCTTCTAGTTAAAAATGAGAAGCTGTAGCCAGTCCCCAGGTTGCTTAGGTATTCCTAGATGTCCCAAGACAGGGAATTTCCAATGACTAAGACTAGAAAAGCTAGAAGAAACTTTACAATATGTTTGGTTCTTGAACCGTATCAGCTTTTATCCATTCACTCATTCATTTTATTTTTTTAAAAATTGTTATACAACTACTCTGTGCTATGTAATAAGCTAAGCCATAGATCTATTTTAACCATAACAAGAAACAATGACAACAAAGAGCAGATAAATTCAGAAAGAGATGGAGAAATTTGGCACAGAGTAAACGTTAATTAAAATTAGGTCATTTATTTTCCCCATGTATGAAACACAATGTCTGTTTTAAATTCTTCATCTAAAATATTTTTTTGTGTTTGTGATTCACTATTAATTTTATATCTTTATACTCAGGCATAATACAATCTCTTGGTATCATTCTTTTACTGAAATATAATTGCTTTACATTGTTGTGCTGGTTTCTGCTGTACAACAATGTGAATGAGCTGTATGTGTACATATATCCCTTCCCTCCTCATCCCCCATTCCATCCCTCTAGGTCATCACTGAGCACTGAGCTAAGCTCCCTGTGCTGTACAGCAGGTTTCCACTAGTTATCTGTTTTAGACATGCTGCTGCTGCTGCTGCTAAGTCTCTTCAGTCGTGTCCAACTGTGTGCGACCTCATAGACGGCAGCCCACCAAGCTCCCCCGTCCCTGGGATTCTCCAGGCAAGAACACTGGAGTGGGTTGCCATTTCCTTCTCCAATGCATGAAAGTGAAAAGTGAAAGTGAAAAGTGAAAGTGAAGTCGCTCAGTTGTGTCCGACTCTTCGCAACCCCATGGACTGAAGCCTACCAGGCTCCTCCATCCATGGGATTTTCCAGGTAAGAGCACTGGAGTGGGTTGCCATGGCCTTCTCCGATTTTAGACATGGTAGTGTATAAATGTCAATGCTCCTCTCCCGGTTCATCCACCCTTCCCTTCCCCTGCTATGTTCACATATCCAATCTCTACACCTGTGTCTGTATTTCTGCCCTGCAAATAGGTTCATCTGT
>NW_011494897.1:459127-464100 GCF_000754665.1 Bison bison bison
TCATCTACCTTCTTTTCTTTCACTTGGTGTGTCTCATGCAAACACCAGTCACAGGTGGAATTTATGCAAGAGGAGTCCGGGAAATGTGGTGTCTAGACTTTAAGCCCCTATAGTACATGGGACCACTGACAAGAAAGGAGATGGCCCTAAGTATCAACAAAAAATATCCATCAAGGAAAACTTTACTCTTAACTATTGTATTTTTACCCAAATGTTTCATTTCAATTCCTCTATAGGTCTTCAGGAATTCAAAAAAAAAAAAAAAAAGGAGGAAGAGAAGAACAAATAATCTTCTTCACTGGTGGTGGTTTATTTTGTTTTCTGAATTTTTAGTAAATATGACTTTAAAAAGTCAAAGTGAACACATAAAAACAGTTGTTATAACTGTTTCAGTGCTTGGTAAATGGTTTTGTGAAGCTCCAGTGGAATTGGTCCCCAATAAAGGCTAACCCAGGGACTTCCTGGGTGGCTCAGTGGTAAAGAATCTGCCTGCCAATGCAGGAGACATGGATCAGATCCCTGAGTAGGGAAGATCCCCTGAAGAAGGAAATGGCAACCCACGCCAGTACTCTTGCCTGGGAAATCCCATGTACAGAGGAGTCTGGTGGGCTACAGCCTATGGGGTCACAAAAGAGTCAGACATGACTTACCGACTAAACAACAACAAGGACTAACCCATGGGGGAAATAGCAGGTTTATGCAGAGAACCCAAGGAGGACTGAATTTATGTGCTCTTTTCTTATATTGGGGCCTTATTTTTTTTTAAGTGACTTCATTCACTCTGAGGTCTTCTTGGACTTCTAGTGCAGTTTTAGAAAACTGGAAAAAACATAGTCCTGGAGCAGTGACAGATTGCAGTTAAAGACCATGGAAATATTCTCCTCTTAAGGAACTACAGAAATTTCTAAAAGTAGCTATTAAAATTATAATGAAAGTTGCTATTTTTCTGGCCTCAGATGAGCTAAACACAGAAGTCAGTGTTTAGTAAAATGACTGAACGTGTATTTGATCCTGAGTAATGGCTTTAATATCAAAGTTGGACAGAAATGAGCAAACTTTCCTTTTAGACTTTGCGCAGTTTGCCTAATCTCTGCTAATACAAACTGTTACATAACACCACCTTAAACCAGAAGCACCCCCTGGTCAAGATATGAGAATTCAGATTTTAAAGTCAGCAAGAATAAGCAATTTCATGCCAGTATATTTATAATAAATGTGTATTTTAATCAACTCTGCTTTTACACTTCCAACCTCTTAAAAGGAAAGGCACCCTGTAAACGAAGTCCCATAGGTTTTCAAATGACCCAGGGTATACTCAGCAAATTAAAATTAATATTAAGCATGAGCACATTGAAAGAGGACATTACTCAGCAAGCATCCAAAGGTTCCAGATTCTTTGAAGTGATCCGTTTCTCTCCTAGATTTATGAGCTGTCTGTCAATGAGTTTAATTGGATATTTATTGAAATTAATGGCAGCTGCAGCTGATTGAACAGACTTTCCTTAAATTTTGTGTCTCTTGTTTATGGCTATTTTTCCTGGCCTTGCTTTTCCATGTTGCATGCTGATGAAGCCCCGAGTGAAATGCATGGAGAAATCTTTTCCAAATCAAGACATGACTCTCCTCACTGTCCTTCACAAAATGGGAAAATACTACAGATGATAAATCACCTCCTATTCCCAGCTCATCACTATTCAGGTTTGTTAAAAGCTCATTTTCATGCACACCTTTGGGAGTTAAGGGCAGAAGCTCCATAGACACACAGCCTGTGTTCAAATCCGGATCATCCACATACTTGCTGTCATCCTAGGCCAAGTTTCTCAACCTTCTCCTTGCCTCAGTTTACCCACTTGTAGAGTAGAACTGATAATAATAGGCTCCCATAGGCTCAGAACCTGCCTAGCACAGGGCCTGGAGCTTGCTAACACCTCGGTAAGACTTAGTTCTTCTTACTTTTTTCTCTGTGGGAAAAATGAAATTATATGAATCTATTTTATTCCTCTTGTGATGAACAAACCACTATTCTTAAAAATACTTAAAAACTAGACTCTGCTTTAATGTGACAAATAAACCCTGGAGAAGTTGAAGTCCCTGCTATAAGAAAATGGAAGATGCTTTCTTCCCTTTTCTTTTTCCTTCTATTCTCTGCCCCCAGCTACTATTCTGACATATTTAATAAAGTTCTTTCTGGGGTTCTGAAGATGCTGCAAATTCTTGAGTAGAAGCGAAACTCTAGAGGAAGTGGGAGGAAGGAGAAGACAGCATTCTATAACAGATTGTCTTGGACTTGGGGTTAATGTCATAGTTACTTTTCCAAACTCTCCTGCACTCTTTATTTTTTTTTTTTTTCTTTCTTTTTTCAGTGAACAGGACTATGTACCTGGCATGGAGCTAGGTGCTGGAATTTCAAAGCTTAATTTTAGGAAGCCAGTTCTCAAGAATCTTTCTCACTAGTGAAGAAAGCAGTATTTTACAATCTAGTGCTTCTGGAATCACATAGCATAGTAGTTATGTGTCCAGACTCTGGAGCCAACCATGGTTTAAATCCTGTCTTTGGCAACTTAAATGTGGGTCAAGTTACTTTACCTCTTTGTGTTTTAGGCATCCAACTGTAAAGTGAGGTTGTAATAGTACTTGCTGCTGCTGCTAAGTCGTTTCAGTCACGTCCGACTCTGTGCGACCCCATAGATGGCAGCCCACCAGGCTCCCCCGTCTCTGGGATTTTCCAGGCAAGAACATTGGAGTGGGTTGCCATTTCCTTCTCCAATGTAATAGTACTTAAGATTTTAAAAATTAAGTTGATATATATTATATTATATATATATATATTATCTTGGAAGACTGTCTGGCTTATGGTTAACATTAAAGGCTAATATTAAATAAATGTGTACCTTCATTACCTTTATTACAATCATGATTCTAAAGTTTTTTCTTTTTAATTTGTATCAATTTTATTGGAGTGTGATTGCTTTATGTGTTAGTTTCTACTGTAGAGCAAAATGAATCAGCCATACATATATACATATCCTCTCCCTTTTGGATTTCCTTCCCATTTAGGTCACTACAAAGCACCGAGTAGAGTTTCTGGTGCTACACAATGCTGTACAGTATGTTCTCATTGCAGGAAGGCATATTCTTTACCATCTGAGCCACCAGAGAAACCCCATTATTTTATACATAGTGTCAATAATATGACACTAAAGTTGATTTGGACATCACCAAATGGTCAACACCAAAATCAGGTTGATTATATTCTTTGCAGCCAAAGATGGAGAAGCTCTATACAGTCAACCAAAACAAGACCAGGAGCTGACTGTGGCTCAGATCATGAACTCCTTATTGCCAAATTCAGACTTAAATTGAAGAAAGTAGGGAAAACCACTAGACCATTCAGGTATGACCTAAATCAAATCCCTTATGATTATACAGTGGAAGTGAGAAATAGATTTAAGGGACTAGATCTGATAGATAGTGTGCCCAATGAACTATAGACAGAGGTTTGTGACATTGTACAGGAGACAGGGATCAAGACCATCCTCATGGAAAAGAAATGCAAAAAAAGCAAAATGGCTGTCTTAGGAGGCCTTACAAATAGCTGTGAAAAGAAGAGAAGTGAAAAGCAAAGAGAAAAGGAAAGATATAAGCATGTGAATGCAGAGTTCCAAAGAATAGCAAGTGATAAGAAAGCCTTCCTCAGGGATCAATGCAAAGAAATAGAGGAAAACAAAAGAATGGGAAAGACTAGAGATTTCTTCAAGGAAATTAGAGATACCAAAGGAACATTTCATGCAAAGATGGGCTCGATAAAGGACAGAAATGGTATGGACCTAACAGAAGCAGAAGATATTAAGAAGAGGTGGCAAGAATACACAGAAGAACTGTACAAAAAAGAGCTTCATGACCAAGATAATCATGATGGTGTGATCACTTACCTAGAGCCAGACATCCTGCAATGTGAAGTCAAGTGGGCTTTAGAAAGCATCACTACGAACAAAGCTAGTGGAGGTGATGGAATTCCAGTTGAGCCATTTCAAATCCTGAAAGAGGATGCTGTGAAAGTGCTGCACTCAATATGCCAGTAAATTTGAGAAACTCAGCAGTGGCCACAGGACTGGAAAAGGTCAGTTTTCATTCCAATCCCAAAGAAAGACAATGCCAAAGAATGCTCAAACTACCGCACAATTGCACTCATCTCACACGCTAGTAAAGTAATGCTCAAAATTCTCCAAGCCAGGATTCAGCAATCCGTGAACCGTGAACTTCCAGATGTTCAAACTGGATTTAGACAAGGCAGAGGAACCAGAGATCAAATTGCCAACATCCGCTGGATCATGGAAAAAGCAAGAGAGTTCCAGAAAAACATCTATTTCTGCTTTATTGACTATGCCAAAGCCTTTGACTGTGTGGATCACAATAAACTGTGGGAAATTCTGAAAGAGGTGGGAATACCAGACCACCTGACCTGCCTCTTAAGAAACATATATGCAGGTCAGGAAGCAACTGTTAGAACTGGACTGGAACAACAGACTGGTTCAAATAGGAAAAGGAGTACACCAAGGCTGTATATTGTAACCCTGCTTATTTAACTTCTATGCGGAGTACATCACGAGAAATGCTGGGCTGGAAGAAGCACAAGCTGTAATCAAGATTGCCAGAAGAAATACCAATCACCTCAGATATGCAGATGACACTACTCTTTATGGCAGAAAGTGAAGAGAAACTAAAAAGCCTCTTGATGAAAGTGAAAGCGGAGAGTGAAAAGTTGGCTTAAAGCTCAACATGCAGAAAACGAAGACCATGGCATCTGGTCCCATCACTTCATGGCAAATAGATGGGGAAACAGTGTCAACAGTGTCAGACTTTATTTTCTTGGGCTCCAAAATCACTGCAGATGGTGACTGCAGCCATGAAATTAAAAGATGCTTACTCCTTGGAAGGAAAGTTATGACCAACCTAGATAGCATATTCAAAAG
>NW_011494897.1:465161-465816 GCF_000754665.1 Bison bison bison
ATCCCAGGGACGGGGGAGCCTGGTGGGCTGCCATCTATGGGATTGCACAGAGTCGGACACGACTGAAGCGACTTAGCAGCAGCAGCACATATTATGTGCCTCAAAACTTAATTTTAGTTTTAGTTTCACAAGATTACCTGTCCTAAGTTTGTTGTGATTTATTTATTTTTCGGCCACACCAACCTGCATGTGGGATCTTAGTATCCTGACCATGGATCAAACTCCCACCCCTTGTGTTGAAAGTGTGAAATCTCAACAAATGGACGGCCAGGGAAGTCCCTTACATTCTAGTTTGAGAAATAGGAGAAAGCAGAAGTAGAAGGCCAACAGTTTCCTTTTAAGAAAGTGATCAACAATGTTCACATTCCATTGGCTGGAACTTGGTCACATGGCTTCACATGGTTGTAAGAGGACAGGTGGGGAGTGACTTAGAGGTACAGTCATTGTAGATGGGAAAGCACTAGTTCTGTCAATTATCATCAGCATTCCACTTGAGTAACTTCCATTGGCCAGGAATTGGAGAATTGGTGGTGAACAAAGTCTAGAGGAAGAGACAGATCGTTAAGTGACTGTAACTATTATATCGTAGTAGGGGAAGGACAAGATGCCTGGAATAGACAGGGAAGGGGGGCATTCTTGAGGAGTCTAAACTATC
>NW_011494897.1:465916-481060 GCF_000754665.1 Bison bison bison
AAGGGGACGACAGAGGATGAGATGGCTGGATGGCATCACTGACTCGATGGACGTGAGTCTGAGTGAACTCTGGGAGTTGGTGATGGACAGGGAGGCCTGGCGTGCTGTGATTCATGGGGTTGCAAAGAGCCGGACATGACTGAGCAACTGAACTGAACAGAAAGTTGATTTTGAGAAGTTATGGAAAAAGACAAGAGGAGGCAGATGCACCAGACAAATGATACATTTGTTTCTGGACCTGTTGAGGTACTTTTTTGGTTGCCCAGCTGGACATTCCTATTAGGCTGTTAGTTGGTAACACAGATCTAGCCCTTCAGCAAGTATTTCAGGCTAAAGGTAATGACCTGGACATCAGCAACATGTGAATGGAAGTTGAAATCATGGACATAAATAGGGTCACTCAGAGAAAGGGTAGGGTGTGAAAAGAGAAATGGTTAAGGACCACATCCCTGGAGCTACATCTATTTAAGACACTGGGTAGAATGAGAGGAGCTTGTGAAGGCAGAGGCCTGGATAAAGGGGCAAAGGGTAAGTGGGATCCTGTGAGGGAGGTGAGCCCTTGGGAGGGACTCAGGTCATGAGTTGCCTTGGCTCTTTTGTGTTTGTTTTTCTCGTAATCATCTCTGGCCCTGAGATTTGATTAACCAGAGAGAAAACAACTAAGGGCCAGCAAAGCCTGCCCACGAAAGAGTGGAAGAAGGTGGCAGAGAACAGCAATGGCTTAGGCACTGCTCCCATGACCCCTTCCCGCCTCACACACCACACCCTTAGTAACACCTTCTGGATTAATTTTTCTTCTTTAACAGTTTAGAGAGTCTAACTTCAAACTTTGGGTCTATCAGACCATATTCAAAGATTGCACATATTATATTGGAGAAGGAAATGGCAACCCACTCCAGTGTTCTTGCCTGGAGAATCCCAGAGGACAGGTAAGGAGTGACTTAGAGGTACAGTCATTGTAGATGGGAAAGCACTAGTTCTGTCAATTATCATCAGCATTCCACTTGAGTAACTTCCATTGGCCAGGAATTGGAGAATTGGTGGTGAACAAAGTCTAGAGGAAGAGACAGATCGTTAAGTGACTGTAACTATTATATCATAGTAGGGGAAGGACAAGATGCCTGGAATAGACAGGGAAGGGGGGCATTCTTGAGGAGTCTAAACTATCCAGTTGTCCAGAAGAGAGACATGGATGAAGAGATTTTTACATTAAGAGCTAAGAAATGACTAAATGTTACCCAGGAAGAGAAGGTAGCAAAGGGAAGTGTGTTTTTGGCAGAAGAAATACAATATGCAAAAGCCCAGAGATAACAGAGAGTGAGACAAAGCTTAGAGGAGCTGGTATTAGTCCAGTCAAGCAAAAGCATCTTACAGCATAAAGGAAAATTCTGCAAAGGAGGCTGAAGAGTTTAGTGTGGTTTGGATCATCTAAAGCTATGGCCTTGAGTCTGTGGGTGATTAGTTGGAAGGAGGAGGTCAAAAAGGAACTCCAAAGACTCTGCACCAAGCAACATGGTGGTGAATGAGATTATTCACTGTGGCAGAGGACATTAGATGTGGCAGCTCTAGCCACACTGGTTGCGGAGTCCTAATTAGACCTACAGACTTGAGTCATCTACCTATAGATGAATTGAAGCTACAGGAGTGGATGAATCTCATACACAATGAGGAGCAATGAAAGCCTTGGACAAACTCCAGAGAAATACAGATCTTTTAGGGGTGAGTAAGAAGGAGAGCCAAAGAAGGGCAAAGGAGGGAGGGCCAGGTGGACAAAAGCCATCATGGCGAAGTAAGAGATATAGTCATCTGCTGAGAATGTGGGTAAAGGGTCATCAGCCTCACCCCAGGGCTCTAGCATCATATGGGTTTGCCCAACCTGTTCAGAGGAGTAAGCAGGACATCAATTACAATCTGTACTGGAAGATTCTAGTATTCCCATTCCAACCAGAAAAGGACGGCCTCCATCTTACTGATATCTACTCTAGTCCTGATGATTGCTTTCCTGAATAAGTCAAGGGGTTCTCATGGACCCCTTTGGGGGAAAGACCTTTGGGGAACCTCCTAGTTTTAGCACTATGGAAGTAACAGCCTGCAAGATATTTTCAAGTTTATGAAATCTCAAAGTTTCAGCAAAGGCTAGTATTACTGAATGAAATGAGATTCTCATATTATACTTATAAGATAAGGTTCACTATAGAGCATGTTTCTTGCTCTTTGACTATTGAAGATGTTTCCATCAGTGACTAAAAGAAAGTCTTTAATGCTTTAGGAAAATGTGTAATCAACACAAACTACAATGAAAGTAGACATGAGATTTGGCAGATGACAGTACAATGTTAAAATGAGGACCTGCTAAAACAAATGTGAGCTGTCTTTGATTTAAGATCAAAATCCCTGTATTTTACTTTTTTCTAATCAATGCAGAAGGTACTTTGGCATTTTTGGACTAAGATATTCTCTAAAAATTTCTGTTGATCCAAGAAACTTCAGGGCCACAACCTCAACATTAATAAAATGATATGGAGAAGGAGCAAATGTACTATATTTATGATCTGTAATATAAAAATGGATATTTTCTATAAATGGTTAAGTAATGCATAATTTGTTGATTTATTCAACAAATATTTATAGAGTGTCAACTATGTTCCTGCTTGGACTAGTTGTTAGCTGAAACTCTCTAAAGGATTTCATTGCACTTAGTGAAACAAAATTCTTTACCCTAACCTGTTAACCCTCACATCATCCATTCCTATCTTCCTCTGGAGATCTTCTCTGTATCCCTCTTCAACACTCACCATGTTCTAATCATACTGGCTTTCTGTTTTGTTCTCAGCCACATCAAACTTACTCTGGCTTCAAATGACCATCACTTTCTATTCTGCCAGTCCATAAATTTTGTCCTGTATCTCTTCTCATGGCTGACTCCATCATTCAAGTCTCAGCTCCAATTTCCTCCTGGTTCTAAAGAAGCCAGTCTATTAAGTAAATGCCTCTTGCCCAGCACTCCATCATGGTAACCTGCTTTATTTAGCTGGAGACCTTCACCACCATATGAAATTATCTTGTTTACTTGACAACTACTCTTTCTCTCTCTTCAGAGATAACATCAGCAACCTGAGAGCAGGAAGTGGGCTGCCTTGTCCAAGACTGTATCCCCAATGCCTAGAACGGCCCTAGATTAGGTTAAGCATTCAATACAATTTGTTGAATGAATGAATGACTAGTGGTTATGAGAAAAATGTAAAACCATGGGAAATGGTAGAACTTAGGGAAAAATGGTAAAAGAAAATGTAAAACCTAAGTAAAAAATAGTAATAAATAAACAAGATTCAACATTATATATACACAGTGAATACAGCTTTATGCTATGCTAAGCTGCTTCAGTCATGTGCAGCTCTTTGTGATTCTATGGACTGTAGCCCACCAGGCTCCTCTGTCCATGGGATTCTTCAGGCAAGAACACTGGAGTGGGTTGCCATGCCCGCCCCCAGGGGATCTTCTTGATTAAAGGATCAAACCAGTCAGTGTCTTTTGTGTCTCCTGCATGGTCAGGTGGGTTCTTAATCACTAGCGCCATCTGGGAAGCCCCATACAATCATGTATCAGCAGTTTATCTTTTAAAAATCTGGAGATATATATATACATATATATATATATATACACACACACATACATGTACACACATGTGAAAGATGCCAAGATATAAATAAAAGTTAAAATTGCATTTAAAAATGTTTTTAAAGACGTTATATGAAGGCTCACACTCCAGGAGGCCAAAAAAAATGCTATTAAAATGCTATATTAACATTTATTTATATAAAACATACTATATCAACAAATAAGGAACTCAGACATGTTACAGCAACATGGACACGTCCAGGGTAGCTTTCTTGGAAGCAATTTTACCATCAAACTACCTAAAAAACACACGCATGACTGTTACTCACAACTTTTTGTCATGCACCAGAAGGTTATTCTCCTTGTTTTCAGCCTAAAGCAGGGTTGTGGCGGGGAGGGGGGGAAATAACTGTAACAGGAACACCAAATCCCTCAGAATAACTTCCCCTTGGTAGGATCATATGGTGGTGGGTATGGAGGATGTTTATAGAAGAAAGCTTGGGAAAACGCAAGCAGTAAGGAAGGCTGGCTTGTGAAAGAAAAGATCTGGAGGGTGTTGATATGTGAGTGCATTAAAAAAACATCCTTGGTTGGAGATTTAAAAAGTAAGATTTATACTTGGTCTAAATTGAGGACAGTGGCTGCACAACCGACGCTATGTTAGGAGTCATCTTCCCCAGAAGACTCCTAGAGTAGCCCCTCCAAGGATGGATCCCAGTGATCCCCACCTCCTGGTATTCACAGCTTTGCATAATCTCTGCCCATGAAAGTTGGTCTCTGTGACCAGCAGAGTATGGCAGAAGTGATGGTAAACATCACTTCTGAACTTAAAAGATGAAAGATGTACTTTCTCTCAGGGTTTCTCTCTCTGTCTCTATCTTATGCTCTCTCTCTCTCTCTCATCACTTGATCTGGGGAAGAGAGACACCACGTCATGAGCAGCCTTGTGCAATCACCCACAAGGTAAAGAGTTGAGGCCTCCAGACAACAGTCCACAGAGACCTGAAGCCTTCTGCCCACAGCTACACAAGCGAGCATGGAAGCAGAAACTTTAACCTTAGGCAAGCCTTCAGATGCTTGGATCCAAGGCCAACATCTTGACTGCAAACTCATAAGAGGTCCTAAGCCAGAAATAACTCATTATGCTGTTCCCAGATTCTTGTCCTTCAGAAACTGTGTCAAATATTAAATGTTAATTTTTTAAACCACTGAGTTTTGGGGTACTTAGTTATGAAGCAATAGACACTGAACTCAGCCACTGACAAGTACTCCTCCACACTGATATCTTCTGCTGCCCTCCATGTGGCTTGCCCAGAAGTGCAGCCTCACCCTGCAACTCCATCTCCCTGAGCTGGTAACAAGTTTATCTGGAGTGCCAGCTAATCATTACAAAGGCACTTCTCCACTCACCAGGACAGAAGGCTCTACACCTTGGGTACTGATGTTACCAATGTTATACGGTTAAAGAGGCAGCTTCAACAGGGGTGGTCACTTGTTCTACTCCATCCCTCCATCCCTCTACTTAACATCGTGCAGCCAGCATCCTCTCTTTGGATCACTAAGGTTTTCTAATATTGTTATCTACCTAGGTATTCAAGGCTATTATAAATGATTGCCAACTTATACTCTCCAGTTTTCAAAATTACAAGTGCATGAAGTTAACTAAGGAAATAATAGTAAATGATGACTCACGGGCCTTGCCCAATCTGAATTGGGTGTGAGATTCAAGAATCTGAATTCTCAGTGAATTCTTTAATACGTCTGATTCAGGAGCTCTCTGGAGTTCACTTAGAGAGACACCATTGTAGTTATTCCTCTGTACTGTCCTGTTTCTCCAACTAAACTCTAGATTCCTAAAGAGAGACTATTTTCTGTCTCTTATATTCACCCAAAGCATCAGAACACTGCTGGGCATTCAGTGAACTTTCAATAAAGTGACTTACAACAAGAATCACCATTCAAATAGACATTTACATTCTGCCAAATGTACCCTGGCTATAACAGGAATGGATG
This sequence comes from Bison bison bison, assembly GCF_000754665.1. Classification (NCBI taxonomy): domain Eukaryota; kingdom Metazoa; phylum Chordata; class Mammalia; order Artiodactyla; family Bovidae; genus Bison; species Bison bison. The sequence continues at coordinate 471,548 of NW_011494897.1, forward strand.
GTGAAGTTCCTGCTATTAAGGAACTGGCAGCATGGGTAAGGAAAAAGAGAAATGCATTGCAAGTAGACAGTAGTGAACAACTCCAGACAGGATGCAGAAGACCTGCTACGTGATAGGGTACAGGCTCCATCCAACTTTTAGGGGCATTAGAAAGATTTATGAAGTCTGCAAAGCTTCAAGCAGAAGCGACATCTGGAGAACACTGGGAGACAAGTGGCCTGAATGTTTGTCCCATTTGTTTTAGAAGCCAAGTGTCTTAGAGCCAGCACATCATTTCTCTGGACTTCAATTGATTCTTGTAGAGAACCAGAGCAGTCTGTTAGTATCATAGTTTCCAAACTGCCCTGCAGAGTCCTGAAGGGATGATATGTGGGGAAAGGAAGACATGAAATCAGGTGTGACCACAAGTCTGCTTCCCCGTGTTTATCTGACCAATATGGGCATTTCATGAAAGTCTTGGTGTCACAAGAAGTTCTACTGATAAAACAAAAAAAGAGAAATGAGGTTTGGAAACATTGCAAGTTGACTTCCTTTTTTAAACTAATTTTTATTGGAGTATAATTGCTCTGGGCTTCCCTGGTGGCTCAGCAGTAAAGAATCACCTGCCAATGTCAGGAGATGCAGGTTTGATCCCTGGGTTGGGAAGATCCCCTGGAGAAGGAAATGGCAACCCACTCCAGTATTCTTGCCTGGAGGATCCCATGGACAGAGGAGCCTGGCAGGCTATAGTCCATAGGGTCACAAAGAGTCAGACACAACTGAAGTGACTTGGCATGCACATAAATAGAGTATATGTGTCATGCAACAGCAATTGATACATATACACTATTGCATGTTGATTTCTGAGAATCCTTTATGAGACATCAACTAGGAGGGAGAAGGTATACGGGAAGGACCTGAAGATGGGGCAAATGGGGATTCTTAACATTTTCGTCTCTAACTTCTTTTATTGTCACCGGCAATGTTGATTTTGCTAAGAGTGACATTCCCTTATTAAAGCTCCTCCTAAGGTAAGGAAAGTTGACACATAGAGTTGACCTTAACTTGCTAGAATTAGCCTTTAGTTGTCTAACCATTTTATATAACATATTTCCAAATGAACGGAAGTTATCAAATGTTATACCTAAAACTGCAGTACAGACCTGTGGTGTCCATTTGGACAAGTACTTGCCACATGTAACTATTCACATTTAAATTAATTAGAATTAAGCAATTAGTTAATTAAAGAGTTAACTAGATTTTTACTTCTAGACTGCCCTAACTACATAGTAAGATCTCAATATCCACATGAGGATGGTGGCAACCTGGCAGGGAATCACGGATCTAGAATATTTTCATCATCACAGACTGTTTCATTAACCAGCACTGGAATGAGAAATAAGCCAAGAAAACAAGTACAGTTACCCTCTGGCCAAGTTCTAAGTTCTGTTTCTCAGAAAACATTGAATCTCTCAATAGAAGATGGACAATCTCCAAGGCTGCTGGTGTTATTTATTTATTTGTCAGCTAGAAAGACCAAGACATTTAAGCTGTTCAGGATGAGAGGCTAAAAACCAAGCTGAAAAGTGATTAGAAATCAGTGCTTAATAGAAAGCAAAATGGAGTTCAAAATACGCCATAGAGGACCAGCTTTGCAGACATGCCTGGCTCTCAGCGGGAACCTGGAGGGCTTGAGCCCAAGTAGAGGGTAAACCAGCGGTGGAATGAGCCTTACAGAGTCCAAAATGAATACCTTATGGCAATGAGATCATCTGCCCTAATCTAGCTGCCTGTCAGAAGGTAGTGTGACTTCTCTCGGAAGAAAACACCATCTAGAGCCTCTACCATTGAAGTTATAGCCACCCTATTTCCTGCTTTTCAGTTTAACAATATATTGTGATTTTTTTTTTTTTTTTTGAGGTATAGTTGCATCCATCTTCAATGCAGGAGGTGCAGGTTCAATTCCTGAGTTGGGAAGATCCCCTGGAGAAGAAAATGGCAACCCACTCCAGTATTCTTGCCTGGGAAATCCCATGGACAGAGGAGGCTGGTGGGCTAAAGTCCATGGGGACCCAAAAGAGTTTGACTTGGCTTTTTGACTAAACAACAAAACAATTGCTTGACAACATTGTGTTGGTTTCTGCTGAACAATGAAGTGAATCAGCGATATGTATACACACATCCCCTTCCTCTTGGATATCCCTCCCACTCTACCCTACCCCCAACCTCTAGATCATCACAGAGCACTGAGCTGAGCTCCCGGTGCTGTATAGCATCTTTCCACTAACTGGCTATTTTACACATGGTTGTGTATATATGTTAATCCCAATCTCCCAATTAATTCCATGTCCCCCTCCATGCCCACATGTCTATTCCCTACGTCTGCATCTCCATGTCTGCCCTGCAAATGGCTTCATCTGTACCACTTTTCTAGATTCCACATATATGCATTAATATACAATACTCGTTTTTCTCTTTCTTCACTCTGTATGACAGACTCTAGGTCCATCTATGTCTCAACAAATTACCCAGTTTCAATCCCTTTTATCTTTGAGTAATGTGCTTAGTTGCTCAGTCGTGTCTGACTCTTTGTGACCCAAAGGACTGTAGCCCGTCAAGCTCCTCTGTCAATGGGAATTCTCCAGACAAGAATACTGAAGTGGGTTGTCATGCTCTCCTCCAGGGTATCTTCCCAATCCAGGGATCAAACCCATGTCTCCCACCTGGTTAGAGAATCTGCACTCTGAACACCATAAAGTAGTGCCTGTCCACCCCGAATTCTTTCAATCACACAAATTCCTCCGTGATGTCAGGAGAAAGAGGGATAAATCATTTTCTTTTCTATTTTTCCTAGTTTTATTGAGATGTAATTGATATGCAGGACTGTAGAAGTTTAAAGTGTACAGCATAATGGTTTGATTTACATAATTTGTGAGATAAACACAGAATAAGTTGTTAACATCTATTATTTCATATAAATACAAGATAGAAAAATATTTTTGTTTCTTGAGATGACTGTAAGGATGTACTTTCTTAATGACTTAAGTATCCCTGAGAGCATCACTAACTATACCACTTTTTCTCATAAAGAGATTTCTACTTTCTATTTTCTTTTATGTATGCATGCTAAATTGGCCCAGTCATGTCCGACTCCTTGTGAGCCCATAGGCTGTAGCCTGCCAGGACCCTCTGTCCATGGGATTCTCCAGGCAAGAATACTGGAGTGGGTTTCTGTGCCCTCCTCCTCCTGGATCTTCCCGACCCAGAGATTGAACCCTCATCCCTTAAATCTCCTGCATTGGCAGACGGTTTTTTTTTTTTTTACCGCTACTGCCACCTTGGAAGCCCATTTCTTTTATATTTGCTGTTTAGTTTTTACAAATTTAAGAGTATAAGTATAGTATTAAAATTGAATAAACTGTCTTTTGAAAGACAATGACCCACCTCATTGACACATAGCATCTAGTTGACAATTATTAATCCTCAAGAGAGCAAAGAAAGAGACAGGTCCTCAGGTTGAGCTTCCTGGCTCGGATCCATCTTTACACTAGAGGCTTCCCAGGTGGTGCTAGTGGTTAAAAAAAAAACAAAAAACAAAAAAAACCTGCCAATGCAGGAGGTGCTGGAGACACAGGTTCAGTCCCTGGGTCAGGAAGATCCTCTGGAGGAAGGCATGGCAACTCACTCCAGTATTCTTGCCTGGAGAATCCCATGGACAGGGGAGCCTGGCAAGCTATAGTCCATAGGGTCACAAAGAGTTGGACACGACTGAAGAGACAGCATGCACGCATGCACAAGGAGTGGCAAACTACAGTGCATGGGCCAAGTTAGGACTGTAGTCAGTTTCTATATTCCTGGAATAAAAGAAATATTCATACTTTTAAAATATTGTAAAAGACAAACAAAATGTGATGACCACATGTGGTTTCCAAAGCCTATTTTATTTACCCTCTGGGAAAATACATGTCAACCCAGGTTTTAGATACCTATAGCATTTCCTTGGAGATCACAAAATCTGAAAAAAAAAAAAATATATATATATACACACACACACAATTCTTCTGTAATTTCCAGAAAAAAAGTGTTTACATTCCAGCATGTCTCTGAGTAGAGGCAAACTCAGTTCCACCCAGTCAAGACCAATGCTCTGGGGTTGCTGTATAATAATCCACACGACCTAGAGAAGGACAGAGAAGGGGACTGTGAGATCAGATTTAGGATCTAATATTTGCCTCTGGAGGGCAAAGGCCACCTCCAACTTCATAGGTGTGCTTGAGCAGATGGGGAACTCCCCTGAGACAGGTGGGCTGGAACATGGCTTAGAACACAGGCTAGTGGGTGACAGAAGAGAAAGTTATTCAGTTGCTCAGTCATGTTTGATTCTTTGTGACTCCAAGGACTGCAGCATGCCAGGCTTCCCTGTCCTTCACCATCTCCCATAGTTTGCTCAGACTCATGTCCATTGAGTTGGTGATACCATCAACCATCTCATCCTCTGTCACCCCTTCTCCTCCTGCCTTCTATCTTTCCCAGCATCAGGGGCTTTCCAAGGAGTCAGATCTTCGAATCAGGTGGCCTAAGTATTGGAACTTCAGCGTCAGCATCAGTCCTTCCAATGAATATTCAGGACTGATGTCTTTTAGGATGGACTGGTTTGATCTCCTTGCTGTCCAAGGGACTGTCAAGAGTCTTCTCCAACACCACAGTTCAAAGGCATCAGTTCTTCAGTGTTCAGCCTTCTTTATGGACCAACCCTCACATCCATACGTGACTACTGGAAAAACCATAGCTTTGACTATACAGACCTTTGTCAGCAAAATAATGTTTCTGCTTTTTTTAATATGCTGTCAAGGTTTGTCATATTTTTTCTTCCAAGGAGTAAGCATCTTTTAAGACAGATGTCCTGACTCATGCCCTCAGTGGTGCCCCCTGCAGGCCAGAATATCAGAGACACGAAAGGACCAGAGTTTTACTTCCACTGAGATTATGATCTAGATTTCAATTGCCTCTCCACCTCAGAAATGAACCTTGAGAGTATTTAGCAGTAATCATGGAAAGGAAGCTTGTGTGTTTAAGTGAATAGGGTCCCTTATGGGTTTTCTTTTATGGCTCTGTGGAAATGCTGGTGATCCTTGGCAAATCTCCAGAGGCAGTATATAAAGCTCTGTCAAAGGCATTTATTCTTTTAATTTCCCCACAACACCAAGTTGTGAATTGCATGCCCTCTTCTCTTCCCTGGAATCTCACTGACCTCTCAATAGCTAATAATCACCCCCTTGTCCTTCATGTCTCAGCTCCAACAGCATTTCCTCAGGGAGGCCCTTCTGACTCTCAGAATAAGTTAGGACTTCCTGTTTCCTGTTTCTGCCACGTGCTGCGTTTTCCCTTTATGACCCTCACCACATTTACAATACATGCGTAGTATTTCTCTTCCCGTCAAAACCACTAAACACCATGGCCGCAGGAACAAAGGATGCTTGTTTACTATTGTAACCCCAGGCTGTAGCACAGGGCTTGGCACAGAGAGAACCCAGACTGTGTGGAGCGATTAGCAAGATCAAGGATTCATGCTCCCACTCGATAGATGGGGAACATGAGGAGAGCCTGGCTCAGAAAAATCAAACAGGAGCCCAAGGCCAAAAAGTTGTGTCAAAGTTAGGTTCAGACTCTGAGGTTTTTTTTTAAGACATCCATTTCATTAAAATAACGTATTTATTTATTTATACTTAATTGACTGTGTTGGATCTTAGTTGCAGCATGCACGATCTTTGTCCGGAATCTGGGATCTTTCTCTGCAGTTCACGGACTCCCCCAAGGTGTGGCACATGAGTTCTACAACACACGGGCTCAGTAGTTGCAATGTGCACACTTAGTTGTTTTTGGCATGTGGGATCTTAGTTCCCTGATCAGGGATCAAACCTACCTCCCCTGCATTGCAAGGCAGATTCTTAACTCCTGCACCACCAAGGAAGGAGCCAGACTCTGGCCTTTTGAAAAGAAGAAGGCTTGTTCTGCCTGTTCACGTCTGTTCCTGTTGAATTTAGTAGGACTCTGGTTAAGTCAAACTTGCTTCTCTAGGTCCACAGTGGGATCCTCCAGCCTCTGAGATCTTAAGACTTGTAGGAGTTGCTTAGGCAATGAGTCAAAGCAAGTTTTATTTTTCACAAACTGTCCATTCATACAAAAGGAATACATCCTTTCGTTTAGGAAGCGAGGAGAGCTATGTCGGTGTAGTTCAGAATAGACTCTGGCTCTGTTCCATCAGTTGGGTTTGGGAGGGACTGTGACTTTGATAAATGCTAGTGAAGAGTCTGGGGTTGATGACTGGATGACATGTCTCCAGATTCATAGGTCCAGAGCACATGGGAGTTTAATGGTCCCATAAATATTAGGTGCTGTCTCTCCCCCTGCTCAGAAAGCTCCTGAATCCATTCATCTCAATGCTTTGCTGCCTCCTTCTGCACATTGCAGATTTTTCTAGGGAAGTTTTATGGTTCATTTAAGTTGCCACTCACGTCCACAGGCCAAGGTTGGGGGGAAAGGAAGAGAGAATAAAAGAGCAACCTATGAATAGTGTTCCAAATGCCTGCACATTGCTGTCCACATTGATTGAGCTCTACTCTTTTCACTGCCCGAGTTGCTCCTAAATTGTGACAGGTGCTGAAAAAGATGCATTAACTCTTTCATGTCAGGAAGACTAGAAAGTGCTAGGATCAGATGCTCAAAGAGGAATATGCAAATCAACATCGTTTTGACTGGAGGGTGACTCATTAGAGAGGGAAATGGCTTTGAATTTCCTAGTGATGAGACACACAGAGCTAGCACAAGTGATTCAGATGAAGTTATCTCAGAGCCTAGCATGGAAACTTCTAAAAATTAGGGCTTGACAAGATGTTGTTAGACAAACAGATGAATAAACCACATCCCTGACACCACAGGACAAGCTTAGCAAATTCCTCCCCAGCACTAGGCTTTATAATCCCTTAGCTTCAACCAGCTGACACAACAGTAGCCCTAACTTGTCGCCAGACTCCAAGAGCATTCTGGAAGATTACATATGAAGATATAGACGTCACAGCCATCAGGGCAACGAGAGATTTTCATTCCAAACCTAATAATGATTTCAAGCAGACTGCCTGAAATATAGACATCTGGTTCAGGAAGAAATGACAACAGCAACAACAGTGGTCATTGAAATATAATTGTGTTTTTATGTATAGTCATAACGATAGTGCTTTGCAGTTAAGGACTAAACTGTATGTATCTCTTTTTAATGAACTCATCATTTTACCAATTTGTCTTTATCTTTCGATTTGTAGCAGTAGGTGAACTTAAAAGGAAAAAATTAAGATGCAAAGGACAACAAATAAATTTAGGAGGAGAATATAAATCCAAATAATATGATTAATTTGTCATGTTACTATTTGTGAGTGTGGACCACAACAAACTGTGGAAAATTTTTAAAGAGATGGGAATACTTGACCACCTTACCTGCCTCCTGAGAAACCTGTAGGCAGGACAAGAAGCAACAGTTAGTACTGGACATGAAACAATGGACAGGTTCAAAACTGGGAAAGGAATGCTTCAAGGCTGTATATTGTCACCCTACATCATGTGGAATGCCGGGCTGGATGAAGCACAAGCTGGAATCAAGATTGCTGGGAGAAATATCAACAACCTCTGATATGCTGATGATACGACTTTAATGGCAGAAAGCAAAGAGGAACTAAAGGGCCTCTTGATGAAGGTGAAAAAGGAGAGCAAAAAAGCTGGCTTAAAACCCAACATTCAAAAAATGAAGATCCTGGCATCTGGTCTCATTACTTCATGGCAAATAGATGGGGGAAAAGTGGAAACAGTGACATTTTATTTTCTTGGGCTTCAAAATCACTGCAGATGGTGACTGCAGCCATGAAATTAAGACACTTGCTCCTTGGAAAGAAAGCTATGACACCTAGACAGCATATTAAAAAGCAGAGACATCACTTTGCCAACAAAGGTCCATCTAGTCAAAGCTATGTTTTCTCCAGTAGTCATGTATGGCTGTTAAGAGTTGGACCATAAAGAAGGTTGGGCACCAAAGAATTGATGCTTTCAAACTGTAGTTATGGAGAAGACTTTTGAGAGTCCCTTGGACTACAAGCAGATCAAACCAGTCAATCCTAAAGGACATCAACCCTGAGTATTCATTGGAAGGACTGATGCTGAAGCTGAAGCTCCAATACTTAGGCCACCCGATGTGAAGAGCCTATTCACTAGAAAAGATCCTAATGCTGGTAAAGATTGAGGGTAAGAGGATAAGGGGGAAACAGAGGATAAGATGATTGGATGGCATTACTGACTCAATGACCATGAGTTTGAGCAAACTCAGAGAGATAGAGAAGGACAGGGAAGCCTGGAGTGTTGCAGTTCATGAGGTTGCAGCAAACTAGACATGACTTGGTGACTGAAAAAAAATGAGTGTTATCTGAACTGATGTCCTTAAAGGTGATTATCAAAACCCCGTTTTCTTCTTCACAATATCAGTATCAATCAATCTTCTTCAGTATATCATGTAATATATATGTATATATATAATACAATGATTATCAAACAATTTATGATGGTTAATAATTCACACGAGTATATATAGCATTAGATAACTTAAGGCTTTTCAAATAGTTTCTTTTCATATCATTCTCCCAATCACCCTGGGATTTGGTAAATAAATAAAATGAAACTTAAAGACGGTGAGTGATTCATATAACTAATGTCATCACCAACAGAATAGTAATACTCCAGCATAGTAATACTCCATGATGGTCTTTATTTCCTTCTAAAATATCATGCTCTATCTCCACTATCATAAGAAAATCAGCAATAGGCACTACTACCATAAGCTTGTTTACTTTCTGTATAATGTCTCTCCTTGTCAGTCCCACCTGTATTATTAGTCCCTTGTTATCAAAATAATGATGCATAACAAACACTCAAAAAACTCAGTGACTTAAACAAGTTGAGATTCTCACTCATACATTTTTTTGATCAGCTAAGGGTTAAGAGGTCTTCCCTGGTGGCTTAGATGGTAAAGAATCCACCTGCAATATGGGAGACCTGGGTTTGGTATGGGAAAATCCCCTGGAAGAGGGCAAGGCAACCCACTTCAATATTCTTGCCTGGAGAATCCCTATGGACTGAGGAGCCTGGCAGGTTGCAGTCCATGGGGTCTCAAAGAGTCGGACACGACTGAGGGACTAAGCACAGCACAGCACAGCACAAGGGTTAAGAATTGTAGGCACTCATTATCAGAGAAATGCAAATCAAAGCCACTATGAGGTACCATTTCGCACCAGTCCGAATGGCTGCGATCCAAAAGTCTACAAATAATGAATGCTGGAGAGGGTGTGGAGAAAAGGGAACCCTCTTACACTGTTGGTGGGAATGCAAACTAGTACAGCCACTATGGAGAACAGTGTGGAGATTCCTTAAAAAACTGGAAATAGAACTGCCTTATGATCCAGCAATCCCACTGCTGGGCATACACACTGAGGAAAC
>NW_011494897.1:481293-516592 GCF_000754665.1 Bison bison bison
AAACATGTAAAATATCATGTAAGAAACGAGTTGCCAGTCCAGGTTCGATGCACGATACTGGATGCTTGGGGCTAGTGCACTGGGACGACCCAGAGGGATGGTATGGGGAGGGAGGAGGGAGGAGGGTTCAGGATGGGGAACACATGTATACCTGTGGCGGATTCATTTTGATATTTGGCAAAACTAATACAATTATGTAATGTTTAAAAATAAAATAAAATTAGAAAAAAAAAAAAAGAATTGTAGGCTGGACTCTGTCGACCTTGACTCCAACATGCAGTTCAAGTTCAGATCTTTTCTCATCCTCTGGGCCATCACTAACTGTGTCATATTTTTTATGGTTCTGGCATAAGCACAAGAGGGATGAGCAGAAACATGAGAGGCCTCCTAAGGCCTGAGCTCAAAATAGAAACTCTGCTGTGTCTGTTCATACTCTATGGCCTAAAGCAGACCCAATGGCCAAAAGTAGCATCAATGAAGTGGGAACTCTCTCTTCTTTAGTGAAGGTAAAGGGTGTGGATTCTTCTTGGGAAAAAAGCATGGATTCCAAGTAAGAGTGCAACATGACCCTAAACAGACCACAAGCATTCGTTCAGATTCATTACAATCCTCGGGCAATTCTGTTGATGTGATTGCAAAATGGAGCATTTTTAACACCAGCATATGAAATTTATTGACCTGGAAAAGAATATATTTATCAGAAAAAAAATCCTTTGAAAGTCAAGTTTTAAAAAAAAAAAGAAAGTCAAGTTTTGCAAAAGAGACTGACAATGGTCAATGAACATGCTGGAGTCAATTGTCTCTCTACCTTGCTCATTAGCTCCACCTTGCCTATCTGGACATTGCAGGGATTCAAAGGTTGTTTCCTTTGTTGCTACAGAGCAGGGCTAATTTCATCATTCTGGAAGGAGCAGCAGCACCTATGTCCTGAAATGAATCATCACCAGAAGCAACACTTACTGAGGAACAGTTCTGTTGGGCAGGACAACATTAAGAAAGAACATATGTAGCTCCTTGGCCAAAATGAAAAGGCAAAATTAATTCAGAAAAAAAATGGAACTAATGCTTCATTGTAATATTTCTTGGGGTGAGATGATGGGAAGCAAGATAAGAAGGGTTTTATATGGTCCACAGTGGCAGTTACATGAGCATGTGAAAGCAGTGACCTTGAGTTTGTCCCTGGACTCACTCATCTGAGCAGTTGTGTTTTCACATCTCTTTAATTATCTATATCAAAGGAAAAAAGAAAAAAATCAGTTGCTGCTGTTGTGCTAGTGGTTGTTTGCATGCATGTGTGCATTTCAAAGCCATCTAGCATAGCCCACGTAATGCTTTTCCCTGGTTTATACACTTGTAGTAGTTTTTTAAAAGCTGTCATAGTCTCTTTAAAAAAAAAAATTAAAGCTGTCATAATAATTTACCACAAAGTAGTGGCTTAAAGCAATAAAGAGTTATTCTATCAGAGTTCTGAAGACTGCAAGTCTAAAATCAAGGTATCAGTAGGCCCATGCTGGTCTTCCCCAATGGCTCAATGGTGAAAAATCTGCCTGCAGTGCAGAAGACATGGATTCAATCCCTGGCTCAGGAAGATCCCCTGGAGGAGGAAATGGCAACCCACTCCAGCGTTTTGGCCTGGGAAATCCCATGGACAGAGGAGCCTGGTGGGCTACAGTCCATGGGGTCCCAAAGAGTCAGACACAACTGAGCAACTGAGCATGCAGGCCCATGCTCCCTCTGAAGCACTAGGGAAGAATCTTTCCACGTCTCTTCCTAGCTTACGATGGTTACTGGCTGTTGGTCAGTGTCCCCTGGCTTATGGCTACATCACTCTAATCTCTGCTTCCATTGTCACATGGCCTTCATCGCTGCATGTCCCCTAAGTCTCTCTGTATCTAATCTCCCTCTCCTTTTCTTTATAAAGATATCAGCCAGTGCATTTAAGACCCACTCTAATCCAATATGACCCCCTGTTTACTTGATTACATCTGGAAAAGTCTTATTTCTAAATAATGTCACATTCTCAAGAGGACTTCAACAGATGCTCTTAGGAGGTACAATTCAACACTATACCTGGATACACAGGCCACAGTGGAATTCCTTCCATGAGATCAACAGGAAATGTAAAATGTCACAATTCTTCATGTGTTCAGCAAATACTTTAGATAATCTAGACCATGCCCCAGAGAATAATATGGTTCCTACCCTTACTTACCCAGGTCTCTGTTCAAAAGTCAGCAAATCAGAGAGGTCTTTCCTGATTATTGTGTTGAAAGCAGCAGTCCACCTGACCCTCAGCACTCTCAATCCTTTATCTTTACTTATTACTTTTTTATAGCACCCATTTCCATCTGTTGGATTATACATTAATTTGTTTATTTTTGCCCTCATTAGCATATAAGGTCCAGGACAGAAGGCATTTTGTCTTGTTCATTTATGTGCTCTCAAAACTTGCTCATTGTCTAGTACATAGTAGGTATTAAATATCTATTTATTGAGTGAAGGGAAGAATGGGTTAATGAATATATTAGCAGACAAAGAAGGTTTTTAAATGCAATTATTTTTTTTCAGAATGGGTTACTATGACTTCTAACTGGTGTCTGTTTCTTATCTTTTTCTCCCACTAGCAGCATGTTGATCAGCAATAGACATGAATGGCCTAGTAATTGAAACATAGTTTTAAGGGTAGCAAGCTCATTTTATGCTACTTATTTTAAGTCAGAAATAAATCTTTATTTGGATTGGAGAATTATTAAATACCCTTGATTACCTAAGAAAAACCACGATAGCCATACCTTATATGAAAATTGTTCAGTGCATGTCAAGTGATTTTTATGACTTCAGAATAATCCTCAATCCAAAGCAATTAAAAAACCACTCAAATATTAAGTAATGATGAAAATAACCAAATATCAAAGATACAAAATTCCTGACAGAATAATTGGTCAATTTATTGACCAAATGCAAGTTGCCTTATCTTCATAAATGGTTAAACCTTGTTAGTGATAATGCTAAAAAACGTTGGTAAACTTACCAGAGAGGGAAGAGGAGAGAGGGAGATAAAACAGGAAAGGGTAATAAAAAAGAGATGCATCAGCAGCCTAAGTGACAGCAGAAAAATTGGCAGAGATGAGAAGTAATGAATGACATTAATGAAAAATAAAGATGACTACTATTTAGAAAGAAGCATTGTCTCAGAGATGACTAGTACAAGGAAAAAAACAAACTCTTATTAGCTTCTATCAAGGAAATCCAGCTCAGGATTACACTTGGACTTTACAACAACTGGAGTCATTAGGAAACTACTTGCTCTATAGTTCTTCATGAGTCTATTGGACCAGCTCCTTCTCAAACATCTGCTTTGTCTTTCTTTTTCTGAAGCTTCAGTCCCTAAATCTATGACCTTCTACCTTAACTGTTCAACCCTTGACTGGCTCTGTTTCTGAGCATCTCCGTTCAGTATCTAGGACAGAAGTCTAATTGGCTTAGCTTGTTGTAGGACTTTTGGCCCATTAGCCAAGGTGGCTGTATAGAAGGCGGGCTGTCAAGTCGTACTTGGGTTGCCCCTTCTAGGCCATGAGTGGAGAAGGTCCTTTGGGAAGGAAATCTACAGTGGTAAATGTGACTGACACTTCCAGGACAGAATCAAGCCACGGCACCACTGGGCCATCAAATTAGCCTTTCTTTGGCTTGTCATTGTTTATGCTCATCCTTCACCCTTTACTCAAGTGACACCCAAAGCTGTGAATATATTTCATGTTCCCCCAAATCATACCCTGTCTTAAGTTTATCTCCAGTTTTTCCTTCATAAATTATTTTCTGTGTCAGGCCACAGTGACTTTCTTGCCTATGTAGCATTTTTTTTTTTAATTCATAACCACATGATCGATTTGTCATCTATTTATTGATATATATCATATTTCATAGGTTATTTACTGATTGTGCTGCTGCTGCTGCTAAGTCGCTTCAGTCATGTCTGACTCTGTGCGACCCCATAGACGGCAGCCCACCAGGCTCCCCCATCCCTGGGATTCTGCAGGCAAGAACATTGGAGTGGGTTGCCGTTTCCTTCTCCAATGCATGAAAGTGAAAAGTGAAAGGGAAGTCGCTCAGCCGTGTCCGACTCTAGCGACCCCATGGATTGCACCCTACCAGGTTCCTCCGTCCATGGGATTTTCCAGGCAAGAATACTGGAGTGGGGTGCCATTGCCTTCTCCGATTTACTGATTGTAGTGTTATGTATATGCTAGGATTTCAATGAAAATTGACTAATGGGGTGAATGTGTCAGTTCAAGCCGTTTGTATCTCAATTGCTTTTAAAATAATTATCCTTCATGCTGGGAAATGTAAAAGTTAAAAAAATCAGTGTCTGGCAAAAATTCTGTGAAAGGAAAATATAAGATTTTCTTATTTTAATACTACTCATAGTGCCATTATATTCAGATGATGCCATACAGAAAGCACACAAACCACACACAGGAATTGTGTGTGACACATTCTTATAGTTCATGCTATGCTATCTATCTTTGAGTGAAATTAACTAGGCAGAAGTCAAAATTATTGTAGTTGTTGCACAACTACACAACAAGCTAAATGTAGTTTGAATTTCTCTACATTCTATTTGAATTTGTTTTGGATTTTTCTATTTTGTTTTATTGGTCAAAAAGAAAATGCAAATATAAGAAGTTTATGCTAACATTAAAATATACTTAAAAAGAGATCTGTACACACTGAGAAAATAGCAAGCATGGGAAAATGTTACTGAATAAGTACAATACAAGATCATTTCTGCTATATAGATTCAACTTACAAAGACATCTGGTCAAATTTGAAGTCAAATAAAAATGCACCAATGCTATAGTGCCTTATCTTTCATAGAGTTGATCTATGCCTGATTCTCTATTAAAAGCTTAGAGAAATATTTTCAAACTTTGGCTAAATAAAAAGTCAAATATCTACAGCTAATTAAATTACATGACTATTCAGAAGGAGGGTTTTACTATTTCTAAGTGACTAAAAGGTCAAAAAGTTAAAACCAAATAAAAACATGTAAAAAATCTTGACACTGTAAGAAAAAAAAGAGACTATTAGTTCATGAAAATCATTTCTAAAGTTAGCCTATTCATTGAATATGTCTAACGATGCTAATGTGAGTTATGGTAAACTTTGTAAAATGCTTCTCTATTGGCTGCCAGTTAATCTAGAGTTGCATTCAAATTTAATAAGGGCCACCGTCTTTCAGGAGCAAGCACAGAAAATAACACAGAAAACTATATCATTAATGACTGGAATATGCAATTTCCTGGCTTTGAAGAAATCACAAATGCTATTGCATCCTTCCTGTTACAAGAAGTTAAGACGTGTCACTCAATGCCTGCTGTAAGGATCAAAGCATCTTAGAAAAGGTTTAGGGAAAACATGACCTGGTTGTTATGTTTTCAGAAGTGTTTGGTGATGATGAAGCATGTGTAGGCTTTGAAGTAGTGTCTGTCCAAATTACACTAGCAGGAATTCTTAGACCAGTAAGCACTCTTCCTTCACACCCCATCAACAGGTAGAACCCAAAAGAAAAAAGAGTGGAAACAAGATGATGAGAAGCTTGCCATGAAACACAACTTGTCAGTTATATTCAAAATAGAAGTTTTTCTCCATGTTTAGTGTAAGGAACAATACCAGTGATGAAATAGAAACGTCTCTTAAAGGTGGAAAAAATAGTATGCTTGACCTCACAAATTCAAGCTTTAATTCACTAATTGATTTTGCAGAAGAGCTATGCAAGTAAAAAGTAAAAGCAAGGAGTTAGTTGCTCAGTTGTGTCTGACTCTTTGCGACTGTAGCCTGCAAGGCCCCCCTGTCCGTGGGAATTTCCAGCAAGAATACTTGAATGAGTAGCCATTTCCTTCTCCAAGAAATCTTCCCGACCCAGGAATCAAACCCAGGTCTCCTTCATTGCAGGCAAATCCTTTACTGTCTGAGCCACCAGGAAACAGCTATATTATACCACAAAAAATTATCATCATTATTACAAAACCAAAGAGATAAAATGGCCAAAAGAGCAAGTTTATATTCATTCACAAGAACTATTCATTGAGTTTTTATTTTTTTACCATAAAGGCATTTGCTACTTTGCTGAAGGAATAAATGGAAATAACAGTAAAAAAAAAAAAAAGAAAGAAAGAAAAGAAAATAGACAACCATAATGCCACAAGATAAAGTACAATGTGAGTTGCCAAGGGCCAGTGTTCACTTCCAACCTGAGGAATTCAGGGAAGGCTTCATGTAGGGGGATAACGTTTGATGGCCTCAAAGTTTGAGTCAGGTGTAAAAGTGTCCAAATGGTAGGACAGTATTCTAGGTAAAAGGAAGCATCAGTCGAGACCTACCACATTAAAGCACAGCAGGAATAGAGGATGTCAGAAGGGAAGAGGTCTTGGGGCAATGAGGCCAGATCAGAGGACCTCAGATACTGAAGGAATGTTCTTTCCTCTGCAGGGTGTGGGGAGTCTTGAAAGGCATCTGGGTAGGTGAGTGACCCGTTTGGGTCCTGCTTTAAGAAGAGTTATCTGGCAGGAGTGGATGAGATAAGCTGAAGGCAGGAAATATGAGCTGCAAAAGATCAATGAGGAGGCAGTTAGCAAGGTCTAAATAAGAGATCATGAGGAACTAAGTTAGCTGGGGACAATGGAAATGTGGGGGATAAAAGTATGAAATATTTCACTGCCAGACCTGTCAGTTGCACAACAGAGCAGGTGTGGGGGACAAGGAGGAGATAGGAATGAAATCAGCATGGAGTTACTCAGCCTGTGGTGATGGTGACTTTAATAGTAAGAGGGCAGGGTGTTTGGGTTGGAAGATGTATTTATTTTGAATGTCTGGACTTCGAGAGGTCAGTAGGACATCCAGAAATATATCTAATGGACAGCATGGAATACAGCCCTAAAACTCAGTAGAGAGGTGAAAGCTAAAGACAGATGGAAACCAGAACCTTCCCTTCTTCCTTTTCTTCAAGAAATCAGGTGTATTTTTCAGCCATGAGTGCTCAATCAGCATTATCATCTACATCATCTCTATCTGTGTCTACTTTTGGATCCTCAGCGGTCTGTATGACGAGCCTGTATCTTCATGGAAAATATGAGGATGCTGTCTTCACCCACATAGGGACATGTGCAGTGTCTTTTAAAAAGTTTTCCATTAAAACAATGTTTTTCTTTTTTTCTAACACATGGTTTCTGTGGAACTTTCATAGCTCATAGTTCCACCACTTCAGATATTAAATAACAAAACCCCAAGGATAAGGAAAAGCAGAGATCACTTTATTCTTCTTTACTCCACAGAACACAGCAGAATTTAGGCAAAGAAGGGGTGCATGATGTATGTGTGAGGGTTGAATGGTCCCTGTTCCTGACAAAGGAGGGAGATAATATGAGTTGAAGGGGTGGAGGCAGCTGTGTGGTTCAGGAGGGCTCTGCTCCCAGGGAGAAGGGCAAGGTCTCCAGAGGCCTCTAGGATGGCACATCTCAAGAAGGACCAAGGTATCCCTCAGAGTCAGGGTGCAACAGCTGGTGGAGGCTCTAACTCTCCATCTCTCCCTCTTCATCCACAGATGTTCACTGGCACTTCCCAAAGGCATGCTCTTCACTGTGTATCTTTCTGCTTGCTTTTTCATGTGGGGTCCAGGGTCCAAGCTCAGTCCCTCAGCATCTGCTCAAAGTGCAGCTTCCCCTTTCTCTTCAAAAACCCCTGCCAGAGAGCCCATCTCCTCCTGGAAGGAGAAATGCAGCCTTAGACTTGAAGGACTCTCTGGGGAAACTCTTTCTGTAGCTACTCCAGGTTTCTAGTGGCTTGGGTGAGATATTTTGGACTGCTGCATCTTGCTGCAGTGTTTGGTGCTTGCTCTGCCCTACAAAAGCAAAGTCTGTGAGTGTCTGGCATGTTTTCTCCATGCATGCAGGGCAGCTGGTTGAATGCATGCTGAGCAGTAGTAAGGTCCTAGGCAGGATCTCAGTAGCATAAACCAGGCCCAAGGAAGCAGAGACCATGACCCAGGAGAGCGAGGAGGTTCCTCATCATTGCTATTGGTTGGAGTAGAAAGGAGGGCTCTACATACATTCTTTCTTTGTATCTGTGCAATCAGTACTAGAGCAATGAATGAAGGACCAAGCCCAAGTAAAAGTCATTAAAATTCCTTCTTTTGGGATAGTCCTTCAGAAGTCAAGGGAGATTCCCATACAAACTCTAGCACTTTTGACTAAGAGTCAACAGTCCAAACTGGTCGCACCCTTATATTCATAGCAAAACTATTTACAATAACCAAGACATGGAAATAACCCAAGTACCCATCAATAGATGATTGGTTTAAAAAGATACTGGAATGGAATAAAATGTTACTCAGCCTGCAGAAAGAATGAAATATTGCCATTTTCAGCAACATGGATGGACCTAGAGAATGTCATACTAAGTGAAGCAAGTTCAGACAAACATATGATATCACTTATATGTGGAATCTAAAATTAATACAAATGAATCTATATGCAAAATAGAAACAGGCTCACAGACATAGAAAACAAACTTAGGGCTATCAAAGGGGAAAGGGAGGGAGGAAGAAATAGAATAAGAGAATGGGATAAACAGAACCAAACAACAAAACATAAAATAGATAAGCAACAAGGAGTTATTGTATAGCTGCTGCTGCTGCTGCTGCTAAGTCGCTTCAGTCGTGTCCTACTCTGTGTGACCCCATAGACGGCAGCCCACCAGGGATCCCAGTCCCTGGGATTCTGTAAATAATTTACAGAAATTTAATACATACATATTCTTTTGCAACTTGTTTTTTGCCACTCAACATTGCATTTTGAAACTTTGATTCATTTTAAATTCTGTGAATATATCACTTTTTTTTCTACATCTTTAAACATTTTGCCCTATCTCCTATGTGCTTTTGGAAGAGTCCTGCATAACGCAAAGCATAAGTCTTAAACTTTACTTGATAAGCCAAAGTGCTCTTCAAAGTGCTTGTACCAATTTATATTCCCACCAGTACTGAATGTTTTCAGTTCCCTACACTTTTGCCCATATTTGCTATTATCAGGATTTTAAATTTTTTGCCAATTTTGTGGAAATGAATAGTATCTCTTTACTATGTTAATATGCATTTCCTCATTTTTCATGGTTCTGGGCATATATTTATGGACAATTTGTATTTCTTTGTAAGTTGCCAGTTTGTGTCCACTAAACATTTTCCTAATGAGTGGTATATCTTCTTACCAATTTGTAGGGATTATGTAAAGCTATTTATATGTATTGCAAACATTTTTTTTATAATAGCTTGACGTTTTTCTCTAACTACATAATGTTTTAAAATTTTAAGATGTGTACTGCTACTGCTACTGCTAAGTCACTTCAGTCGTGTCCGACTCTGTGCGACCCCGTGGATGGCAGCCCACCGTCCCTGGGATTCTCCAGGCAAGAACACTGGAGTGGGTTGCCATTTCCTTCTCCAATTCATGAAAGTGAAAAGTGAAAGTGAAGTCGCTCAGTCGTGTCTGACTCTTCACGACCCCATGGACTACAGCCCACCAGGCTCCTCTGCCCATGGGATTTTCCAGGCCAGAGTACTGGAGTGGGGTGCCGTTGCCTTCTCTGTTTAAGATGTGTGGATCACAATAAACTGTGGAAAATTCTTCAAGAGATGGGAATACCAGACCACCTGACCTGCCCCTTGAGAAACATATATGCAAATCAGGAAGCAACAGTTAGAACTGGACATGGAACAACAGACTGGTTCCAAATAGGAAAAGGAGTACGTCAAAACTGTATATTGTCACCCTGCTTATTTAACTTATATGCAGAGTACGTCATGAGAAACGCTGGGCTGGAAGAAGCACAAGCTGGAATCAAGATTTCCGGGAGAAATATCAATCACCTCAGATATGCAGATGACACCATCCTTATGGCAGAAACAGAAGAAGAACTAAAGAGCCTCTTGTTGAAAGTAAAAGAGGAGAGTGAAAAAGTTGGCTTAAAGCTCAACATGCAGAAAACGAAGATCATGGCATCTGTCCCATCACTTTATGGCAAATAGATGGGGAAACAGTGGAAATAGAGTCAGCCTTTATTTTTCTGGGCTCCAAAATTACTGCAGATGGTGATTGCAGCCATGAAATTAAAAGACACTTACTCCTTGGAAGGAAAGTTACTACCAACCTAGATAGCGTATTAAAAATCAGAGACATTCCTTTACCAACAAAGGTCCATCTAGTCAAGGCTATGGTTTTTCCAGTAGTCATGTATGGATGTGAGAGTTGGACTATAAAGAAAGCTGAGTGCTGAAGAATTGATGCTTTTGAACTGTGGTGTTGGAGAAGACTCTTGAAAGTCCCTGGGACTGCAAGGAGATCCAACCAGTCCATCCTAAAGGAGATCAGTCCTGGCTGTTCATTGGAAGGACTGATGTTGAAGCTGAAACTCCAATATTTTGGCCACCTGATGCAAAGAGCTGACTCATTTGAAAAGACCCTGATGCTGGGAAAGATTGAGGGCAAGAAGAGAAGGGGACGACAGAGGATGAGATGATTGGATGGCATGACCGACTCGATGCACATGGATTTGGGTAGACTCCGGGAGTTGGTGATGGACAGGGAAGCCTGGCGTGATGCAGTTCATGGGGTTGCAAAGAGTCGGACACGACTGAGTGACTGAACTGAACTGAACTGAATATATGCCGATATTTTTCTTTAAGATTTTTATTTTGGGGATGTTATTTAACAAATACTGAAATAAGGATACTTATTTCAAGTATACTGAAATAAGGATACTTCTCTATACTGAAATACGGATACTTTTGTGTATTTTATCTTGAAGGATTCAAGGTTTTCACTTCATATGAAAAGAAAGGGAAAGTGCTAGTTGCTCAGTTGTGTCCAACTCTTGGCAGCTCCATGGACTGTAACTTGCCAGGCTCCTTTGTGCATGGAATTCTCCAGACAAGAATACTAGAGTGGGTAGCCATCCCTTCTCCAGGGTATCTTCCCAGCCTAGGGACTGAACCTGGGTCTCCTGCATTGCAGGCAGATTTTCTGCCATCTAAGCTCTAGAGGAGAAGGAAATGGCAACCCACTCCAGTGTTCTTGCCTGGAGAATCCCAGGGACGGAGGAGCCTGGTGGGAGGCCATCTATGGGGTCGCACAGAGTCAGACACGACTGAAGTGACTTAGCAGTAGCAGCAGCAAGCTCTAGAGGAAGCATAACACAAAAGTTTAAATAGCTTGCACAAAAGAACAGTGATTAAAAAGTGGAAATTGGTCGGAGCAAGGAAAGACTAACATCATTTTTAACCACTAGGCTATGATGATTTCACGTATTTAGTAGTGTTTTAGAGTATGATTTCAGATCAGCTTAATTTAAGCCAGATAAAAATTGCCATTTATACACAATGGAGTATTACTCAGCCATTAAAAAGAATACATTTGAATCAGTTCTAATGAGGTGGATGAAACTGGAGCTGATTATACAGAGTGAAGTAAGCCGGAAAGAAAAACATCAATACAGTATACTAACGCATATATATGGTATTTAGAAAGATGGTAACGACAACCCTGTATGCGAGACAGCAAAAGAGACATAGATGTATAGAACAGTCTTTTGGACTCTGTAGGAGAGGGAGGGGCGTGATGATTTGGGAAAATGGCATTGAAACATGTATAATATCATATAAGAAACAAATCACCAGTCCAGGTTCGATGCAGGATACAGGATGCTTGGGGCTGGTGCACTGGGATGACCCAGAGGGATGGTATGGGGAGGGAGGAGTGTTCAGGATTGGGAACATGTGTACACCCATGGCAGATTCATGTTGATGTATGGCAAAACCAATACAATATTGTAAAGTAATTAGCCTCTAATTAAAATAAATAAATTTAAATTAAAAAATAAATAAATAAAAATTGAAAGACATATGCACTCCAGTGCTCATTGCAGCACAATTTATAATAGCCAGGGCATGGAAGCAACCTAAATGTTCATTGACAGACAAATGGATAAAAAAGGTGTGGTACAAATATACAATGGAATATTAGCCATAAAAAGGAACAAACTTGGGTCATTTGTAGAGATGTGGATGGACCTAGAGTCTGCCATACAGAGTAAAGTAAGTCAGAAAAGAAAAGCAAATACTGTATTAACCCATGTTAACCCATGTATATGAAATCTAGAAAAATGGTACTTATGAACCTATTTGCAGGGCAGGAATAGAGATGCAGACGTATAGAAAGAACATGTGGGTCCAGGGGGTGGTCTGAGTTGGGAGACTGGGATTGATGCACTGCCATGGGTAAAATAGGTGGCTACTGGGAAACTTCTCTAAAGCACAGAGAGGAAGGCTCAGTGTCTGTGGTGATCTGGAGGGGTGGGATGTGGGGGCTGGGAGGAAGGGCCACAGGGAAGGGGTGTATGTATACAGATAACGGATTCACTTCCTGTACAGTAGAAACTAACACTGTAAAGTAATTATATTCCAATAAAAGTCTTGAATAAAATGAGACCTTTTATGTATTAGACACTGTGTCAATATCTGGATACAAAAAAAAAGTTACCATTTGTATCTAGTCTAAATATATTTATATATATTCAACAATTTAACATAGTGTGCTGTATATGAGCATATGATATAGGGACTTTTTAAAAATTTTAATTAGGCAAATAATCACTCCAGGATGATTTTTAAAAAATAAACTCAGCCCCAGATAAATCTAAAATCCAGGACAATTTTTAAACCAGTCCATCCCTTCCTGCCTATTTTTTATGCCATCTCTGCTATACAAAAAGGTCCTATACATTCATGGATCTCTTTCTAGGGTCTATTATTCTATTGATCCCAACCACACCAATAATATTCTGTTTTAAATATGATGACTTTATAAATAATATTTATTTTGAATAGTGTCATTTCCTTCCTTTGTAATTCTTTCTCTTCAATTTTATTTGATCCTTCTGAACTCTCTATTCTTTCATATTAATTTTAGCATCACTCTCTCAAGTTCTACTTGTAACTCTGTTGCATTTCTATTATAATTACATTGAATTTGTACATTAATTTGGTGATAATTTCCATCTATGTGGTGTTACGCATTCCCATCCATTAATATAATTAACTTTCCCATTTATTCTGGCTTCTATCTGCTTCAAGAGTAAGATGTTTTATTACATTCATTCCTTTTAAGTTTGTTGCTTTTTTTGCTTTTGTAAGATGTACTGCGAGTGTATTACTTTTCCTAAATATTAAACATCTTTTATTCCTATTATATAGGAATGCTATTGGTTTTTCTGCAAAAATCTTGTATCTAGCAATCTTGCTTATTATTTCTTATAATTTACATGTAGATATTATTTGTCTATTACAATAATGTTAGCATATAAAAACAATATTTATATTCCTTCCTTTCCAAGTATCTTAGCTGTATCTTATTTTTCTGTATCATTACACTGGCTCATGGGGTAGCAAAGAGTCAGACATAGTTTTCTCTATTTTATTCATCTTTGCAACTAAATATGTTTTATTTTAATCCATTTTCTCTATTTTGGTTTGTATTCTACTTCTTGATTTCTAATCTCAGCATTGTTATTTCCTTCATTTTAGTTTCATTTCTATTGTTGTTCTTGACTTGAAAACTTTGTTCATTTTAATTATTTTTACTTTTAGTCTTATGTACCAGGCTGTAAACTTTTCTCCAAGTACCATTTTATCTACATTACATAAAATTTAACATACGGAATTTTTATTTTCACCATAAAATATTTTCTAATTAATATTTTATGTTTTTGTCTCAGAAATTATTTTAATGCTTAAGGAGTGGGGGTACCACTTTCGATTCCGTACTTATGTTTATTTTATTGCACTGTACTCAAAGAACATCATGAGAAATGCTGGGCTGGGAGAAGCACAAGCTGGAATCAAGATTGCCAGAAGACATATCAATCACCTCAGATATACAGATGACACCACCCTTATGGCAGAAAGTGAAGAGGAACTAAAAAGCCTCTTGATGAAAGTGAAAGTAGAGAGTGAAAAAGTTGGCTTAAAGCTCAACATGCAGAAAACAAAGATCATGGCATCTGGTTCCATCACTTCACGGGAAATAGATGGGGAAACAGTGGAAACAGTGTCAGACTTTATTTTCTTGGGCTCCAAAATCACTGTAGATGGTGACTGCAGCCATGAAATTAAAAGACGCTTACTCCTTGGAAAGAAAGTTATGAACAACCTAGATAGCATATTCAAAAGCAGAGACATTACTTTACCAACAAAGGTCTGTCTAGTTAAGTCTATGGTTTTTCCAGTGGTCATGTATGAATGTGAGAGTTGGACTGTGAAGAAAGCTGAACACCAAAGAATTGATGCTTTTGAACTGTGGTGTTGGAGAAGACTCTTGAGAGTCCCTTGGACTGCAAGGAGATCCAACCAGTCCATTGTGAAGGAGATCAGCCCTGGGATTTCTTTGGAAGGAATGATGCTAAGGCTGAAACTCCAGTACTTTGGCCACCTCATGCGAAGAGTTGACTCATTGGAAAAAGTTGACTCTGATGCTGGGAGGGATTGGGGGCAGGAAGAAAAGGGGACGACAGAGGATGAGATGGCTGGATGGCATCACTGACTCGATGGACGTGAGTCTGAGTGAACTCTGGGAGTTGGTGATGGACAGGGAGGCCTGGCGTGCTGCGATTCATGGGGTCGCAAAGAGTCAGACACAATTCAGCAACTGAACTGAACTGAACTGAACTCAAAGAACAGGGTCAAAATACCAATCTTGGAGTTTGTTGAACTTGCACTAATCCATTATTTTGAGAAACCTACTTAAAATGCAGAGACATATTCTGCCTCATGCAGACTAGCATATGAGACATGTTTTGCTGATATGCTGTCTTTTGGAAATTAGAGCCAAATCTGTAGCCTTATTTTTTAGTATAGATCCCAAGTATTATAAATATTGTAAGGGAAGGAAATTAGTTTTAGCCCAGGAATACTGAAACATCAGTAATCATAAAGCTTCATACAAAACTCTAGTCTGTTTTGTAAAGTATTAAAAAAATATCCCTGGACACCAAAAAGTCATGCAATAGGCACACCTTTTTGAAATTTTCTTTTGTGAGTATCATTTTGCTCCATTCTGGTGCTAGTTGTATTCTTACAACAAGAAGCTGTAGACAAAGGGGCTGTGAAAATTCTCCTTCCCCGCACAATTTATTTCTTTAAAAAAAATACATATTTGGGGTAAATTTTTGACAACTCTGGAGGAACGTGTCTATATGGCAATGTTGGGTCACAGATTTTACTGGCCACCGCTCTTTCTCCCTTATCTTTATAGTGGAATATAAAATAATGGTGAGTCATATAAACTTAGGGTGTCTTAGATTAGATAAAACATATGGTGTTTCAACACTGACTCAGTGGACATGAACTTGAGCAAACTCTAGGAAGCAGTGGAAGACAGAGGAGCCTGGCAACAGTCCCTGACATCACAAAGAGATGGACATGACTTAGCGACTGAACAACCCTAACAGCATGGTGTTTCAAATACCTGGGACTCCATAGTATAAAATTCTTTCCTTCGTCTACTGGTTCACTGAAATAAACCTGTGTTGTTAAGTCACTTTACTAAGTTAAGGTTTACATTATTTACTTCATAGGATTGCTGTGGGGGTAAATAAGTGAGTATATCTAAACACTTAGATAATATCTACCAGGGACCTATTATGTGCTACACTAGAGTCCTATCAGGCAAGGGCACTGAAAGACAAAGAGCATCTGGGATGCCCAGGGGTTCGTTAAAGAGGAGAGAGAACATGTTCTATTGACCAGCAGCATCTAAAAGATTGTTACTTATGGTTTCCTTTCAGACCAATTCAAGTGCATAATGGTAGAAAATGCAGGTATAATCTCCTTTAAATTCATGGATTTTCTTTATCTTCCCATGTATATTTGCCGTAGTTACTCTTATGAGTCCTTTTCATCTGGAGATCTAGGCCCTTGTCCCCTGGCTTACCCCCCACATACTCCATGGTGCTCTTTGCTATCTGGGCAGCAGGGCAGCTCCCCATGAAGGCTTGATAAGAGCAGTTAGAGGAGTGGGAACAATAATTATTCTTGCCAATATTTATAGTTAAAGTCTCTTCAACATCTTTTATCAGACTTGCAGTGGAGCACTTGCTGCTGACAAGGCTAAAATTACAAAGAGATTCTTTCATTTATTCTTCAGTGGAAGTATGGGAATAAGATTCAAGTTAGAAAAATCAAACTGCTCAGCGATAGCATTGCATCAACACTGAAACTGGAACTCTTGTGCTTTCATTCTCAACTCTCTTGTTACTCAAATCTTTGTCAGGCTATTTTGTCCCACTTCAATGCCCTAGGAGTTTTGAGAAAACTCCGGCAGATAGTGAAGGACACGGAAGCCTGGCATGCTGAAGTCCATGGGGACACAAAGACTCGGACGCGACTTAGCTACTGAACAACCGCAACAAAGCCCTAGGAACTCAACTTGCGCGTGCTCAGTTGTGTCCGGCTCCGCAACTCCGTGGACTGTAGCCCTCCAGACTCCTCTGTCCTTGGGATTCTCCAGGCAAGAATACTGAAGTGGCTTGCCCCTTCCCACTTCAGGGGACCTTCCCAACCCAGGAATCATAATCAAACCGTGTCTCTTGGTCTCCTGCATTGACTGATGGGTTCTTTACCACTAGCGCCATCTGGGAAGCCTGAATGGAGATTTACATCATTTAAAAAGAAAGACTTCCAATGCAAAGCAGAATATGCTAAATGTAAAGTTGTAAAAAGAGCTTTTAGTGCTTATATGAGAGGTGGCAGGATTAACAAAAGATGGGACAGGAAAGGACTTCATGATGTGATTGACCTTGTATATTAAGCTCAAAAGTTACATTACTATGGAGCTAGCAGTGACTAGCGGAGAAGGCAATGGCACCCCATTCCAGTACTCTTGCCTGGAGAATCCCATGGACGGAGGAGCCTGGTAGGCTGCAGTCCATGCGGTCGCTAAGAGTCAGACTCGACTTCACTTTCACTTTCCACTTTCATGCATTGGAGAAGGAAATGGCAATCCACTCTAGTGTTC
The DNA here is from genome assembly GCF_000754665.1 of Bison bison bison. Classification (NCBI taxonomy): domain Eukaryota; kingdom Metazoa; phylum Chordata; class Mammalia; order Artiodactyla; family Bovidae; genus Bison; species Bison bison. Next base: position 498,411 of record NW_011494897.1, read on the forward strand.
TTGCCTGGAGAATCCCAGGGACGGGAGAGCCTGGTGGGCTGCCATCTGTGGGGTCGCACAGAGTCGGACACGACTGAGGCAACTAAGCAGCAGCAGCAGCAGCAGCAGTGACTAGGCACAGAGTTTTATAAACAAGTGGTGGATGTGATCAGTTTGGTTTTTCTAGAACCAAGATTCTGGCCGTGGCTTGTTTACCAAATGTGGCTCCAGATACCCACAGAGGACCTGTTTAATATATCAGAAATAAGGACCCCAGATACTCTAAATCAACTTGTCCTGTAGATGAGCACAAACCAAAGGAACTTTTATTAAAACAAATAAGCAAGCAAACAACAACAACAGCAAAAAACCTTAAGACTTATATGATTTAAAGCTGGTTTGAGGATACCCAAAGTATAGGATGGCCTACAAGAGAAAACCTGTTACCATTTAGCAAATGCTTAGGATAAAACTGGAAAGAGATGATGAAGTCCTCAGAGAAGGGATGGGAAGCCAGATTCAGAGGCTTGTTGCTGCTTTTTGTTTATGGAAACTATTTCTTCCATAGGTAATCTTCTAGGCATTGAAAATGCAGCAGTGACTTTAAGAAAAAACAAGTGTATGAAAACAAAGAAATACATAAACAAGATAATTTCACATCCTCCTGAAGTTTTTGAAGAGATTAAAACACGGTGGATTGTGCTTTCTGGGAAAAAGCTCATCTGAAGAGATAAAATTTGATATGAGACTTGAATGGGAAAAGGAGCCACTCATGAGAACACTTGAGCAAGAAGTGAGGGGGGCTGAAACAAGAGCAATGAGATTACTTTTTTGCCTAGAAACAGGCAAGGGTGGTGCAGAAAATGAACAAGCCCTAGGTTTTATAGGGACTTAAAGCTTTAAATGCTGTTAGAGTATAATTTTCAAAAGTTGAAATTATGACAAACATTACACTAATTTATTTTTAGTTCATTAATTTACATACACACAAGTGCATATACACGTGTGTGTGTGTGCTTACACAGTCAGGAATACTGAAATAAATTTACTTATAGAAGCTAAACTACTGATAACTATAGGGCAATACCAGGCAATGTTTAGAATTATATCTCTATCAGTATAACACCATTTGCATTTCTGTAAGATAAGAATCATTTGTATTACTATCCATTTTTTACAATAAGTTGCAAAATAGGCTCAAACACTATAGAATGAGATAATCCCAGAGGACCAACTACAAAACATCCAGTAGTCCATTAAAAAAATATGAAAATCCCTTTTGCCTTTTTGTACTCTTTTACAATTTCTCCTAACAGAAAAATGGGGGAATTTTTTAAGAATTTTAAACAGGAGAGTGATACGCTCCAATTTACATTTTTGAAAGATCACTTTGACTGTATTTTTCTTTTACTATATTTACCAATTATTTTATCATTGATTGATAATAAGTTTTGTTTTTCACACTAGCCTGTGAGCTTTGTAAGAGCAGAAATTGTATCTTTTTCACTATCACACTAAAATATTTCAGCAAAGTACATAGCACAATGCCTGGCAAAATGGTTGATAGACAAACATGTTTGTTAATAAAGGAAAAAACCAAAGGACTTATTGACTGATACAATGCAGTATCCCCGAGGAAGCAGAATTCCAGGCTTCTGGTTTGGGAAATTGGGTGGAAATGGATGCCATTTGCAGAGTACAAGATTACAGAACTGGAAACAGACTGTGAAGAGAAGATAACGCTGCCTCTCTTTAACGCCTTCTGATGTCTCTGAAAGAGACCTCCTAGATCTTCTTTAAACCTGGATGTCTTGACTGTATAGCTAAAATCCATTTCCCAGCCTGGCTTATATGGTTAGATATGGCCATTTGACCAAGTTCTGGCCAAAAGAGTGTGAGTGGTAGTGGTGTGGGCTCCCATAAGGATGTACTCATACATGTTCATCTTCTTCCTTTTTTAAAATTATTGAAGCATAGTTGATTCACAAGATTATATGAGCTGTAGGTGTACAACATCAGTTCAGTTCAGTCGTTCAGTCATGTCAGACTCTTTACGACCCAATGGACTGCAGCACACCAGGCCTCCCTGTCTATTGCCAACTCCCAGAGTTTACCGACTCATGCCCATTGAGTCGATGATGCCATCCAACCATCTCATTCTCTGTCTTCCCCTTCTCCTCCTGCCTTCAGTCTTACCCGGCATCAGGTCTTTTCAAATCAGTCAGCTCCTCACATCAGTAGGCCAAAGTATTGGAGTTTCAGCTTCAGCATCAGTCCTTCCAATGATCATTCAGGACTGATCTCCTTTAGGATGGACTGGTTGGATTTCCTTGCAGTCCAAGGACTCTCAAGAGTCTTCTCCAACACCACAGTTCAAAAGCATCAATTCTTCAGTGCTCAGCTTGCTTTAAAGTCTAACTCTCACATCCATACATGACTACTGGAAAAACCATAGCCTTGACTAGATGGACGTTTGTTAGCAAAGTAATGTCTCTGTTTTTTAATATTCTGTCTAGGTTAGTCATAACTTTCCTTCCAAGGAGTAAGCGTCTTTTAATTTCATGGCTGAAGTCTCCATCTGCAGTGATTTTAGAGCCCAAGAAAATAAAGTCTGTCACTGTTTCCACTGTCTCCACATCTATTTGCTATAACATGGTGGGACCAGTTGCCATGATCTTAGTTTTCTGAATGTTGAGCTTTAAGCCAACTTTTTCACTCTCCACTTTCACTTTCATCAAGAGGCTCTTTAGTTCTTCTTCACTTCACCATAAATGTGGTGTCATCTGCATATCTGAGGTGATTGATATTTCTCCTGCCAATCTTGATTCCAGCTTGTGCTTACTCCAGCCCAGTGTTTCTCATGATGTACTCTGCATATAAGTTAAATAAGCAGGGTGACAATATACAGCCTTGACGTACTCCTTTTCCTATTTGGAACCAGTCTGTTGTTCCATGTCCAGTTCTAACTGTTGCTTCCTGACCTGCATACAGGTTTCTCAAGAGGCAGGTCAGGTGGTCTGGTATTCTATTCGCTTTAAGAATTTTCCAGAGTGTGTTGTGGTATACACAATCAAAGGCTTTGGCATAGCCAATAAAGCAGAAGCAGATATTTTTCTGGAACTCTCTTGCTTTTTTGATGATCCATTGGATGTTGGCAATTTGATCTCTGGTTCCTCTGTCTTTTCTAAAACCAGCTTGAACATCTGGAAGTTCATGGTTCATATATTGTTGAAGCCTGACTTGGAGAATTTTGAGCGTTATTCTACTATTGCAGGAGATGAGTGAAACTGTGTGGTAGTTTGAGCATTTTTTGGCATTGCTTTTCTTTGGGATTGAAATGAAAACTGACCTTTTCTGGTCCTGTGGCCACTGCTGAGTTTTCCAAATTTGCTGGCATATTGAGTGCATCACTTACACAGCATCATCTTTTAGGATTTGAAATAGCTCAACTGGAATTCCATCACCTCCACCAGCTTTGTTCATAGTGATGCTTCCTAAGGCCCACTTGACTTCACATTATAGAATGTCTGGCTCTAGGTGAGTGATCACACCATCGTGATTATCTGAGTCGTGAAGATCTTTTTTGTATAGTTCTTCTGTGTATTCTTGCCACCTCTTCTTAGCATCTTCTGCTTCTTTTAGGTCCATACCATTTCTGTCCTTTATCGAGCCTGTCTTTGCATGAAATATTCCCTTGGTATCTCTAATTTTCTTGAAGAGATCTCTAGACTTTCCCATTGTTTTCCTCTATGTCTTTGCATTGATCGCTGAGGAAGGCTTTCTTATCTCTCCTTGCTATTCTTCGGAACTCTGCATTCAGATGGGTATATCTTTCCTATTCTCCTTTGCCTTTCGCTTCTCTTCTATTCACAGCTATTTTTAAGGCCTCCTCAGACAACCATTTTGCCTTTTTGCATTTATTTTTCTTGGGGATGGTCTTGATCCATGCCTCCTGTACAATGTCATGGACCTCCATTCCTAGTTCTATGGACTCTGTCAGATCTAACCCCTTGAATCTATTTCTCACTTCCACTGTATAATCGTAAGTGATTTGACTTAGGTCATACCTGAATGGTCTAGTAGTTTTCCCTACTGTCTTCAATTTAAGTGTGAATTTGGCAATAAGGAGTTCATGATCTGAGCCACAGTCAGCTCACAGTCTTGTTTTTGCTGACTGTATAGAGCTTCTCCATCTTTGGCTGCAAAGAATATAATCAGTCTGATTTCAGTGTTGACCATCTGGTGATGTCCATGTGTAGAGTCTTCTCTTGTGTTGTTGGAAGAGGGTGTTTGCTATGACCAGCATCTTCTTTTAGGAGAACTCTATAGCCTTTGCCCTGCTTCATTCTGTACTCCAAGGCCAAATTTGCCTGTTACTCCAAGTATTTCTTGACTCCCTACTTTTGTATTTCAGTCCCCTATAATGAAAAGGACATCTTTTTGGGTGTTAGTTATAAAAGGTCTTGTAGGTCTTTATAGAACTGTTCAGCTTCAGCTTCTTCAACATTACTGGTCGGGGCATAGACTTGGATTACCGTGATATTGAATGGCTTGCCTTGGAAATGAACAGAGATCATTCTGTCGTTTTTGAGATTGCATCCAAGTACTGCATTTCAGATTCTTTTGTTGACTATGATGGCTTCTCCATTTCTTCTAAGGGATTCTTGCCCACAGTAGTAGATATAATGGTCATCTGAGTTAAATTCACCCATTCCGGTCCATTTTAGTTCAACATGGTGATTTGATATTTTCATAAATTATACTGTATTACAAAGTTACTACAAAATAATGGTTTATGTCCCTGTATTGTACAATATATCTTTGCTGCTTATTTACTTTTTGCATAGTTTTGTGCGGCTTAATCCCCTACCCCTAGCTTGTGCTTTCCTACTTCTTTCTCCTCATGGGAAGCTATTAGTTTGTTCTATCTATGAGTCTGTTTCTGTTCTGTTGTATACATTTGTTTGTTTTATGTTTTAGGCTTCACATATAAGTGATAGCAGAGTATTTATCTTTCTCTGTCTGACATATTTCATCAATCATAGTATACTCTGGTCCATCCATGTTATTGCAAATGGCAGAATTTCATTTTTTTTCATGACTGAACAATATGCCATTGTGTGTGTGTGTGTGTGTGTGTGTGTGTGTGTGTGTATGTGTATGGGCTTCCCTGATGGCTCAGAAGGAAAGAATCTGCCATCAATCCAGGGGGACCGAATTCAATCCCTGGGTTGGGAAGATTCCCTGGAGAAGGGAATGGCTACCCACTCCAGTATTCCTGCCTGCAGAATTCCATGGAGAAAAGATCCCAGCAAGCTACATTCCATGTGGTGGCAAAGAGTCAGACATAGCTGAGCAACTAGTACTTTCAGTTTATATATATACAAATATATATTCTTTTTCTATTTATCAGTTTGGGGCATTAGATAGCTTCCATATATTAGCTGTCATAAATAATGCTGTTATGAACATTGGGGTGCATTCATCCTTTTGAATTAGTGTTTTTGTTTTCTTGGATATATCCAAGTGTGGAATTACTAAATCAAATGACAATTCTATTTTTAGTTTTTTGAGGAAACTCCATATTGTTTTTCATAGTGGTTGCATCAATTTATAATCCACCAACAGTTTCCTGAAAACTATAAAACACTGGATGAAGGAGTTTTAAAATGATACAAAGAAATGGAAAAATATCCTGTGTTCTTGGATTGAAAGAACTAATATTCTTAAGATGCCCATACTACCCAAAACAGTCTACAAATTTAATGCAATCCCTATCAAAATACCTATGACATTTTTCAAAGAATTAGAATACATAACCCTAAAATAAATATGAAACCACAAGCGACCCTGAAGTGCCAAAGCAGTCCTCTTCCTTCTTTTACTGACTGTATGTCAACAGCTAGAGGCACCTTAAAAGCCACTTGTTGGATGACAAAATCTTGATTATCCTAGGAAAACTAGACTTAGCTTTGTTTCCTCTGGGTTCCAAGAGTGTTTTAAAAAAATACTTAAAAGGTATTTTTATTTAGCATTTACTTGATTTTGTTTCCCAGTATAATTATGTACATTTTAATCTTTTTCTCCTACTTGTAAGCCTGTAATGTAATGTTTCTCAAAGGAGTGCTATTTGTGTCTTGGACTGGGCAATGCTTTATTGTGTGGGATTGTGCTTAGTTTATTTGTCATCCACTAAATGCCTGTAATTCCCCTGACTCTACCTCTCCGCACTTCACACAGCAATCACTGTGAAAAAGAACTGCCCTTACTTAACTACCACTTCATGAGGATAATGTCCAGGATGTTAGTTTTTCTGTGTTTGACAGAATAAACGAGGAAAAGAACTTAAGTTGGAAAGAGTGGTATCAGTCCTAGCTCTACCATGTAAGAACTGGGTAATTTTAGATAAGTCTCTTACTTCTGTATTTTCATCGGTAAATGGAAGTCAATAAAATCTACCCCATAGGGTGATTTTAAGAATTAAATAATGCAAATTTTCTGGACATTTTGTTTCAGTACCTCCTTTGCTCTTATTTAAATTAAATGAAATTTTAGAAATATTTATTATATCATTCTTTTTCCTGGAAAGTCTATGGCTCAAAAAAATTAAAGGAAATGTGTATGTGTGTATGCCTGGAGAAGGAAATGGCAATCCACTCCAGTACTATTGCCTGGAAAATCCCATGGACAGAGGAGCCTGGTAGGCTACAGTCCATGGGGTCGCAAAGAGTCGGACACGACTGAGCGACATGACTTGACTTCACTTTACTTTATGTATGTATGATTGTGATTATATGTGCCTGTTGGCATTGTATTCAGAAAAGCAATTGTGGAAGAATTCCAATTATTTAACACAAAATGTTTGTTTTCATTACAGAATTTAATTTCCTGCAATGGTCAACATAACATAAATGATTTTCACAGTTTGAAAAGAAAAATTCCAGAAACATCTGAAAGTAAATTTTAACTCTGTCAAATTGGGATGGAAAGCATAGCACTCGGTTTGGTAAACGATCAAAGGGCGAGCTCATGGCTGTTTCTGACTGACTGATTTTTGGTTTGTGTTTTGTGTTTGTTTTTAGGGTAGAAGTAAAAAGAGGAAGACAATGAGATCTTTCCAAGCCCGTCTAAAAGAAAATGAGAACTACGTCATTGTCTCTGAAAGCACAAATGTGATGAAGCTGCAAGGGGGGCTCTGCAAGGAGGGGTGGGTGACAGTATGGGAAATTGCAGCCAGGCCATTTGTCATGAGTGACACAGCAGACTCTGCTCTGCAGCCTGGGTCTAGACGGTGGAAGGAGCGGGACACCCGCACAGGACGGTGCCACAGCCTTCCCTTCTGCTTCTTGTGCCTACTCTCGGGTTCCTGTGGGCCAGGAGCTAGGGGAACTTCATTTGTGCCTGGCGTGTCGGTTTCCTTCACTGAGGAACACAGGCAGTGGCAGGGGGAGGGGCAGCAGTACAGAAAAATCAGAGGAAGCATTCTGCTACCCAGGCAGGAGAGTAGCCTTGGAATATTTGTTTACAGTTTAGAATAGCTCAGTTGGTAAAGAATCCATCTACAATGCAGGAGACCTGGGTTCGATTTTTGGCTTGGGAAGATCCCCTGAAGAAGGAAATAGCAACTCACTCCAGTATCCTTGCCTGGAGAATCCCATGGACTGTAGCCTATCAGGCTCTTCTGTCCATGGGATCACAAGAATCAGACACGACGTACTGACTAAACCACCACCACCTGATTTTAACTTGACTCATAGTTGATGTTCCATAATTTTTTTTAAAAAAAAGAAAAACTATGAGTAACTGAATCAATTTGTTATCATCTTTCCATCAACAAGAAACAACATACGTCTATATATAGGTTTAGTGAGATGGGGTCTTTTACAATCACAGAACACAAAGAGATACAGGGCAATGAAAGAAGGGTTTGTGATTAGTTTTGTAAACCATTAAAAAAAGAGAGAGAAGATTAGAGAGTTAGGGCAAAATTGTTAGTGAGAGTTGCTATGTCAAAACTAAATGCAAGACAGAGTCAGGCAATCTTCTCTGAATCCTAATACTTGAATATGAGATACACTGGTGTGATGCAGGCACATTGCTCTGGGGTTTCTGTGTCTTGTCCTTCCTCCCTAGTTAAATAAGCACACAAACAGAACCTAGCCACCCAATTATTGATAGCTAATAAACATTGACCAAATATCATTGTTCACATGCTAATAGCTTTGGTATTGCTGGCATAGCATAGGCAGAGAAGGAAAATGGATTGTTCCTTTTCCCATTTATTTCATACACTTCTCTGGTAGAAGTGACAGGGTTGTATGTTTGTTATCTATCAACCAGATTCCCAGAGCACATATTTCTGACAACACCCTGCCAACAATGGGGACTCTTTTACCTTCCAGCATGTTACACTATTTCACAAATCCCCGACTACACAGTGTTCACAAAGGAAAAGTACACATTGTAACGATGTCAAGTGATAGCTGTTCGCCACAAAATAATCACAGGGCTGAGTAACCCCAAGGGGGATGTGAATCTCTGTGACTAGAGATTTCTAGACAAGAAAAATAGATTTGTTAACACAGACCATTTTGGTGAGCAAAGCACCTGGCCACTTGCTATAAAGGATAAATTTGTATTTTTTATTTCATGGCCAGTTTTCCTCTTCCAGGTACTTAATTATCCCATGTACACTGTTTGCAGCAGAGACACAGACAGACACAGCAGTCTCATTTAATCTATTAGATTTCATTTTTCCACTCCCTCAAGGTACAGAGGCAAATTCCAATTTAGTAATCAAGACTTGAATCATCGAATAAATAACTTCAGTTTTCATCCTTGTTCACTGAGCCAGTTGTATGAACAAACACAATTTTTTTTTTTTTAATGCCAAGTGTGCAAATGGGCTTACCGGGACATTGTATTCAGAAATTGCATAAAAATGCCCAAAGCATTCAGAATGTGAGAGCAGAAAGAGTGGTTTCAATGTCCAAAGACAGAAATATGTCTCTGGAGATGGGTCTCTTTTTTAAACAGAAGTATAGTTGATACTTGAAGAAGGCAATGGCAACCCACTCTAGTACTCTTGTCTGGAAAATCCCATGGACAGAGAAGCCTGGTAGGCTGCAGTCCATGGGGTCGCGGAGAGTTGGACATGATTGAGAGACTTCACTTTCACTTTTCACTTTCACACATTGGAGAAGGAAAAGGCAACCCACTCCAGTGTTCTTGCCTGGAGAATCTCAGGGACTGGGGAGCCTAGTGGGCTGCTGTCTATGGGGTTGCACAGAGTCGGACACGACTGAAGTGACTTGATTTCACTTCTTCTTCAGAGTTCATATATAAGTGATATCACATGATATTTGTCTTTCTCTTTCTGACTTGCTTCTCTTAGTATGAAAAACTCTAAGTCCATTCATGTAGCTGAAAATGGCACTATTTCATTGTTTCTAATGGCTGAGTGATACTCCAGATATATCTGTATCCAATCTTCTTTATCCATTTATCTGTTGACGTACATTTAGGTTGTTTCCATGTCTTAGCTATTGTAAATAATGCTGCTATAAACATGGGGGAGAATGTATCTTTCTGAATTATAGTTTTGTCCAGATATATATATGCCCAAGAGTGGCTTTGCTGGATCATACAGCAACTCTATTTTTAGTTTTTTGAGGAACCTCCATACTATTCTCTATAGTAACCACTATAGACAGCCACCAATTTACATTCCCATCAACCATATAGAAGGGTAGAAGGATCTTTTTAAAATTTATTAATAGTTACAGCAGTGCATCGTGAGTGCTAAGTCACTCAGTTATGTCTGACCGTTTGAGACTCCATGGACTGTAGCCTACCAGGCTCCTTTGTCCATGGGATTTTCCAGGTAAAAATACTAAAGTGAAAGTGAAGTTGCTTAGTTGTGTCCGACTGTTTGTGACCCCAAGGACTGTAGCCTACCAGGCTCCTCGGTCCATGTGATTTTCCAGGCAAGAATACTGGAGTGGGTTTTCATTTCCTTCTCCAGGGGATCTTTCCGACCCAGGGATCTGAACCCGGGTGTCCCACATTGCAGGCAGACACTTTACCAACTGAGCTACCAGGAAAGAATACTAAAGTGGGTTGCTATTTCCTCCTCCAAGGGAGCTTTCCCACCCAGGGATCGAACCCACCTCTCCTGCATCTTCTACATTGGTAGGCGGATTCTTTACCACTGAGCCACATGAGAAGCCCAGATAGGACAGATTATTTCACACACACAACAAAAAAACACCAAACTATGACCCAATAACAAAGAGATAAAAGCAACCTTAAAGTTCTAAGTTAGCTCATATGCAACAAGGGTAGGAATTATTTTGTTTCAAAAGGTAATCTGTTTATAGAAATGGTTGAGACATCTACTTTTCATTCATTCATTCATTTATTCATTCATTGAATTAAATACTTTTGAATGCTTGAGATGTTCCAGACACTATAATAAAGGAGATATGCTGCTGCTGCTGCTGCTGCTAAGTCGATTCAGTAGTGTCCGACTCTGTGTGACCCCATACACAGCAGCCCACCAGGCTCCCTGTCCCTGGGATTCTCCAGGCAAGAACACTGGAGTGGGTTGCCATTTCCTTCTCCAATGCACAAAAGTGAAAAGTGAAAGTGAAGTCGCTCAGTCGTGCCTGACTCTTAGCGATCCCATGGACTGAAGCCTGCCAGGTTCCTCCGTCCATAAAAATGAGTAAATCGGAACCCTTGCCCAGAGTTTCTTACATAAACAAACAATTGCGAATAGTTCAATAAGCTATGGGTAAAGATATGCTCAGGGCATCACAAAATCATCAGGAAGAGGCGTCAGTCAGCTCTGTCCAAGAGGGTTCACAAAGAGTCTCACAGAATCTGATGCTCAGCAACAGTCTTATAAAAAAAAAAAAAAATTACCAAAGAAATGAAGGTGAGGAATAGGGCAGGAGAGATAGTGAGGAAGAAGGCAGTGAAAACTATTATTTCTCCTTCCTGCTCTTACTCAAGGAAGACCCATTGTCTTTGTTTGAGTCAATAGAGAAAAGGGACTCTGAGCAGTATTTTAGAATGAGCGCCAGCTGATGAAATATTACCCGCCATCTCTTCCAGAGTAACAATAGCTTCTACTTGCCAATAACCCAACCTCATGGCAGGAACTGTGCTACGTGCTTCACACACTTGATCTCGGTTGATTCTTTCAGCAACCTTAGCAGACTGGTATTTTTATCTCATTTTACATATTAGGAAACAGAAGTTCAGTTAGATAAGTTGCTTAAGGTTACACAGCTAATAAGCGGATATTGAATCCAGATTCAAGTTGATTCCAAAGCTTTTGCTCTTGACCTGGACACCAGATACCTCATTATTAATTACATAGTATTTTCAGACTTACTAGCATGCAAATGGAGATAAACTGTGAAATGAAGACAGTGTTTATATTTTAATTTTATAGCTAAAAAGACCTGTGCACAAAGGTTAAAGACCCATCTTGAGATCAAGCCATAAACTCTATACCTGGGAATATGGCATCATCACTGTCTTATCCGTTCAGCAGATCCCTTTTCAACAATTCTAAATGTGTATTGAAAACTCTGTCACCTCTGTCTTTCATATTCTCCCTCTTTCTATGTCTCATAAAATAACTCAGGTAGATGGTTAAAAATTAAATATTTCCATTTTGTAAATAAACTCATTGCTATAATTTTGTTTTATATTCCACATATAAGTGATAGCATATCATTTTTTTCTTTCTCTGTCTGACTTACTTCACTTAGTATGATAGTTTCTAGGTTATAGACATAGAAAACAAACTTACGGTTACCAAAGAAGGTAATCAGGAGAGGGATAAATTAGGAGTTTGGGATTAACAGATACATGAAGTGAAGTGAAGTGAAGTGAAGTCACTCAGTCATGTCCGACTCTTTGCGACCCCATGGACTGTAACCTACAGGCTCCTCCATCCATGGGATTTTCAAGGCATGAATACTGGAGTGGGTTGCCATTTCCTTCTCCAACTATATATATAAACTAGATAAACAGAAGAGACCTACTGTGTAGCACAGGGTTGTTGCAGTTTAGTTGCTTAGTCATGTCCAACTCTTGCAATCCCATGGACTATAGCCTGCCAGGCTCCTTTATCCATAGGATTATGCCTGCAATAATATTGGAGGGGGTTGCCACTTCCTACTGCAGGGGACCTTCTTGACCCAAGGATCGAACCATGTCTCCTATGGCTCCTGCATTGGCAGGCAGATTCTTTACCTCTGAGCCACCAGGGAAGCACGCAGCACAGGGAGTCATATGCAATATCTTGTAACAACCTGTAATGAAAAGCATCTGAAAAAGAATATATACACCTGAAACTAACACAGCCTAGTAAATCAACTGCACTTCAGTTAAAACTTCAATATTAAATGGTGTTCAATAAAAAGTAAAATTTTCTCAATCCATCCCCTCGCTCCAACCTTCTTTTTAAAAAACCCTTTCTAATGTCTATCATCATCCCATATAATGTATTTATATATTTATTTCTTGATTCATCTACTTTAAACTGCATATATTGACATTTTCTCTTAAGTCATATATTTTCACACAGAAGTTTGAAAATTCTCTACTGTGGCAAACAAGAACATTTGAGAAATACTGCAATGCAATCATGTTAAAAAGAAAGGGTAGGGGGAAGGACTCTCTTTTGAAGCAACTTTACTTCTCCAGAAGCAGAAATGCAGAGGGGAAATAAATAGGAAAAGAATGCGAGTGTATTCTTTTTATGTGGTAACTCTAAATGTATTTCCAGCCATCTTCTTTTCTCCAAAAAATGAGGTACAAGTCCATCACTGACTGTATTTTTCCTTTACCAATACCTCAATTACATTTTTATATATTTTATCACAGGAGCCATTCCTACAAAATTTTATCTGACCCTAGACACTCATATTTACTGAAGACATGCAGCCTAAAAAAGATTAGCTCTGACTCTTTTGAACAATCACAGTAGATATCTTTGGAGCCTTAGTAGTGAGAAGACTGGGATGGCTGGTACTGGCTACTCTGAATTTATTCCTGAATTCTGACTGCTACCTGAAAAAGTAGCCTATCCCTCGTCTTGCATACTTCTATCATCTCTGCTGCTTTGAAGACTTCTGCTAAAAATCTGCTTACCTATCACCTCTCTTCCAAATTAAATCACAACTTCTCTGAGAGACAACCTCAGGACTGCCCTTTGGTCTCCACACTCCCCACATTATCTTCCAATGACCACTAATGTCAGGTCACTGGTAATGCCAGAAGAGCCCCAGGTCTGGGATAGGATGGTGTGGCAGAGCTACACTTTGACAATGAAGGTCGATAAAGTTCTAGATTTATACGACCACAGCTTGAGGTGCATTCTAAGAGAGGCCACCTGCTTGCAATGAACTACTCATCCATCCATCACGCTGTCCTGTGGGAGTGAGAGGAAGTAAGAAAGGGGATGGAAAGAATGCAAGAATATGCTCTAGAGCTGTCTTTAGCAGTGTTATATGTTTTCGTAGATTCTGTGTTTGTTTGTTTGGCATCCATTAATCACAGAGCCAAAATAATGGCAAAGTTGTTTACATTTCTCTTGTGATCCAACTTTTGCAGGCGTACAATATTTTCCAAGCCTTAAATCAACCCAGAGCCAGGCACCAAAGGACTAGGGACAGGCTCCATGTCCCATGCTATGCTATACTATGTCACTTTAGTCGTGTCCGACTCTTTATGACCCCAGGGACTGTAGCCCGCCAGGCTCCTCTGTCCATGGGATTCTCTAGGCAAGAACTCTAGAGTGGGTTGCCATTTCCTCCTCTAGGGGATCTTCCTGACCCAGGAATCAAACCCATATCTCATGTCTCCTGCATTGGCAGGAAGGTTCTTTACCACCAGCACCACCAAGCCTGTTGGAATTATTCAAGCTAATAGTCAGTTCTAAGCTATTTCCTCTCCCGCTTCTTGCCTTTCTCATGGACACCTCATTAAAGGTGGTAGCCTATGCTCTTCCTTCACTTTTGCTTCGGCCTCCTGATCGAACCTGGTGCCTCCTCATGTGGCCCTGTATGGCATACCATGCTGTGGCCCCTTTTCTTGAGAACTGTAAGTAGTAAATTCTTTAATGTCATCACTCTATCGCCTTTATAAACTAAAAGCTGAGAACATATAAAGTAACACATAGGCACAAATCAAGTAGCTTATTCACTTACTGGTCTAAGATGAAAAATAAAACTATAGCTCCAGAAAAGTAACAACCACCCTCTACTGTGCTTGCAAATTAAAATGCACATACAGCAAAATTCACTAAGAAGCTAGTGATTTCTGCATCTCTTTTTACAGAGCTCCAAAATAAATACTGTCTGCTGGCCAATATTCCAGTCCCTCTAATCCAAATGTATCAAGTTCATCCAAAGGAAGGGGCTGAGGTTAGGAGAGTAAGAAGACAGAAATGTTATTCTTAAATCAGTGCTTGAGGCCTGAGATCCAAAAGTAATTTTTTTGTACAATCACTCCCCTGACCAATCCTAGTCAATTGGTCAGTTAGTAATTCTCATGGAATGTTCTTGAAGGGAGCTCCAGGGGTAGATGCTAGTGGACTAGGGGATGGTTCACTACTCATTGAAGATCCTCACAGTGTCTCTATACGTGGGGAAAGTGAATTCGCAGAGATGACTAAATATACAGTCAACATATGGAGAAATTGTGTTCTGGATTCTGACCATAGGAAGCTATTCTCTTCCTGGACAATAAACATAAATAGCTAGAGACAATGACTGTTTCTGGTGCTGGATGAAAGCCTGGTAGTCCGGGCCCACTCTATGTGAGGAGTCTTGGATGAACACATAGAAGGAAGGAACTGTCTTCTGCTCAGGTGGTATCTTCAGGCCTGATTTAACCTTCAGATTTGACAGAGAGAGAAGGATGTTGGAAGCAAGTGTCTAATTCTAGGTAGTAGAGGAACTGGGAGGGATGTTGAAGGAGGTGGGATGAAGACGTGTTTTTAAACGTCTTTATATCCCCTCGGATATAAAGTTGAGACTGAAAGTGAAAGTGGTCTTTAAGAGCTGAGAGGAGTCAGATAAACAACAGAGGATGCATCTGCTTCCACATTTGAATAATGTGACCCAGACTTCAAACCTGGGTAGGAATCCTGAATCCGTCACTTGCTGTGTGACAAGTGACACTCTGAGCAAGTTTTCTTGTCCTCAAATTCTCCTCTGTGACTTGGAGAAGATGGTAACTTTTGCAGGAGACAGCACTGTAAAGCACTTCACATTATGTGAGTTTCGCTAAATATTCACTATCATTTGCTACCTTTTTACAATGCTATGTTTCCTGGAATGTTTACTTTTGAACTCTGGAAATGCCCCCCTGTTTTGTGCCAGTCTCAACCTATCGAGAGTGATGTTATCAGCTGGGAATGCCTTGGGGCCCTAATGCTTATGATGGATCTACCCCACAACAGGTTTTCCTAGGCCTGAGAGCCAACTGTGGCTGGACTGGCTTTTGTGGTTCTTATTATGATTATAAGAGGTACCTCAGCAGCAACTATCAGGGAACTTTGAAAAAACTCATAGGTACTAAAGAGTACACTGCGTTCCCAGGACCACACAGGGAGGTCCTATGTAGAGAGAGACAGAGAGAGAGCTTGAACCTGAGCTTCTGCCTTTATTGGCATCAAAGATGGGATGCCTAGGGTTTCACAGGTTCACTCTTTATTGGTGAAATTTTTTTAAAGTGGATATTAAAGTGCAGGAAGGGAAAAGCAAATGGTCAGTTACCTAGGTCACAGAGGGCTTTCTGAAAAGGAAACTTCGTGTACGGGGTGGCCTGGCTCTTTCTCTAGTTGTGTAGTTGGCAATGTGTTTATTCAAGATCTCTCTCTGCTCAGTCGTTCAGTTGTGTCTGACACTTTGCAACCCAATGGACTATGGTCCACCAGGCTCCTCTATGGGATTGTACAGGCGAGAATACTGGAGTGGGTTGCCATTCCCTCCTCCAGAGGATTTTCCTGACCCAGGGATCAAACCGGTGTCTCTTGCATCTCCTGCATTAACAGGCGGATTCTTTACCACTAGCACCCATCTAGGAAGCCATTTATACAAGATGGATGACTTGAAAAGGATGTCTCTGAAATTCAAATCAATGTCAAATTCTTACACTGCAATAAAAAAAGCTAATTTTCAGGCACTACATCCCTTGCCTGTGCCCTGGCTTAAAAATGGTAGTTTCAAATATCAGTTCCAACACCTGTGGAATGAATGGTCTTTGAAAGGTGATGCAATCTATATTTGTATTCCTTGTTTCTATAAAAAGGAAATAGTCATGATGCTCCAAATTTGCTGGGGAGACTAAAGACCAATTCAGATAGACTGTAATACACCTCCGTAGTGTCTGATTAGGAGAAGGCAATGGCACCCCACTCCAGTACTCTTGCCTGGAGAATCCCATGGACAGAGGAGCCTGGTAGGCTGTGGTCCACGGGGTTGAGAAGAGTCTGACACGACTGAGTGACTTCGCTTTCACTTTCATTTTCACGCATTGGAGAAGGAAATGGCAACCCACTCCAGTGTTCTTGCCTGGAGAATCCCAGGGACAGTGGAGCCTGGTGGGCTGCCATCTATGGGATCACACAGAGTCGGACATGACTGAAGCAACTTAGCAGCAGCAGTGTCTGATTGCTTCACCTACCTGGACAGGTCACTTTCCTCCATGTGCCTATGATCTTTCCTCTGTATCAAGTGGGTAATGATGTGCTTACTTCACTTAGGTGTGGGGTATATTTGAGTTGACACGTGTTCACATGTGAAGAACACTTAGAAGAATCCTAGGACATAGATTACATAAGCATACAATAAATAGTGGCTATTATTACAATAAGTGCTCAGAAAATAAGAACTGCTGCTGCTTCAGATGAAAAGAATGGCAATGATGATGATAACTATGATGGTAGTGATGAATTCTCTGGTGCCTATTCTAAAAAAAAGATTTGCTCTAGAATGTGAAGAGGTTTGAAACTGAGCTGTATATTTGCTCCCTGTGGGCCTAGTTGGTGAATAATGTTCTTAAGAAAATTCCCAACTAAATATTGAGGGGCTGACTGTGGGGCCCCTAAATATTCTGGTGAAGTAGCTGATTGAACAACTCCACTTAGAGGAAATAGTCTGGCTCAAATATGATGCCCAAATCTGTTATTCCTCTAGTCCCTCTTTTCAGTTTCCACAGAAATCTTTCTCAATTTTCTTATGTTGCGCTCCATCATGCTATATCTAATTGGGCTTCCCTGGTGACTCAGTGGTAAAGAATCTGCCTGCAGTGCAAGAGACCCAGGTTCAATCCCTGGGTGGAGAAGATCCTCTGGAGTAGGAATTGACAGCCCACTCCAGTATTCTTGTCTGGAAAATTCCATGGACAGAGGAGCCTGGCGAACTACAGTCCAGGCGATTGCACAGCGTCAGATACTACTAAAGCAACTAAACAGCAGCAGCAGCAGCCTATATCTAATTATTCACCAGATTTTATAAATTTCATCTCAAATCAACTCTCACACCCAAATCAACTTTCTCCTCTTTCATTTCTTGAACTTACTTATTTGTACTTATTTGAAAATGCATATTAAGTCTTTATTTGGTTCCTGACATATTCAGGGCTTAGGGGACAGAAAAATAAAGACAATAGTCTCTGTTCCTGCCTTCAAGGAGCTCACATTGTAGAAAAGGAAACAGATAGCAAACTTAACAAATATGCAAACAAAATATGTACAAGTTGTGATAAATACTGAGAAGATACGCAGGCAATAGTAATCAGGAAAAGACAATGTAGATATGGAGTGTGGTGGTTAATTTTATGTGTCAATTTAACTGGGCCATGGGATGTCTAGATGATTGGTTAAGCATTGTTATGGATGTGTTCATGTGGGTGTTTCTGAATGAGATTAATATTTAAATTGGTAGGCTAAGTGAAGCAGATTGTCCTCCTCATTATTCGTGAGCTGCATCCAATCAACTGAAGGCCTATAAAGTACAATGCCAGTTGAGCTATTCCAAATCCTGAAAGATGATGCTGTGAAAGTGCTGCACTCAATATGCCAGCAAATTTGGAAAACTCAGCAGTGGCCACAGGACTGGAAAAAGTCAGTTTTCATTCCGATCCCAAAGAAAAGCAATGCCAAAGAATGCTCAAAC
>NW_011494897.1:517687-524411 GCF_000754665.1 Bison bison bison
ACTTTGGCCACCTCATTTGAAGAGTTGACTCATTGGAAAAGACTCTGATGGTGGGAGGGATTGGGGGCAAGAGGAGAAGGGGACGACAGAGGATGAGATGGCTGGATGGCATCACTGACTCGATGGACGTGAGTCTGAGTGAACTCCGGGAGTTGGTGATGGACAGGGAGGCCCGGCGTACTGTGATTCATGGGGTTGCAAAGAGTCAGACACGACTGAGTGACTGATCTGATCTGATCTGAAAGTACAAAATGACTGAGTAAGAGAGAATTGGCTCTTCCTATACAACTACCTTTGAGCTGGGACATTAGTCCTCTCCTGTCTTCAGATTTAGACTCAGACTGGAATTCACATCATCAGCTCTTCTGGGTCTCCAGCTAACCAAAGGCAAATCTTGGATTTCTCAGCCTCCATAAGCACATGATCCAAATCCCTTTATAGTAAAATTTTTATTGTTATGTATATGGGTTTCCCTGGTGGCTCAGATGATAAAGAATCTGCCTGAACTGTGAGAGACCTGGGTTTGATCCCAGGGTTGGGAAGATCCCTTGGAAAAGGGAATTCCTAGCCCCTCCAATATTCTTGCCTAGAGAATTCCACGGACAGAAGAGCCTGGCAAGCTACAATCCATAGGGTTGCAAAGAGTCAGACACGACTGAACTGACTAACACTTTCACTTTTTGTAGATATATGTGTGTGTGTGTGTGTGTGTGTGTGTGTGTTTCCATCTCTATCTTTCTATAAACCCAATTAATTTTCTGGGGAATCATGACTACTAAATGGGCTTATGGAAAGTCTGTCTGGAAATCTAACACTTGTGCTAAACTCTAGAGAATCAGAATAACACAGGCATGGTAAGAGCCAGAAAAAATATATATATAATAATTCCAATAAAATGGAAGATGAGAGCAAAAGCCCAGGCCGAAAAGAAGTAAAATGAAAGCAGTGAGCATGAGATTATATTAAATAGAAAAGCAAGGTCCAGATTGCTTGGGTTTGATCGATAGGGAAGGAACTTAAAATTTTTCCCTAAAAGCACTGAAAATCCAAATAACTGGCCCTCAATAAATATTTGTGTGACAAATGAATTAAAGGATAAGTAGTTATTTCCCAAATGGTGAAAGTAATTTGAAAACTGTAAAAAGAATAACTATTTTCCCCCCATTCCTTGATAATTTTCATTTAGCAGGCCTGGCAGATGGGGGCAAAGGGGAGGATGCAGATAAAAGTTGGCCTTGTCACAACCGACGAGCAGAGGCAATGGATGTGCAAGCCCAGCACAAATGAGTTTCCTGATATGTTTGCAGTTTGGATTTTTTATCTGCCGTAGCAGAATGTGTGTGCACTAATGCAGACTACATTTACCAGATATCATAAGCAATGAATCATCCACTCGGTAATGAACAAGGAAATCTCTCTTCTTCCCAGGAAGCCGGTTGCAGCTTTACACAAGAGCACCCTCTTCTGTGCAGTTGCAGCCCCAGATTTCAGAGAAATGGTGATGGTCCCCCGCAATCCTGCTGCAAGCTGCATCCTGACAGTCAAGACTAAAGGAAAGCAAGCCCTTCTTAGCTTCTGTCCTTTCTTCCACACTCCCAAAGGCCATAGAATGCAGGATTCACCTGGAACACTTGCCTAAGCATGGGGAAAAGGCAGAGAGTGGAGTTTGGAGCACTTTATTGGGAAGGGAAATGGAAGCGCTTTTTACCTAATAAAATTCTACCTCATCACCCAACATAACAGGGGTCATCCAGCATGTTCTGGCCCACCAGCCCTGGGAGCTAGGGGAGCCAAATGATACCCAGAGTCCACAAGGCAGAGAGATACTCAGAGATTAAAGAAGAAGAACCAGTACAAACCCTGCATGTATACTGGTTGTGCTGTACTTTGAATGAAATGACTTTAAGACAAAAGAATTGGGCTCTGGTACAATCTGGCACTGCTTATTTGAGGGAAAGTTAGCAACTGTGGGGGCACTAAGTAGAGAGTACTCAAATATTTATTGAACAAATGAAAATATTGGCTTCCCATGTCTTTCAGAAGAGGGGAAACATGAAATCTTGTCAGCCATTTGTATCTTTAGTTTACTAGTTATTTCAGATAACTAAGATCACAGTATTATTCCACATAGTATAGCCGCAAAACCCAGTATGTGCTGCGTTCAGTCACTTCAGTCACTCAGAGTCCTACTCTCTGTGACCCCGTGGACTATAACTCACCAGGCTCATTTGTCCATAGGATTCTCCAGGCAAGAATACTGGAGTGGGTTTCCATGCCTTCCTGCAAGGATCTTCCCAACCCAGGGATCAAACTCCTGTGTCTTACATGTCCTACATTGGCAGGTAGGTTCTTTACCACTAGCCCCACCTGGAAGATCCCGCCAAAACCTCAGAAACATACGAAAATGCATTTATGTAGCTCACAGCTGTGCTGGTTGGCAGCCCAGTACTATTGATCTCAACTGGGCTTGCCCAGCCATCTGCTTCTGCCTGGGGTCATCTGAGAGCTGCTGATTTGAGGTGAGCTCAGCTGGATGGTTAGAGTCTGTTCCTTAGAACTTTCACTCTCCTCCTGAGATGAGCTGTCTGTTCTTAGGCATATTCTCTCTATGGGCATAGCAGACGTTTAAGACTGTAAGTTTAAGCAAGAAGACACTTTTCACGACTATACTACCTTAAAAGAAAAGAATCAAAATATATATATATATACACACACACAATGTTGTTCATTGTTGTTCAGTCACTCAGTCATGTCCAACTCTTTAGGAAATGGCAACCCACTTGGATATTCTTGCCTGGAAAACTCCATGGACAGAGGACCCTAGCAGACTACAGCCCATGAAGTCTCAAAGAAGTGGACATGACTGATCAACTGAGCACCATAGATATATATAGATATAGATATATAGATATATATAACTAAATCACTTTACTGTACACATAAAATTAATGTGACATTGTAAGTCAACTATACTCCAATTTAAAAGGAAAAAAAAAACATAAAAAAAGATCCTACTGCTTTATGGCTGCTGACTTCCCATTGGTCAAAACAACTCACAGAGCCAAGTTCACCATTGTTGAAGTGGAGAATCACATTTTTTTGCATGGGGGTCATGGGGAAGGAGTGACTATTTCTGAACATGAATCTTATGTACTGTGTAGAACTGTTCTTGTTAGATGAGTCAAGGCAGGACAAGTTAACACAAGTAGAAAAATGGCATGCATGACTAGTGAAGTCACTCAGTTGTGTCTGACTCTTTGCGACCCCATGGACTGTAGCCTACCAGGCTCCTCTGTCCATGGGATTTTCCAGGCAAGGGTACTGGAGTGGGTTGCCATTTTCTTCTCCAGGGGATCTTCCCAACACAGGGACTGAACCCGGGTCTCCTGCATTGTAAGCAGACGCTTTTACCCTCTGAGCCACCAGGGAAGTCCAGACATGCATGGGGCCTGGACAACTGAGCACATCCTGAGGGCTAATTCACAGGTTAGCCTATATCCCTTAGTCCTGAAAAGGACACAATGAAGTTGACAATATCAACCTCATTTTATAGAGGAAAAGGTTGAAGCTGTGAAAGTGTTAGTTGATCAATGGTACCAACTCTTTGTGCGACCCCACAGACTGTAGCCCACCAGGCTCCTCTGTTCATGGAATTCTCCAGGCAAGAATACTGCAGTGGGTAGTCATTCCCTTATCCAGGGGATCTTCTCGACCTAGGGATCAAACCCAAGTCTCCTGCATTGCAGGCAGTTTCTTTACCATCTGAGTCACCAGGGAAATCCTGAGACTGTGAAGGGATGCAGAAAAATTGCTTAAGACCACTAAATTAGGAAGATGCCAAGTCAGGACTTGAACTTCAGTCTGCTCTGTTCCAAATCCTATGCTCTTTACCATTGTGACTAAGATTGGGAAACTACCCCAGGAAGTAACCCTAACTGGTCCCAGTTCTAATCTTTAGATGAACATAAAGCAAATGTAGCCCCTTTCCCATAAGCCCATCTTTCTCATATTTAGAGTCAGCTTCCTTGTCATCCCTCCTTGAGACCACGAAAGCCCGTTTCTCTGTTCATCTTCCTAATTCCATTTCCCTGGACTTCATACTTTCCTAAGTGTCCAAGTCTAGGAATGACAGAGATAAACAGACCTGGAGGAAACCATTCAGAGAAGACTTTCATAAAGCAGCACACTATAGAATGAAGACAAGTGGCCAAAGCAGAAACAAGGCATTTTATATGTGCTAAAAAGCAAGATGAAGACTTGGGGAAAGGTAAGCAAATTTGGTTGATACAACTACCAGGTGGTGTTTTTGGGCACACTGATCATACTATTCCTGGATATTTAGATCAGGGAGCACATATTAAGAAAGAGACAGAAAATAAGAATACTTAGAACTGACCAACTAGAATGATGAAGAAATCCAAAACCACATCACTGGAAGAATTTTTGGATACACTCAGGCTTTGCAGCTAGGGAAAGAAAAGAGATTTGTTAAAGCATGTGAGGGGTTATCATATTGGAAAAGGGATTAAGGCTTTAGCAGGAAGAGCTAATACTAAACGGTACGAGTTAAATATTTCTACACAACTTGATAATTAGAGCATGAAATATTAGAGCTGGCTAAATAAAGCCCTGATTTCCTTGGGAGACAGTATATTTTACTGAAGTTTCAAGAAAAGAGTGGGTAATTAACTTATTAAGAATTGGTCAAAGAGATTGGAATTGAAGTACACATTGGACTAACTGAACTTTTTTTGAACTAGCTGAACATTAAGATCTTTTCCAAATTTGGAAATTCCATTAAAGAAATCCAGAGAAATAGCTTTTTATTACTATAAATTATAATGATAATAATGGTAATAATAATAATCCATTATTCTTCTATTTTGTAGTATGGAACATACCATCACATACTCAAAACCATTTTGTGGGACAGGTAGAATAGATGTTTTGTTTCCATTGTATACAAGGGACCAAGATTCAGAGCTAAGTGATTTCCCAGGACATTCAAAGTAAGTAAAGGCCAATACATTCATTCAAAGTAAGTGAAAGAATTGAGATTCTTCCAAGAGCCGCATTGTATCAATACTATTGCTATCAAATCAGATCACGAAGAGAAAGTTAATGACAACTCTAGATATTGCTGGAGAAAGGAAGAGCTGATTTCAGAATTGTCAGCCAGGACTTCCTGTTTGGAGGGCTCAGAGTCTCCCTTTATTAATCTACTAGGAAACTAGCAATGAACACCCTTAACAAGCCAGCAAGCCTCTTGTACAACTTACTCTGCAATTGCCTTGCTTTGACTGTACCCTGAGATCTTGCCAAAAAAAAAAAAGGCTTATTTATGATACAGTACAATCAAGGGAACACAATCCAATTGGCAACTTTTTCTTTAACAAACTTTAGAGCTTTGATTGGACTTCCCTGGTGGCTCAGACGGTAAAGAATCCACCTGGGATTCTTTACCCACCAGGTAATTCCACCAGGTCAGAGACCTGGGTTAGGAAGATTCCCTGGAGGAGGGATGGGAAGCCCCTCCAGTATTCTTGCCTGGAGAATCCCATGGTCAGAGGAGCTTGGTGAGCTACACTCCATGGGGTCACAAAGTGTCAGACTGAGTGACTAAGCACACACAAGGGTTTGATTAGCTTTACTTGGTTTTCGATATTCTGACTTTGAGGGCACTGTTTCCCCAACTGTTTTGTGTATTTCATTTCTGCATCTTCACTTTGGCCTAGATGGACACCGCCTCCCTCACTTTCCCCTCTATCTTCACTGCCCTACAGTTCACAGGGCTGAATGAGGGCAAGCAGGAAAGAGGCTAATTCAGCTCCCCCCTCTCCCCACCTTCCTCGTGCCAGCCTTCCCCCCAAGGGGAACCTTCCCTTTCTGAAGTGGAGAGCTGTCCACGCACCCCTTCTGTCCCCAGGGACCAGCAGCCCTCCTTCAGGTTACTTGTTCCCAGGTAATTTTTCAGCTCCCTATCAGCATTTCACAGCCTTGACTTTCCCACTAAAAGAAGACTAATTAAAATGGCAAACCCTGCATTGATTTATTACCATATGGGTGAAAACAGTAAACCAGCTTGACAGTGCTAATGCGCCTGCTGCTCTTTCACCCCTCCCCCACTCTCCACACCTGTTCGCCCACCGACCAAGGCAGTGAGGAAATGGTGACATGAGTGCAGTGAGATTCCCCTGTGTTCCCTCTGATCCAGGTCTCTTTACCTCCCCCCATTCCATCTACCCCGCCATCCACCCCTAGAGCAAGGAACCCCCAGAACATGGGAGAATCAACTTCGACTTGACTGAGGCATTCTGCCCATCTCTCATCCAGTCCCAGGGGGACACTCGTTATCACTGCATTTCACAGATGAGAAATCTGAGAGTCCAAGAGATGAAGTAATTAACTCAAGGTCACAGGGCTGCTAGACAGACTACTAATTAAATATGTACACTTGAACAAGCCAATAATTCTTCATAAAGCTTTATTCAGTAAATACCTTTTGAATATTAACCACATGCAAATACTGCTCTCAGGGTTAGGAGATGAATGAAATGATAGAAGTAAGCCCCTTGTTTAAGAAAGTGGGGAGGGCACTCCAGGAGCAGACCTCTAATATGAGATCCTGACAACTCTCCATGCCCTCGGAGAGCCTAGAATGAAGGAGCCAGAAAGCAGCCAGGCTCTGGGTGCTCAAGTATAGGATCTTTTCCTGATTTACATC
>NW_011494897.1:524511-531517 GCF_000754665.1 Bison bison bison
CTTGAGTTCAGTCACTCAGTCATGTCCAACTTGTTGTGACCTCATGGACTGCAGCATGCCAGGCTTCAATGCCAGGCTTCCCTGTCCATCACCAACCCCCGGAGCGTGCTTGAACTCATGTCCATCGAGTCAGTGATGCCATCCAACCATCTCATCCTCTGTCATCCCCTTCTCCTGTCTTCAGTCTTTCCCAACATCAGGGTCTTTACATGATTTACATCATTCCTCTATTTGTTCATTTAGAACCTCTACTGACTTCCCTCCTTCTACTGCTTCCACCTCATTTCTCTTCTTTTCACAGCAAAATCCCCATAGTATTATATACACCTTTATTTTTGTAAGCAATACTCTTTAGCAACTTATGTTTTAAAATTATGCAAAGCTGAGGCTGGCACAAAAGGCCCTCCCACAAATTGCCTGTGACCAACCACTGTTATATGTCTTCCTCCACACCCTAAATTCTTTCTATTGTGTTATTTCCTTTATATCATTTACCACCATCCAGAATTTTCTTACTGGTCTGTTCATTAGTTAATTGCCTGCTTTACTTCTACAAGGATGGGTCTTGTTTATCATTGCAAACTTAGGACCTAGAATAGCAGGTAGACTAGAGGAGATCAAGAAATATTTGTTGAATGAATGAATGAATGTATCACCAAGTACCCCAATTATGCACTCTCCACAGTCTTACTCAAGTGTATTTATTCAAACTCATCAGAGATTTGTCTATCATGTATTCTTATGTCAGGTCTGTGACATTGCTTAAGGGTTATAGACGAAATGTGTAAACTGCCTAACATAAAGTCAGGCATATAGGAAGTACAAAATAATTATATGATGATTATGTAGGGGAAAGGAAGATTCTATCCTCTAAAAAGTTTAGAGTTATTCTGAACACTATGAAATGTGATTAACAAATCATATTGAAGCTAAACCCATATGCAAAGACCTTGAGCCGGAACACCACTCTTTGCCAGAACAAGAACCACCAAATTAAAATGGATAGGGCAGCAGTAGCATTAGAAGCCAAATCAGATGAAAAATGGGTTCCAGACAAGAAGTCTGTGGTGGGAACAAAAGGAAAGAAGGCTGTTGGCATTAAGAAGCTGACGAAGTCTTTGGTGGGAAAAAAAAAAAGGCTGCAGTGATCAAGAAATCAGCAGCTGAAAAGAAGTCCACAGAAAAGAAACCCATCACAGAGGAAAAGAAGGCTGCTGCATAAATTTAAACTTGTTTTTTGTAAAGATCAAATCATCTTGGACAGCTAATCTTGAATAAAGACCTTATGAAAGAAGAATGAGAAAAAATGAGATTCACAAATGGAATTTTTAATGACAAGCTATTACACTAGGTGTTGTCCACAGGCTCATGAGCTGAGCACCGAAGAATTGATGCCTTTGAACTGTGGTGTTGGAGAAGACTCTTGAGAGTCCCTTGGACAGCAAGGAGATCAAACCAGTCAATCCCAAAGGAAATCAGCTCTGACCATTCATTGGAAGGACTCGTGCTGAAGCTGAAGCTCCAATAATTTGGCCACCTGATGTGAAGAACTGATTCACTGGAAAAGACCCTGATGCTGGGAAAGATTGAAGGCAGGAGGAGAAGGGGATGACAGAGGATGAGCTGGTTGGATGGCATCACCAACTTGATGCACATGAGTTTGCACAAGCTCCAGGAGTTGGTGATGGACAGGGAAGCCTGGTGTGCTGCAGTCCACAGGGTCGCAAAGAGTCAGACACGACTGAGTGACTGAACTGAACTGATTACACTAGGTGCTGAGTTGAAAGACCCACATAAATATAAGCTCATTTCTGGGTTTAATAACCTACCTGGGTTAAAACCCATATGAAATCTAAATGACCATATGTGTTGAATAATTCAAGACAAGTTGGCTTACCAAGATAGTACAATAATTATTATATAATTGTGATGTTGTTGTTTTTCAGTTGCTAAGTCATGTCCTACTCTTTTGCAACCCCATGGACTATAGCCCATCAGGCTCCTCTGTCCATGGGATTCTCCAGGCAAAACATTGGTGTGGGTTGCCATTTCTTCCTCCAGGGGATCTTTCTGACCCAGGGATTGAAGACACATCTCCTGCACTGCAGGTGGATTCTTTATTGTTGAGCTGCAGCTAATATTTATAGGGCTCCCGTGATGTGAAAATACTTGATACACAGCGTCTTATTTAATTTTTACAGCCCAACAGGTATGAGTATAAACCCACCTTTATAGATGATGAAAGAATTTAGGAAATTATTTCTTTTGATGATGCACCAAGAGAGGATGTGGAAGAATCTGCACTTCAAGTCCAAGCGCATTTGCTAGGAAAGCTCATTCTTCTAACCACTAGGTAATGCTAGTGTGATAAACTGCTCATCTATGTAGGGCTGGCAATTTTGAGCAAACTGAACCAAGCATTTAAGTTGGGATGCTAATTTTTCAAGTTCGAAAGCGGTGGACTTGAAGCCATTTTGGATGGCATCATTTGGGAAGACTGCACACAGACTAATGCAGTGAAGCGGCTCTGCAGGGACTGTTCGGGAGTGTGTTCAAGGGCGCAGCAAGGTGATGGCATGGGTCTTCCCGCTGTGGATTAACTACAGTCTTATCCAGTACTGATTTTTTTCTAGGGCAATGAAACTCAGCCTCATAGTTTAGAGCTGTGATATAGAGAAATGAAAACTCATTGCACAATGCACTCTAGAAAAGCATCCTTCCGTGTTCTTCAGCAGATGTGCACCGTTGTCTCCCACGCACCATGGCCTTACAAAATGTCATTACACAGAAACCCATGTGTCTGTTATCTCAAAGCATCTGCCTTTGTACATCTGGTGTCTCAATTTTGCCTAACATCACGGTTAAAAGACACTGGCTTGAGGGGCAAAAATCTTGTTACCAACAAATTCCATTAGAAATGGATACAGAAAATTAAGTGGGTACATACAATAGAGTGTTATACTGCCATTTGTGACAATACAGATGAACCTGAAGGACATTATGCCAAGTGAAATAAGCCAGACACAAAAAATAAAATATTGCATGAACTCACTTATATGTAAAATCCTAACGAAGCTCATAAGATCAGAATTAGAATGGTGGTTGCCTGGGGTGGGTGAGTGAGAAATTGGAGGTGATGGTTAAGGCTACAAAGTTTCACTTACACAAGACAAGTAAGTTCTGGAAATCAACTACTCTTAGCATAGTGTCTTTAGCTATCAGTACTGTATTGACTACCTGAATTTTGCTAAGAGGTGAGATCTTGTGTTTTTATTTTTTATTTACCAAACCAAAAAAAAAAAAAAAAGTAATAATAAAGGAATACTCAGGTTAAATCCCTGGACCAGTTAGATAACCTGGAAAAGGAAATGGCAACCCACTCCAGCATTCTTGCCTGGGAAATCTCATGGAGAGAGGAGCCTGGCAGACTCCATGGGGTCACAAGAGTCAGATACAACCGACTAAACAACAATGACAACAAAAGGGGTAGGAGGAAATTTGGGAGATGATGCATATGTCTGTGCCCTTGATAATGATGATGGCTTCATGGATGAATACTTACCCCCAGGCTCATCAAGTTGTATACATTAAAGTCTACAGCTTTTAACATATCAATTACTGATAAACAGAGTGTCTTAAAAAAAAAGAAAAGGGAAAGAAAATGAGAGAGGAGCATAAGGGAGAATTGAACATCTTCTAAAGAAGGAGAAAATTGGGATGTGGCTTGGGACAGGTTGATAAAAAATTTGAAGAATATTTTTCACTGAGTTTAGAAACTAGCCTGAATTTCTGATATCACATTGTAGATATTAATTTTTGTTTACTGAAGATTATTTGTACAAGTGTGACAAATATCTCCTAGGACAACAATAAAAACACTTCTAAGACTAAAGGCTCAGAGGTAATCAAGTAGTGTTGATTTCAATGAGTACAGTAAAGCAATCCACATATGCAGAGATACCATGACTTTTTTCACAGAATATCTATTCAGAGGGGAAAAAAGTGATTCAGTTCAGTTCAGTTCAGTTGCTCAGTCGTGTCCGACTCTTTGCGACCCCATGAATCGCAGCACGCCAGGCCTCCCTGTCCATCACCAACTCCCAGAATTCACTCAGACTCATGTCCATCGAGTCAGTGATGCCATCCAGCCATCTCATCCTCTGTCATCCCCTTCTCCTCCTGCCCTCAATCCCTCCCAGCATCAGAGTCTTTTTTAGATGTGAAGATTTGATGATTATCAGCTAGCTGGTGTTGAAGTGCATCAGTTCAAGATTTTCAGAGTCAAGTTATACTTATGACGATGATTCACAATCACTTATTAGAATATAAAGAATGGGCATATGCATGCGGTTGGGATAAGGGAAGTGTCACGCGAGTGTATGTTCCTCGGTTCTTTGTCTCATCACAACAAAGATTTGGAGTGCCGGACATTAAAGCCCCCTCAGCGTGTCACAGCTCTCGGGTCTTGGATAGACCCTTTTATAGCTCTCAGGTCGCGAAAGGACCATGTTATAGCTCTTAGACAAATCAGTGTTACAGCTCAATGTTACAGCTCTATTTTATTTTGAAGATAGCAGGAAAATCCATCTTCGAGGCATGAGGGCACGTCGATCCAAAGACGTGAGGAGAACACCGCAGCGCACGGGGAAGAGAGAGAAAGAGAGAGAGTGCGAGCTTTGGCTCCTCTATTTATATGTTTATCTCTCCCTGGGCCTGTCCTATGGAAATTGGGCCAGCAAGGAGTGTTGTTTGTTTTACCTGAGGTCCTCACTCCAGTCCTCAGACCTTCCTTTGCTCTATTTTTGAGGGCTTTCCCCTTCTTTGTCTTTTAGCCACCGCCATTTTGGACTCCTTTTCCCTATTCTACCTACCTAACAGAAGAAAGAAAGAAAACATGAGAAAATGCTTCAGAATAAGACTTGACAAATCAAGTCATACTCAGCTCTAGTTACATAGAGAAGTAGGAATGTCAGCAGTAAGATAAATTAAAGTGACCTTTGTCAACTAAAAACTACAGTCACAAACTAAAAGTAGAGAGTAATTTATTTGGTGGGAAGGTTTAGGACTCCAAGCCCTGGAGACAGCATCTCAGTAGCTCTGAGAAAACTGCTCCAAGAAGGCAGGAGGGCAAGTCAGGCTATATACAAGTTTGCAACAAAGGAAGCAGGCAGTCTGAACATCAAAGATCAGGTATCAAGAGAAGGAATTTATCATTCTTTGTATGGGAAGATGTAAGCCTCTGGGCTCACTGAATTCATTCCTCTAATATGCATCTCAGATATCTGGGGCCAATCCTGTTTTCTTGTTCACCTTAAGGAATGGCAGATGGCTGCTTCTTGCATTTCCCCAGCTCCTCAGCAATCACCGTGGGGGGGTAGCAGCTAGCAGCATCCGCAGGATCCCAGTTTGGGGAGCCATCATTCACATTTGGAGACCAGAAATCATTGATGGCTGTAAAATTTCTTTTTTATTGATATGGCAGAAAATATTTTCTTTTCACACCTTCTTAATAATATGCTCAATGCACCTGAATCTCACTAGAGAAAGTAATAACTCAGGTTAGGAGCAACAGGAGCCTGTGG
Organism: Bison bison bison; assembly: GCF_000754665.1. Classification (NCBI taxonomy): domain Eukaryota; kingdom Metazoa; phylum Chordata; class Mammalia; order Artiodactyla; family Bovidae; genus Bison; species Bison bison. Next base: position 530,094 of record NW_011494897.1, read on the forward strand.
TCTGCAAGAATTCCCTGTGTTCTCTTCCATTCTAATACCCACCCTCCCCATGCCACCACATACGAGCCAAAGAATGAAAGGCTACTGCTGTTAAGTGCTAAATGGTCGACTGAGCCATGGTCTCACCTGTTGGCTAACCAAAGGACATCACCTCAGAGATTTATCTAGAATTTAGTAAAGTATCCTGCCCTTAAAGCTGATGGGAGCATGGAAGCAACAAACCAATGAATACCTTGGAAATAATCTCCAAGGTCAATGGCAACTCAAGGCTCCCACAAGAAGCACACCTTCCCTACCTCCCTTGCTCCATCCCATCTCTTCCTCATTTTGTTGCTGTTATAGTTCAGTCACTAAGTTATGTTTGATCTTTGTGACTCCATGAACTGCAGTATGCCAGGCTTCCCTGTCCTTTCCTATCTCCCACAGTTTGCTCAAACTCATGTCCGCTGAGTCAGTGATGCCATCCAACCATCTCACCCTCTGTCTTCCCCTTCTCTACCTGCCTTCCATCTTTCCCAGCATCAGAGTCTTTGCATCCAGTGGCCAGAGTATTGGAGCTTCAGCCTCAGCATCAGTCCTTCCAATGAATAGTCCAGGTCGACTTCCTTTAGGATTGACTGGTTTGATCTCCTTGCAATCCAAGGGACTCTCAAGAGTCTTCTCCAACACTACAATTTGAAAGCCTTATTTCTTTAGCACCCAGCCTTCTTTATGGTCCAACTCTCACATGCATACATGACTACTGGAAAAAACCATAGCTTTGACCAAATGGACCTTTGTCAGCAAAGTGATGTCTCTGCTTTTTAATACACTGTCTAGTTTTGTCATAGCTTTTCTTCAAAGGAGCAAGAGTCTTTTAATTTTATGATTTCATGGCTGCAGTCATTGTCTGCAGTGATTTTGGAGCCCAAGAAAATAAAATTTGCCACTGTTTGCACTTTTCCCCCATCTATTTGTCATGAAGTGATGGGACCAGATGCCATGATTTTAGTTTTTCGAATGCTGAGTTTTAAGCCAGCTTTTTCACTCTCCTCTTTCACTTTCATCAAGAGTTCTTTAGTTCTTCTTTGTTTTCTGCCATTAGAGTGGTATCATCTGCATTTCTGAGGTTGTTGGTGTTTCTCCTGGCAGTTGTGATTCCAGCTTGTGAGTCATCCAGCCCAGCATTTCTCATGATGTATTCTGCATACAAGTTAAATAGCAGGGTGACAATACACAGCCTTGAAGTACTCTTTTCCCAATTTGGAACCAGTCTGTTGTTCCATGTCTGGTTCTAACTATTGCTTCTTTATCAGCATACAGGATTCTCAAGAGGCAGGTCAGGTGGTCTGGTATTCCCATCTCTTGAAGAATTTTCCAGTTTGTTGGGATCCACACAGTCAAAGGCTTTAGTCTAGTCAATGAAGCAGATGTTTTTTTTTGAA
>NW_011494897.1:531617-563388 GCF_000754665.1 Bison bison bison
CCCTTGCTTTTTCTTTGATCCAACGAATACTGGCCATTTGATTTCTGGTTCCTCTGCCCTTTCTAAATCCAGCTTGTACATCTGGAAGTTCTTGGTTCACGTATTAGTGAAGCCTAGCTTGGAGGATTTTGAGCATTACCTTGCTGGCATGTGAAGTGAGCACAGTTTTCAGGTAGTATGAACATTCTTTGGTATTGCCCTTCTTTGGGATTGGAATAAAAACTGACTTTTTCCAGTCCTGTGGCCCCTGCTGGGTTTTCCAAATTTGCTGACATATTGAGTGCAGCACTTTAACAGCATCTTATTTTAGGATTTGAAATAGCTCAGCTGGAAATCCATCACCTCCACTAGCTTTGTTGGTAATAATGCTTCCTGAGGCCCATTTGAATTCACACTCCAGGATATCTGGCTCTAGGTGAGTGACCACACCATCATGATTATATGGGTCATTAAGACTATTTTTTTTTTTGTATAGTTCTTCTGTGTACTCTTGCCATCTCTTATTAATCTCTTCTGCTTCTTTTAGGTCCTTTCTGTTTCTGTTCTTTATCATGCCCATCCTTGCATGAAATATTCCCTTGATATCTCCAATTTTCTTAAAGAGATCTCTAGTCTTTCCCATTCTATTGTTTTCCTTCTTTGCACTGCTCATTTAAGAAAGCTCTCTTTCCTCTCCTTGCTCTTCTCTGGAACTCTGCATTCAGTTGGGTATATCTTTCCCTTTCTCCCTTACCTTTCATTTCTCTTCTCTTCTCAGCTATTTGTAAAGCCTCCTCAGACAACCACTTTGCCTTCTTGCATTTCGTTTTCTTTGAGATAGGAGTTTATTTGTCCATGAGACAGTATAAAAATTTTTAAATTGTCTTGACTCAAGGTGAAAATAAATAAATTGCCATCAGGTTTAGTCTGTCAGAAAACGTTCCCCCTTCTTTTCTGAAGAGGATTTTTTAGCCACAGGGCAATTCATCAATGTTTGGGGATACAATGCTTCACCTTTGACAGATGTCGCCATGTGTGGCATCCCTTATCACCCACTGCTTGTAACACCGCAGAAAGCTGTACCCCTCCTGTCATGCTCTCTCTTCTGCAGGCCCGTTTCATCACCTCAGTGAAACCTGTGTTTGATTTGTTACTAAAAATGAAGTTACTTTATCATACTAGAAATAAAAACATACAAAATTTGCTCTTCAAGATGAAATTTGACAGTACTAGGTACCATGGTACCAGGCCATGTCCTACTGAGTTGTTGAATGTCATTATCTAAAAATATTAGGTTTCTTTTCCCAGAGAAAATGTTGTGTGTGTATGCTTCAGAATCAGGAGTGGGGTTTCCTCAGAATGTCGCTGACCAGATCATTCAGAACAAAAAGCCCCTCCCCATGACCCTTGAGGACAAGAGGCAGGAAAAACTCACTTCATTAATTGTCATGGTGATGTAGCACAGCATCTTCCCTAATTGTAGCTGAGAAGAAGATTCCTTGGGAACCAGGTGGGTTTCACATCATTCCACTTCCTGCACCTGTGTGTGATGGGTTGGAGATTGGTTTCAACTTCTTTTTTTTTACAAGTTAGAAGTTATCATTGAAATTTCCAACTGTGTGGTAGATCAGTTCCATTCTATTCCCTTAGTGAACATATATATCTTTGTGACTCCGAATGTTGGATTCTAATAAAAATTCTGGGGTGACTTGGAGTTTCAGGCTGGAATGTGTCAGCCCAGGAATTTTGGGTCCAGCCCTGGGTCTCTGGTCAGTCCCCTTTTCACTCCTAGCTCAATTCTACCCTAGAAAGGACCTTTTTGTACTTATTAGTGGGCACTACAGTCTGTCCCTCAGAGCTCAATTTGCAAATCAGCCACCCCTGTCCACCTAGACCACTTAGGTCCAGGGTGTACACAGACCCTGCAAGTGCTTAAAGATGGCCCAGGGTCATTTGGGCAGCAGATTCCAGGGTCCTGACAACTGGGCAGAGTTTAAACAGGAGGATGGATGAGGAAGCATGGGAAGGAACAGGATGGATAAAACCTAGGGAAAAGCCCTCTAAGGCATGGAGGCCAAGGTGGGCTGGCTCTTGTTGAGTCTAAGGGCGTAACTGCATTCCACTCCAATTATTTCATTATAGATGGATATCATCTTTTTTTTTTTAAATACATTGAACTTTTAATTTTACTTTATTTTACATAGCTGAAGTCAACGACATTTTGCACAGGATAAGAATCAATTTCTTTTTGGCTAAGAAAATTAAGGTGCTATTTTATTAAGCACTACTGATGCATAAGTTTTAATCATATATATTGGATTTGGACAAGGGGTTAAACGAAGGGCTTGTTCTTCTCCATGATTTCTTTATGGTCTCAGCGATCTTCTCCACCCATTTTATTAATCAGTGAAAAAATCTGGCCTGCATTGTCTGTCGGACTCCCAGTCACCTCTCAGAACCACCCGACTTGGCTCCTCAGTGGTTGAAGACAATACAAGAGCAAGGGGCTAAAGACAGATTGACCAAAAAGCACTCAAATTTCTCTACAGGTTGCCACTCCTACTCATGTGTGCAAAAATCTCCCTGTCTTAGTCATTTCTATAGTGGGCGATTTGGAAGTAATGACAAAGCACACAAAAAAGTGAACTAGTTCAGGGCCAAGGTCTAAAATGCATTCTTTCAACAAGTATATATTGAGTATGTACTCCTTTCCTGAAACACATCAGGAGACAATCCAGATCCCTAACCATCCCCTCTAAAAAATGTTTTGTCCTTATATGGCTTATAATCTGGTTAGAAAGGATGGAAAGTAAACATTACATAGAAAAAAATAAGTAAATATAATATATATAGTATATTAGAAGACTAAAAATGTAATTTTATCATACAATAAAGAAGTAATAGCAAGATAAGGAGTTAGGGTGGCAGTTTGCAGTTTTAAAGAGGGTGACACTGATTAATAGGGTGATACAAGGAGATCAGTCCTGGGTGTTCATTGGAAGGACTGATGTTGAAGCTGAAGCTCCAATACTTTGGCCACCTGATGCAAAGAGTTGACTCATTTGAAAAGACCCTGATGGTGGGAAAGATTGAGAGAAGGAGGAGAAGGGGACAACAGAGAATGAGATGATTGGATGGCATCACGGACTCAATGGACATGAGTTTGGGTAAACTCCAGGAGTTGGTGATGGACAGGGAGGCCTGGCGTATTGTGGTTCACGGAGTCGCAAAGAGTCGGATATGACTGAATGACTGAACTGAACTGAACTGGAGTAAACACTTGAAGCACATGAGGGAATTAGCAGTGTGAATATCTGGGGACAAGAGTTTCCGGGCCCTGGAGACCATCAGCACAAAGGCCTAATGGTTCACAAGCCAGAAAGAGACTAGCATGGCTGAGATGAAGTCAGTGGTGGCACGGGGTGAAGCACAGTAAATATAATGTCAAAGAGCCAGCAATGGCCAGATCTCTAGGGCATATTGGTTTAGAACAACATAGAATGCAATTTTTAATCTGAATGAAATGAAAAGCCATAGGAATGTTTTGAGCAGGGAAATGACACCGTCTGACTTGCATTATGAGACCTATTAGTTTGGAGAGATTGGACTGCAGAGGCACAAGAGTTGAAGCATGGAAATTAGGAGTGAGACTATTACAGGAATCCTGGAGGACGCATTCCCTGGACCTGGTAATAAGAGTAGCGATGGTAGAAATGGTTAGGAGTGGTAGCATTTTGTCATATTTTGAATGTACACACATCAGGAACTTTTGACAATCAGGAATAGGGGATGGGAGAAACAGACAAATGAAGGATAATGCTAAGATTTTTATCTTGAAACAGTGGATGAGAGAGGCTGACAGAGGAGCAAGTGTAGAGGGAAGATCTGGAAGGTCAATCAGATTTCCCAGTGGAGACGGTGAATATATTGTTGGATATTATAATCTGCAGTGAATGTATGATATAAATTTGAGTCATTAATATGTAGATAGTATTTAAATCATAAGATTGGATGGAATCACCAAAGAAGTGAATAAAGATAAAGAAGTCAGTTGCCAAGTGGGACAAGAAAGTCTCGGAAGTTTAGGAACCCGTTCTTTCTGCCTGTTGCCTAGGTTGGTTGTTAATGGCACCTGTGATATGTGTGCCTGCAAACACAAGTTTATCACCTACTGAGCATTTACTGTGTGACACTGTTTTGAGCATTTTGCAATATGGGCAATATATTTAATCACCATGTCAAATACATAAAATGGAAACTATCACTAACCCCATTTTACTGATGGCACAAATAAGGCATAGCAAGGTTATACCACTTGTCTAAAGTTCCCATGATAAGAAGAGGCAGGTAGTTTCGGTTAGACCACTGGTTATACAGAACCTAAGTGTTTCAGGCAGCCTTTTTTTCCCAAGCACAATAGGAGACTGTCAACAGCAAGCCTGAGCATTTTGTGAGAACCAATCACTCCCTCCCCTCCAAAGCAAACCCCCAGTTAATATTAGGGCAAGAAGGGAATATTTCAGAAGGATAAAACATAAAATAACATGAAAGTTTCTTGACAGTGTATTATGGAAAGGGGAATTTCCCTCTTGCCCATAAAGGGAGCCTTATAGTCAAGGAGTCCACAGAATTTTTTGTGTGTATTTGTATACACCCACACACATAATTCCAAAGGCACTTAGTTTACTTGATTTTGAATTTTTGCAATGAATAAAGTTAGGCTGTTTGATTAGTTTTATTTCCCAAGATTCTGCAGAAAGATTCCTGCCAAGGGAAAGGTGACAATCCCAGTCTTAAACCAAACCCTTTGTTTTGGAAATATTGTTTTCCAGTTTACCAGGCCTGGTTTCCACGATACTACGAGTGAGAGAGGCAGGCTCAGCCACACGTGAATTATATGTAATGGGGTTTCTGGGGGAAAAGAGGGTCCCTTATCAAACAAGGGCAAAGGGGGAGGTGTTCTGGGTCAAGAAAAGCTGTAAATACCACATCAGCTATTATATTTCGTAAGCTAAGTGGGAAGAGAGGAGGATCTGAACTTCTGAACTAAGAGAGTGGGAAGCAAAACAGGAAGGAGAGGCGCTGGATATCACTAGTCCTTAGAGAAATGTAAATAAAGAGAATATGAGATGTCACACGATACAGTGCAGTGGTTAGAGTCAAAAAGGCTGACAGGACCAAGGACTGGCAAGGATGGGGAGAAACCGAACCCCACAAGCTGCTGGTGGGAATATAACACGGTACAGACACTCTAGAAAACAGTCTGGAAGCTTCTTAAAAGAGTTAGATATATACTTGCCATTGTTGTTGTTCATTGTTGAGTCACTCAGTTGTGTCCAACTCTTTGCAACCCCATGGACTACAGCACGCCAGGCCTCCCTGTCCTTCACCATTTCCCAGAGCTTGCTCAAAATCATGTCCATTGAGTGAGTGATGCCATGGCATGATGCCATGCCTTCCTCTGTCATCCCCCTCTCCTCCTGTGCCTTCAATCTTTCCCAGAATCAGGGTCTTTTTGAATGAACTGACCTCTTCACATAAGGTGGTCAAAGTATTGGAGTTTCACCTTCAGCATCAGTCCTTCCAATGAATATTCAGGACTGATTTCCTTTAGGATGGACTGGTTTTATCTCCTTGCAATCCAAGGGACTCTCAAGAGTCTTCTCCAGCACCACAGTTCAAAATCATCAATTCTTCGGCCCTCAGCCTTCTTTATGGTTCAATTCTCACATCCATACATGACTACCAAAAAAACTATAGCTTTGACTAGATGGACCTTTGTTGGCAAAGTTATGTCTCTGCTTTTTAATATGCTGTCTAGGTTTATCATAGCTTTTCTTCCAAGGAGCAAGCGTCTTTTAATTTCATGGCTGCAGTCACCATTTGCAGTGATTTTGGAGCCCAAGAAAATAAAGTCTGTCACTGTTTCCATTGTTTCCCCATTTATTTGTCATGAAGTAATGGGACTGACTGCCATGATTTTAGTTTTTTGAATGCTGAGTTTTAAGGCAGCTTTTTCATTCTCCTCTTTCACTTTCATCAAAAGGCTCTTTATTTCCTCTTCATTTTCTGCTATAAGGGTTGTGTCATTTGCATATCTGAGATTATCGATATTTCTCCTGGCAATCTTGAGTCCAGCTCGTGCTTCATCCAGCCTAGCGTTTCTCATGATGTACTCTGCATATAAGTTAAATGAGCAGGGTGACAATATACAGCCTTGACATACTCCTTTCCCAATTTTGATCCAGTCCATTGTTCCATGTCCAGTTTTAACTGTTGCTTCTTGACTCATATACAGGTTTCTCAGGAGGCAGGTGACGTTGATCTGGTATTCCCATCTCTTATAGAATTTTTCACAGTTTGCTGTTATCCACACAAAGGCATTAGCATAGTCAGTAAAGCAGAAATAGATGTTTTTCTGGAATTCTCTTGTTTTTTCTATGATCCAACAGATGTTAACAATTTGATCTCTGGTTCCTCTGCCTTTTCTAAATCCAGCTTGAACGTCTGGAAGTTCTTGGTTCACATACTGTTGAAGTCTAGGTTCGAGAATTTTGAGCATTACTTTGCTATCATGTGAAATGAGTGCAATTGTGAGGTAGTTTGAGCATTCTTTGACATTGCCTTTCTTTGGGATTGGAATGAAAACACCTTTTCCAGCCCTGTGGCCACTGCTGAATTTTCCATATTTGCTGCCATATTGAGTCCAGCATTTTAACAGCATTACCTTTTAGGGTTTGAAATAGCTTAGGTGGAATTCCATCACCTCCACTAGCTTTTTTCATAGTGATGCTTTGTAAGGCCCCCACTTGACTTTGCACTGTAGGATATCTGGCTCTAGGTGAGTGATCACAGCATCGTGGTTATCTGGGTCATGAAGATCTTTTTTCGTATAGTTCTTCAATGTTTTATTGCCACCTCTTCTTAATACCTTCTGTTTCTGTTAGGCCCATACCATTTCTTCCCTTTATTGAGCCCATCTTTGTTTGAAATGTTCCCTTGGTATATCTAATTTTCTTGAAGAGATCTCTAGTCTTTCCCATTCTATTGTTTTCCTCTATTTCTTTGCATTGATCACTGAGGAAGGCTTTCTTATGTCTCCTTGCTATTCTTTGGAACTTACCGAAGAATACTTATCATAAAATCCAGCAGTTCCATTCCTAGAAATCAACCAAGAGAAGCAACATTTGTTTGCATAAAGACAAGGATGCAAATGCTTATCAGTAGCATTATTTACAATAGTGAAAAACCAGAAATGTCCATCCACTGAAAAAAATGGATAAACAAAAGTGGTCTGTCCATACAATGGAATACTATTTGGTAATACAAAGAGAACAAAGTGATGATAGGTACTGCCACATGGATGAAACTCAAAAATATTATGCCAAGTGAAAGAAGCCACATGAAAAGAGGATATAAAAGACCACATGTTGTGTGATTCCATTCAAGTGTAGTAATAAGAAAAGGTGATCCATAGAGACAGAAAGTAGATCAGTGGTTGCCAAATACTGTGTGACTGGGATTGACTGTAGATAAACCCAAGGGAATTTTGAGGATTATGGAAGTGTCCTCAATCGGGATTGTGTTGACTGTTGCACCAATGGATAATATTACTAATCTTGGAGAGAGAGCAGTGAACAATCCTAAAGAGAGATCTTAGTTCCCTGCCCAGGACTTGGGCAGGAGTTAGTTCCCTGAGTAGCCTGGATGAAAACCAGGAATCCTAGACACTTGACCACCAGGGGCCAGAGGCTAGAAGTGAAGTGGCCCTGGCTCATTCTCCCATTTGAAAGCAAGAATGTTTCAAGGAGGCAAACACTGTGAAAACAGATGCAAAGCTTATTTTTATAGACACAGCATAACTTGTGGGTGAGTACACAGAAAATAAATAACTTATTTATTTATAAGTTAAATAAATAATAAATAAATTTAAGTCAGAAGCTAGACAGAAATACAGACCCAGAGAGAAAGGGTGGGTGGCATTCTCTCTGATGAAAACGAGTCCAGTAAAGAGGTGATTTAAATCACTTATATAGGACAGTCCTTCCAGGCCTTTGTTTACTTTGGCCAATTATCTTGTTTCTTTTTTCACACCTGCCTGGGACCCTCGCCATGATGCATGTGAAATTTTTGCCAAGGTGGATCCCACTACAGAGGACTCTGTGTGCATGTCCAATCATTATGGGGTAGCACCCCCTCCCACTTTAGCCTCCAAGTAGCCTTCCTGCTCATGTGCAGACAGGGACATTTTCATTGACTTCATATTACCATTTTTCAGTCGTTCTGTTCTGTCCAACTCTTTGCGACCCCATGGACTGCAGCATGCCAGGATTCCCTGTCCTTCACCATCTCCCAGAGCTTGCTCAAACTCATATGCATTGAGTCGGTGATGCCGTCCAACCATCTTATCTTCTATTGTCCCCTTCTCCTCCTGTCTTCAATCTTCCCCAGCCTCAGAGTCTTTTCTAATGAGTTGGCTCTTTGCATAAGGTGGCCAAAGTATTATAGCTTCAGTTTGAGTCCTTCCAATGAATATTCAGGATTGATTTCGTTTAGGATCAACTGGCTTGATCTCTTTTCAGTTCAAGGGACTCTCAAGAGTCTTCTCCAACACCATAGTTCAAAAGCATCAATTATTTGGTGCTCAGCCTTTCTTATGGTCCAACTCTCACATCTATACATGACTACTGGAAAAACCTCAGCTTTGATTATACAGACCTTTGTTGGCAAAGTAATGTCTCTGCTTTTTAATATGCTGTCTAAGTTTGTCATAGCTTTTCTTTTTAGGACTTCAGGAGTGGGCACTTTATCTCTTCACTTCAGCAGAGCTCAGCTTCTGCCACTAGCTTTGTCCTAGAGTATTGGGGGTGGGGGAGTTAGAAAAACAATGCTTCAATTTTATCTTGACAAACACTTGTCCAACCCTGGGACCATCTATCTCCTACCTCCTTACTAAAACTCAGCAAACCATACCCTCAAAATGGTAGGTCTCATGGTTTAAAATTTATACCTCAATAAAATTACTTTAAAAGAGAGGGATAATAATATCAAACAAGACCTTGTGGTGTTCTTGGGTACCAAAGCCGTTCTGTGTCCCCCAGTTTTTGATTACAAGAAATAGGCTTCATTTAGCCTCTAGGACCTTCCCTGAGTTCCAACTTAGCAGGTCCAAACAGATGCTAATTAGGGGAGAGAGGAAGGTCCGAAGAAACAATCAGTTCAGTTCAGTTCAGTTGCTCAGTCATGTCCGACCCTTTGTGACTCCATGTCTCCATGTTTCCTGTCTCCATGGACAGGGAGACTCTCCCTGTCCATCTGAGTAAACTCCCAGAGTTTATGCAAACCTATTGAGTAGGTGATGCCATCCAACCATCTCATTCTCTGTCGTCCCTTTCTCCTCCTGCCTTCAATCTTTTCCAGCATCAGGGTCTTTTCAAATAAGTCAGTTCTTTGCATCAGGTGGCCAAAATATTGAAGTTTCAGCTTCAGCATCAGTCCTTTCAATGAATATTCATGAATGATTTCCTTTAGGATGGATTGGTTGGATCTCCTTGTAGTCCAAGGGATTTTCAAGAGTCTTTTCCAAAGATAAAACTCTATCTCCTAGGTTTAATTCAGTGCGGGGGGTACAAAGGGGTACAGAGGCCAGATTTAGCTTTAATAAATGATGGATATGAGAGAAACTGGGGATGAAGAATATTCCTGGTCCAATGCTGATTGGCTGTGAGGGACGGATGAGTAGATAGAGTTCAGGGTAACCCCCAGATTTTTGATGAGGAAATGATTGGTGACATTAAACAAACGAAAGATAATGAGTTTGTTCAAAGAAGCAACGGTCATACTACATGGTTCCCTTCATGTTATAAATACAGTGATTTCCTTTTCTACTTCCTTGAAAGTTTAGAATTGAAACAATTTCACGACCTCTTTTCCTTCACTCTCACCAGAGTCTTGGTTCTTTAAAAGAAGCACTTTCAGAACCTCCAAAACAGAGAAAACCAAGCAGCATATGAAATCCCAGGCGAGTCTGATCTAGTAAGTGTTGCATTTTATTTTAGGAGCACAGAGGCTCAGATACCTTGGCCCACTACGGATGTAATAAACCTCTTCCTTTTTTAGCTTCTTCCCTGAAGTAATTGAAGCTCCTTCTCATAGTTACATGAGTCCAGTAGAAGAATAACTCAGGGACAGAAATTTCTACTCATAAACCAGTTAATCCCAGCCATTTCTAGCAATGACTTAGTTTAGACAAAGGGTAGTCTTCCCTTCTTTTCCCTGGAAGAGGAATGGCAACACACTCCAGTATTCTTGCCTGGAAAATTCCATGAACAGAGAGCCTGGCAGGGGTCGCAAAGAGTCAGACACGACTGTCCACACATACACAGTCTTCCCTAAATTTGAAAAGAACTAGCTTTCTAAAAACATATTCCTTTAAGTTTTTGTTTGTTTCTTTGCTTGTTTAAGGAAAACCTAATAGATTATTTGTTTTCTTAGAAGCTTATATGAGGCTAATTTTTCATTGTGTTCAGTCTCTCAATCGTGTCCAAATCTCTACAGCCCCATGGACTGCAGCCCATCAGGTTTCTCTGTCCATGGGATTCTCCAGGCAAGAATACTGGAGAGGGTAGCCATTCCTTTCTCCAGAAGGTCTTCCGGACCCAGGAATCGAATCCTCATCTCTTGTGCCTCCTGTATTGGCAGGAGGATTCTTTACCACTAGCATTTTTCATTAGCTTAAAACAAACGCAGTTAGAACCACAAAGCTACTTAGAAGCATTTCTCTATCAGTATATCTAAAATGAAGTTAATTAGAGAGATTCTATGTAAAATTTTTTAATTTTATTTAAATTTTATGTAATTTTATTTACGATTTTTAAAATTGTAAATAAATAATCTGCAATCAGAGCTTCAAAATAAGAGAAAGGATTATACAGGACTTTTTCTCCTATTAATGTTCTGTATCACCAAAAACTACATATTGGCTCTTTTAATACCGGTTTATTTCATGCAGTCATCACAAGTCGTATATAGTTTGAAACTTATTTTATATACTGACCAGAAACTAAGATTTTGGAAGAAGAAAAAACACTTGATTTATAACTAGAAGTTACAAAAATATTGTGGTATTTGCTTCATCCAGACTCATTTTTTAACAAAGGTGTATTTCCCATTTAGGTGGAAGCTTTCATTTATTCTTGTGAAATGTTGAGAAGCTGTGGAGCACAAGTATAGCTAGCAGAGATCTCCTGTCTTGTCCTTGCCTGGGGAAATTCAGGCTCTCCTCTTCACTCCATCCACCAAGGAGGAACAGGACAGACTGAGAACAGCGCTGCTAAACTTTGTAGTTTTTCGAAATGAAATTTTGACTCAAGTCGTTTGTTAGAAATTCAACAACAACAATCTTCTGGTCTTACAGATCCCTGGATGATCTCTACCAGGTAAAACTTGAAAGGATTTCTGCAGTCTTCACCTATTTTCTTATTGGGTGACCAGTTGTAAGGTCTCAAGAGATAACTGTTAGTCTTTTCACACTATCATTTTCCTAAACAATTTGTAAATTCTTTTCACATATAAATAGCAATAGATTCTTCTGAGTAAATTTTTTAAAGAATGAAAGGAATCTCTTCTTCTCTACAATGTCTTTTGCCTTCATAAACCCATAGAAAAGTCCTTGTTCAAAAACTCAAGAGAAATATCTACCTCTTCTTAATAAGCAAGCCATCAAAGTGAATAGAATCCTGTACCTTAAGGAACAATACAGATGAAAATGTCTTTGAACGTGATCTCTCTCAGGAGGACGAGGAATACTCTAGATTGCAAAATTTGATGGGGAGAGTAAAAATGAAGGTTCTTATTTCTAAATTACAGGTAATAAGGTGATAGACACGCTTGACTTTCATAACATTCTATGTACATGGAATTTTAACTTATTCAAGTAATGGTTACTCAGATTACAAAATGATTCTTTTCTTTAAGTGGTAAGCTTCCAACAGATACTTGTTTCTGTTGGCTACTTGAGCGAAGGGCTGGTTCAAAAGAAGGTGGAGAAGTTCATAGCTGAAATAAATAGATTAGACGTCACTGCTCACTGAAGATAAATCTGATGAATTATCTTCTGAAATTAGAAAGATGAATTTCTTCTGATGATGAATTTTTTATGATGATGAATTTCTTCTGATATTAGACTGTAAAGAATTAGGGGCAACATTTATTAATAAAAATTGGATTTGCTGTAACTATTTTACAAAATGAAGCACATCCAAAACATCTTCCTTTTTGTAACAGTATCTGCTCCATTGCCTGTGGCCTCTCCCCAAACAACTGTTACTAGCTTGGTCCCAGGAAAAGCAATACTATATTTCTAGCTTGTGTGGTGGGACTGGTTGCCTAGCATTGCAGTAAATTTTACAAAACAGTTGGCAGAAGGATCAGACCAGCTCGGCTAAATGAATTAAGCAATCACCTAAGACTGCAGGGCATATTAAGGAAGAATGTCCACATTATAGCACTTGATACTCCCTTCTCACAGCCCCACTTCCCCCAGTATAATGCTTTGGCTGAGCAGGCTGTAATCGGATATGAAACAAGGTTCTTGTTAAGTAGATGCAATGAAATAATGCTGAGTTTTTGTTGCATTAGTGGAGTTAAATGCATTTTATTAGCCCTCATTAGAAGGAGGGAAAACTTGAAGCTAAGGACTCATTAGCCGCCCCCTGTGAGGTAGAGTGGTTAAACTGCTAGGGGCCAGAGAAAGGGGACCCAGGCCACACACAGCAGATCCTGAAAGCTTGTCCTCTCTCTGTGCGCCATGACGAAAATGTCTGAGAACAGTTCGGGGGAGAAATGATAGGTCCAACCGCAGGTCAGCTGAAAATATGTGTTTCTTTCTAAAGCTGTTAATTTGACAAAAGGCAGAAGCCCCAGAAAGAAAGCACAATTATGATTTATACTTGAGATTCAAAAGGAAGTCATTTACTTTGGAGATTTGAAAAAAAAAATGATACCAGCTCTCCAATTTTAAATAATATATTATGAAATCTGCTTTTATTCTAGTTTGTTGTTAGGAAAAAGCCACACACACACACACACACACACACATGCGTCATTGTTCCGAAATAAAGTTTCTCCCCAAAGTAAAATGAATATGTGAAGTTACTTTGCTCAATTAAACTTCACAGTGTAATTTTGAGCTAAAGAACTAATGCATTTTAAATAACCCTGAAACTTTAGAATCTGGGACTTTCATTGTCCTCTTCTGTCTCTGTGATGCAGCTCTATGGAGTGACTAGATTGTGCGTGCATCCAGCTGATGACCTGTTATTACCTCTTATTACATCTCTGCTCCCCTATTTCCGTCTCATCTGCTGGCACCCTACCACTGGCTGTTTTACAAATCTAGTACACTCCAAACCAAGTCTATCATCGGTTCTTCCAAGGCCCTCCAATTCTCCCTCTATTAATGGCACCATCATCTTCACAGTCGTCCAGCATTGAAACCTTAGCATCATTTTTATTTTTTCACTTTTAACATGTGGTCAGTTTACGAGTCCTCTAGACTTAACCTCTGAAACACCTTTATGTTCATCCTCTGTCCTTTATCATAGTTTTACAAATCAGATCTTCGTGGGTCATTATTTGAACTATAGCCATGGCCTCAGCCAGCAGACGGGAACTCCTGTCCATTATGCTTTCATTATACTTCATCTTGCACACAGATTCCAGAGGGATCTTCTAGGAGCACAGCTCCAAATGGGCAGTTTTTCTTGCTTAAAATCTTCAGCAGGCTTCTACTGTCTAAATCTATAAAATGAGCATGATATGATCTATTGCAGAGTTGTAAAGCTCAAAAATGATAATGGATAAAGCTCTCTACCCAGCAGATATTACATAGTGAGAGTTCAGCAGTGGGTAGTTTTTCTATCTGTTGTCCATACCCTTTCCTCTGACCACGCTGAACTGTTCATTGCCTATACATCCCAGCCATGACGCAGTTTTCTTTTCCTGTTCTCCTTCAGTTGTCATGGCCTGGAGAACGCTGCCCTCATTGACCCAAATTCAAACTATTCATTGTCCAAGACCCAACTCTTTCCATCTCCTTCTGGATGTAAGGGACTCCTCACTCATCTCAATAACTACAGCCCTTCAGAAAGAGTTTTTTAAATTATTCTTGTGATTTTCTTATGCTTGCTAAGTACTAAAATTTAAGGAAGGGATTGACACCTAATTCATTTTTATATCTATTGTCTCATAATGACTGTCAGAGGGTTTTTCTCAGGACTACTTTATGGAACTCTGCAGAGCTCAAGAAATCTGTGCTTGCCTCTGCTGTCCCACTTCATCTTATGTCTGGGCAGAAATGGAGGGCAGTGAAACCTGAAATGAATTCCAGTTTGTGTTTGATCGAGCGGCACTTAATGCTCAGATGCTCACGTTAATGTGCAGGAGTCAAGTATACATTTTCTTGCTTTTCTACCAACTTGTCTTAGCAGTTCAACATGAATAGCCAAGTCTCCCTTCTATTATTATAGAAAGTCTATTTTGGCTACTGCCTCATGCATTTTTTCTTTTCATGCAGAGATAGCTCTAAAAGGCAATGTTTTCTTCATATCCATTTGTGTCCTCTATTAGCTCCCTTGCACATGGGCCAGGACCAGCCACAACCTGTGTGTGTGTGACACGTAACTCTGGCACCTCCCACAGTGCCTTCCTCCTGGTGATGTTCAGACCTTGTTCATTGAATAATAAAAATACTCAGGAATTTTTCAGTTACAATCATGATTCTATAAATCTTGATCCTATAAGCTTGCTTTTAGTTCTTTAGTCTAAGAAAACATTGATTAATTTGTATTAATAAAATAGCTATAAAATAAAAATACTGAGAATTTGAAAATGCAATATTAGGGAAGGGTTCATAACTTCTAGTAGTAGAAGAAGTAATAAAAGTAGAAGTTACACCTAGAAGTTACTAGTCCCAAGTGGTTACTATGGCAGGCAGTCTGTTGAAGGTTTTAATGAATCTCCAAAATACCTGTGATATGTATGTTTATTAAAAAGATAAGAAAATTAAAGCTTGTTTAAGTAATTTGAGAAGGAAAAAACCCCATTTGATGGAGTAATGAAATAATATGTGGCTAATGTGATGATAATAGAAGATGATTTAATGACTTATGTAAATGTTTTCCAGACAGCACTATGTATAAAATAGAAAGTTGGTTATAAAACAATTTTATGATCCATATATACATATATATATATATATATACACACACACACACAAAACATAATAGAAAAAAGAAGCTGGGCAGGTAATATAGCAAAGTATTAAAATCACCTATTTTTTAATTAATAGATTTTGAATGAAGGGACTGAAACTATTTTATTTTTTAATTATTATTATTTTCTTCATTGTGTTTTAATACATGTAAGAATTATATTATTATTGAAAAAGAAGCATTTTAAAATTTGTTGCTGATATTACTGTGTGTAAATGTGCTTTTAATTAAAGGAAAATTGATGGAATCTGTGTCCCCCTGAATTATTCTAGGGACGTGCACTAGTTGTGCAGGTAAAACTGTTAAAACTGTTCTGGACTTGAGGCTGACTTTTTTCCAGAAAGGCCTGAGGTTGTGCCTCAGTGTGTGTCCTTCCATGACTTTCTGCACAGCAGTTTCTAACCAAAATGACTCTGACTACCCACCAACCGGCCCATACTACCCACAACCCCGGGGTGGTGATGCAGGCAGTTCCGACAGCTTTTTCCAGGCAGATGATAGGTTTGCATACATCCCCCTACCTTCCTCAGGGCCCCTTCACTCCTGCTTCTGAAAAGGCAGGGTTTCCTGGCCTGCCTCCCTTGTGGAGAACCAGTCTTATACTGTCCTGAGTAACACTGAGGCCAGCAGTACTGAATGATCAAGTTAGACAGCCTAAGGCCCCCTTCCAAGAGCCAGGTCCCATGACAAATCAGAAAAGAAAAATATCTCCGGAGTCATCTTTCAGAGCAGGAGTAAAATTTGCTCTGCCACTTCGAGTACCTTGGAGACTACAAGGGACAAAGCACAGTGGCTGCAGCAAATTGTGCCACTTTTTACTGGGTTTTGTTTGTTTCAAAATCACAACCTAGAAGAAAATAAGTTCTACAAATTCCCAGAACAAAGTTTCCACAGTGAAGAAGATTAACCAAAGACTGAGTGGTGGAAACCTTTTAGGAGCTGTCCCCCAGCTCTGTCCCCTCCACATGTGTGTGCACGCTGAGTCCCTTCATTCCTGACTCTGACACCGCATGGACTGTAGCACGCCAGGTTCCTCTTAGGTCTCTTGGGTCTCCTGCATTGGCAGGTGGGTTCTTTACACTAGTGTCACCTGGGAAGCCCCCTCACATAGATGCCAATAATTGGCTTTCCTGAGGACTTTAAAAAGATATTTGGGTCATTAGGAAGACCTCTGAGGTCTGAGAGCATTTTGAGGAGCACAGAAATAAAGACTAATCCATTTTCTTGTTTGGAGAAGACTGAATCCTTCAAGTCAAGCACAGGTTTCTAAGAAAGATGCTGTGAATGTCTACCTTTGATGGCACTGCAAAGAACATTCTATGAAAGCATGAAAATCTAAAAATACAACTGTTTAAAAAGCCCATCAAAAAGGGTTAAACACTTAGGAATAATCTTAATCTTAATAAACTTAATCAAGGAGGAGAAAAAAATGTACTCTAAAAACTACAAAACTTAAGAAAAAGAAAAAAAAAGACAGGGCAGAGGACGCTGTGATACTAGGTGTGGCATTCAATTTCAGGTGCTCAAGCAATGCAACATTGACATCACTTTCTATAATTATACTTAATTTATATTTTCATCTCCTATCTGCCAGGTAATGAAAGGGTTATCTTAGCCAATTCAAAAGTCTTCAAAAAAAAAAGTCTTCTTCATCCTTTCAGTAGTTATATAACCACGGTGTCAAGAAATATGAATGTATATAGTATTTAGAGCATTAAGACTTCCCTGATGGCTCAGATGGTAAAGCATCTGCCTACAATGCGGGAGACCGGGTTCAATCCCTGGGTCAGGAAGATCTCCTGGAGAAAGGAATGGCAACCCACTCCAGTATTCTTGCCCTGCCCCCCCCCCAAAAAAAGGGGCTCAAAGTAATACTTGTCGTTGGTTCCATGGTGTAATGGTTAGCACTCTGGACTCTGAATCCAGCGATCTGAGTTCAAATCTCAATGGAAGCTTTATGGGATTCCCTGGTGGCTCAGATGGTAAGGTGTCTGCCTGCAATGTAGGAGACCTGGGTTCGATCTCTGGGTCAGGAAGATCCCCTGGAGAAGGAAATGGCAATCCACTCTAGTACTCTTGCCTGAAAAATCCCATGGATGAGAAGCCTGGTGGGCTACAGTCCATGGAGTCGCAAAGAGTCGGACACAATTGAGTGACCTCACTTTCACAATTGTCTATTATCATTTACTTTAAAAAACATAATTTATAAAACATTTCTGTGGGAGAAGTAGCAGAGGGATTCTGAATAGTCTCCTCTTGCCCCTGCCAACGAATTTCCTTTACTCTGATAAAAATGAGAAGCTGATCCCTCCACCTCTGAGCTGATCAGATGACATTTAGCTCCTTCTGCACTTGGCTGTTGTCTTAGATTTCCGGGTTGACAGATTTCACAAGAATACAGTAAGATGGACTACTGTGCCTAGAAATCCAAGTTCCATAATCTGTATAACCTGAGGTGAATGTGAATGTGCCATGGGGAGTTCTTTCCGGAAGGAATGGTACTTTCAAGTTGTGAATAGACTTCAGACCTGGAGGTTGTATGTGAATATATGTATGAGCTTTCCTAGAATCCATTCTACTTCCCCTTCATTGTATAGCAGCCATGCAGTTTGGGTGGAATTGACCTCACATCCAGAACTATAGGCTCTGATTGGCCTATGACCTAAGCCCTGATCACTATAGTTAATTCAAGAGTAGGCATGAAACCTAAGTTGGTTCATGACCTAAGTGAAGATTGGAGCTTTGGTTCAATGGTTGAAAAAAGGGAAGTCTCCTATCCCTATATTTGTAGATAGGGATGTAGGGAAGCGTAGTTTGCTGCAGGAAGGTATCTTACAAGTGCAAGGAAAATTAACCTTCCTTTGTAACTTTCCTGGTGACTCAGATGGTTAAGTGTCTGTCTACAATGTGGGAGACCCGGGTTCGATCCCTGGGTCAGGAAGATCCCCTGGAGAAGGAAATGGCAATCCACTCCAGTACTATTGCCTAGAAAATCCCATGGACAAAGGAGCCTGGTAGGCTACAGTCCATGGGGCTGCAAAGAGTTGGACATGACTGAGCAACTTCACTTTCTCTTTTGTAACTTTAAGATGATGCTGACTCTATGGAAATAGAGATACAAAAAAAAAACCTAAGCCCTTTGTGAGAGAAGTGAAGCCCTACATCAGACCTCACTTGAAAGTCACTTTGCACTAAACCTCCATTTATGAAAGCTGAAAATGGCCTTTAATTTTTAAGCCAGTTTGAGTTAGATAATCTGTAAACTGCAAGAGTAAGCATTGGAATAGATATGGAGAAGAATTTATACTGATTTTTTACTTTAACAATCTCTCTTTTTCCTAAAAGCTTCCCAGGTGGCATTAGTGGTAAAGAACTCACCTGCCAAGGCAGGAGACATAGAGACAGGGATTCGATCCCTGGGTTGGAAGATTCCCTGGAGGCGGGCACAACATCCATTACAGTATTCTTGCCTGAAGAATCCCATGGACAGAGGAGCCTGGCGGGCTACAGTCCACAGAGTCTTACAGAGTCAGACAAGACTGAAGTGACTTCACATGTGCATACACACACACACTTCTTCCCTAACTCTTTGAGCTTCGGGAAGAGTGTGGGTTCTTTCTGAGTGAATTTACATCTGATTTAGCTAGGTACATGGTGGCTTTACCAGTCCTGGGGCTCTTTAAACCAGGGGTTCCAAACCTCTGGGGGTTGAGGTGGAGCCAATGTAATAATAACAGAAACAAAGTGCACAATAAATGTAACATGTTTGAATCATCCCGAAACCACTCTCGCCACGCTGGTCTATGGAAAAATTGTTTTCCACAAACCAAGTCGCTGGTGCCAAAAAGGTTCAGGACTTCTGCTTTAAACTAAATTTCATAGATTGAGGGCTTTTGGATCTCCCAAGGATGTAAACTAAAAAATATACATGAGAGCAGGGGAAATTCTGGTTCATATTTATTTCTAGGTGTAGCTCTTGAAGTCCCAGTGGAAAGTGGAACCATCTCCCTGTAGACATGACTTCTACAGAAAAGCCATCAGACCCAACTTCAATTTTTTCACCCCTGTAAGCTTTCCCAAGATGCCAGCAAAGGTTTTCTGTACAAGTGGTGGAGAGGGAGATACATGGTGACTGATTTAAATATTCCAGGAGATTTCATGTTCCAACGGTTCCACTGCTGAGCTGCAGGCTGAAGGTGAATAAAGAATTGATAGAGAGGAAGAAGAGAAAAAGATGAAGGAAAAAAGCAATTTAGCATGTGTTATATATGATCAAGATCCAGCCTGAAATAGATTGCCATCTAATTCATTCAGTTCAGTTCAGTTGCTCAGTTGTGTCTGATTCTTTGAGACCCCATGAATTGCAGCACACCAGGCCTTGCTGTTCATCACCAACTCCCAGAGTCCATCCAAACCCATGTCCATCAAGTTGGTGATGCCATTGAGCCATCTCATCCTCTGTTGTCCCCTTCTTCTCCTGCCCTCAATCTTTCCCAGCATCAGGGTCTTTTCAAATGAGTCAGCTCTTCGAATCAGGTGGCCGAAGTATTGGAGTTTCAGCTTCAACATCAGTCCTTCCAATGAACAGCCAGGACTGATCTTTAGGATGGACCAGTTGGATCTCCTTGCAGTCCAAGGGACTCTCAAGAGTCTTCTCCAACACCACAGTTCAAAAGCATCAATTCTTCGGTGCTCAGCTTTCTTTATAGACCAACTCTCCCATCCATACATGACCCCTGGAAAAACCATAGCCTTGACTAGATGGACCTTTGTTGGCAAAGTAATGTCTCTGCTTTTTAATATGCTGCCTAGGTTGGTCATAACTTTCCTTCCAAGGAGTGTCTTTTAATTTCGTGGCTGCAATCACCATCTGCAGTGATTCTGGAGCCCCAAAAAATAAAGTTAGCCACTGTTTCCACTGTTTCCCCTCTATTTGCCATGAAATGATGGGACTGGATGCCATGATCTTAGTTTTCTGAATGTTGAGCTTTAAGCCAATTTTTTCACTCTCCTCTTTCACGTTCATCAAGAGGCTCTTTAGTTCTTCTTCACTTTCTGCCATAAGGGTGGTTTCATTTGCATATCTGAGGTTATTGATATTTCTCCCAGCAATCTTGATTCGAGCTTCTGCTTCCTCTAGCCCAGCATTTCTCATGATGTACTCTGCATATAATTTAAATAAGCAGGGTGACAATATACTGCCTTGATGAACTCCTTATCCTATTTGGAACCAGTCTGTTGTTCCATGTCCAGTTTTAACTGTTGCTTCCTAACCTGCATATAGGTTTCTCAAGAGGCAGGTCAGGTGGTCTGGTATTCCCATCTCTTGAAGAATTTCCCACAGTTTATTGTGATCCACACAGTCAAAGGCTTTGGCATAGTCAATAAAGCAGAAATAGATGTTTTTCTGGAACTCTCTTGCTTTTTCCATGAGCCAGAGGATGTTGGCAATTTGATCTCTGGTTTCTCTGCCTTTTCTAAAACCAGCTTGAACATCAGGAAGTTCACGGTTCACGTATTGCTGAAGCCTGGCTTGGAGAATTTTGAGCATTACATTACTAGCGTGTGAGATGAGTGCAATTGTGTGGTAGTTTGAGCATTCTTTGGCTTTGTCTTTCTTGGGATTGGAATGAAAACTGACCTTTTCCAGTCCTGTGGCCACTGCTAAGTTTTCCAAATTTGTGGGCATATTGAGTGCAGCACTTTCACAGCGCCATCTTTCCAGATTTGAAATTCCAGCTTAACTGGAATTCCATCACCTCCACTAGCTTTGTTCATAGTGATGCTTCCTAAGGCCCACTTGACTTCACATTCCAGGATGTCTGCCTCTAGGTGAGTGATCACACCATCGTGATTATCTGGGTCATGAAGATCTTTTTTGTACAGTTCTTCTGTGTATTCCTGCCACCTCTTCTTAATATCTTCTGCTTCTGTTAGGTCCATACCATTTCTGTCCTTTATTGAGCCCATCTTTGCATGAAATGTTCCCTTGGTATCTCTAATTTTCTTGAAGAGATCTTTAGTCTTTCCCATTCTATTGCTTTCCTCTGTTTCTTTGCATTGATCACTGAGGAAGACTTTCTTATCTCTCCTTGGTATTCTTTGGAACTCTGCATTCAACTGGATATATCTTTCCTTTTCTCCTTGCTTTTCACTTCCCTTGTTTTCACAGCTATTTGTAAGGCCTCCTCAGACAGCCATTTTGCTGTTTTTTGCATTTCTTTTTCTTGGGGATGGTCTTGGTCCCTGTCTCCCGTACAATGTCATGAATCTCCATCCATAGTTCATCAGGCACTCTATCAGATCTAGTCCCTTCAATCTACTTCTCACTTCTACTGTATAGTCATAAGGGATTTGATTTAGGTCATACCTGAATGGTCTAGTGGTTTTCTCCACTTTCTTCAATTTCAGTCTGTATTTGGCAATAAGGAGTTCATGATCTGAGCCACAGTCAGCTCCTGGTCTGGTTTTTGCTGACTGTACAGAGCTTCTCCATCTTTGGCTGCAAAGAATGTAATCAATCTGATTTCAGTGTCAGCCATCTGATGATGTCCACGTGTAGAGTCTTCTCTTGTGTTATTGGAAGAGGGTGTTTGCTATGACCAGTGTGTTCTCTTGGCAGAACTCTATTAGCCTTTGCCCTGCTTCATTCTGTACTCCAAGGCCAAATTTGCCTGTTACTCCAGGTGTTTCTTGACTTCCTACTTTGCATGCAGTCCCCTATAATGAAAAGGACATCTTTTTTGGGGGGTGTTAGATCTAGAAGGTCTTGTAGGTCTTCAGAGAACTGTTCAACTTCAGCTTCTTCAGCGGTACTGGTCTGGGCATAGACTTGGATTACCGTGGTATTGAATGGTTTGCCTTGGAAACGAACAGAGATCATTCTTTCATTTTTGAGATTGCATCCAAGTACTGCATTTCAGACTCTTTTGTTGACTGTGATGGTTACTCTATTTCTTCTGAGGGATTCCTGCCCACAGTAGTAGATATAATGGGCATCTGAGTTAAATTCACCCATTCCAGTCCATCTTAGTTCAGTTATTCCTAGAATGCTGATGTTCACTCTTGTCACCTCCTGTTTGACCACTTCCAATTTGCCTTGATTCATGGACCTAACATTCCAGGTTCCTATGTAATATTGCTCTTTACAGCATCGAACTCTTCTTCCATCACCAGTCTCATTCACAACTGGGTGTTGTTTTTGCTTTGGCTCCATCCCTTCATTCTTTCTGGAGTTATTTCTCCACTGATCTCTAATAGCATATTGGGCACCTACCGACCTGGGGAGTTCATCTTTCAGTGTCCTATCTTTTTGCGTTTTCATACTGTTCATGGGGTTCTCAAGGCAAGAATACTGAAGTGGTTTGCCATTCCCTTCTCCAGTGTACCACGTTCTATCAGACCCTCCACCATGACACGGCTGTCTTGGGTGGCCCCACATGGCATGGCTTAGTTTCATTGAGTTAGACCAGGCTGTGGTCTATGTGATCAAATTGGCTAGTTGTCAGTGATTGTAGTTTCAGTCTGTCTGCCCGCTTATCCCCTCTCTCAGTGCCTACTGTCTTACTTGCGTTTCTCTTACCTTGGACATGGGGGTCTCTCTTCATGGCTGCTCCAGCAAAGCACAGCCGCTGCTCCTTACCTCGGATGCAAGGTAGCTCCTCTCTGCCATGCTCGTGTACTGTCACAGCTGCCACGCTCCTGGGCCATCTACTTAATGTTTCCTTTATTTTCCCTTCTTTTGGTTATGTAATTAGGATGCCACATTAGGGATTTCATAGTAATTAATAATACATTTGGAACACATTTAGGATTAAAAGTGAGTTTGGAAATCATTAAAATCAGTACTTCTAACTCCTCAGTAGTCAAAATCCATTTACATGTAAATCCATTATAGGAAACAAATAAGAGAATTGTTATCTTTGAAGGCAGGAGATGAAGAAAAGGATTGTGTTGCCCTCATCCAACCCTACCCATTCCTGTAGTTTTAACAGACTTCCTTGGTACCCACCTACTTCCCCTATGTCTCGTATTTCAGTGCACATCTTCTTGGCTTCCAACTTCCTATTATGTGTCTCTTTTTCTGATGGATTTCCTAGGTGAAGCCTATTTCATCCCTATGCACAGAAGGTAAAAGATGAGAAATGCTGGGGAATCCACGCCCCTCTCTAGATTAGCCCTCAACCAAACAATTCTCAGCTGACACACTCTTCATGTGGGAGAATTCTGATGCACATGTCCTCAAAGTATGCTCCGTGGATATCTGGATGTCCTCAAGAAGTTATTGCCATAGTAATTTAAAAGTACTGCATAATTTTTGCTGCTTTCACTGTGTTGACATGTGTATTGACAATGCAAAAACTATGGTGTGACACTTTCCTTAGCAATCAGGCAGGGACACCCTATTTTACTAGTTGTACTGCTATACTGATAGTCATTGCATTAGCCTCCATCTTGGACTGATGAGGGAAAAAATAGTTCCACTTAAAACCTCCTTTATGAAGCAGTAAAAAATTACATTATATTAAATATTGACCTTTGAGTATTCTATGTGATAAAGTGGGAACTCTATATAAAGCAATTCTGCTCCATACTGAAGTATGAGAAGAAAAGCACTTGTACAATTATTTGAGTACAAAGAACAAACCATGTTTATTCAGATTTGGGTACTTGGCAGATGTTTACAAGATGAATGAAATCAGACGGTTACTTCAAAGAAACCACTGACAGTATTTGTTTCCAACAATACAATCTGAGTTTTCAAGAGAAAATTAGAGTTTTTGAAAACTTATATCCACCACTGTGAGTTTGATGACTTCCCAAAGCTTAACTGCTTTTTCTGATGACACAAGTGGGGATAATAATGAATGTGAATTTTTGAGGTTGTATAATGAAATATGGCAGCATTTGAAATATCTCCTTAACTCATTGAACCATGAATTTTCCTGTGACCAACACATGATCAAAATCAAATATGGTAAAAGATTTGTTCAAATAACAGAATAAAAATATTGATTTTTAATGAAATAGAGTACAAAATGTTAATGGATGTGGTTTCAAATTTCACATTAAACCTAACCTTTAAGAAATGCTCAATTGTCAAGTTTTAGTATATATCAATCAAGAATATACATAATTACATGAGAATGAGAAATCTGTATGCAGATCAGGAAGCAACACTTAGAACTGGACATGGAACAATAGACTGGTTCCAAATTGGAAAAGGAGTACATCAAGGCTGTATATTGTCACCCAGCTTATTTAACTTACCTGCAGAGTACATCATGAGAAACGCTGGGCTTGAGGAATCAGAAGCTGGTATCAAGATTGCTGGGAGAAATATCAATAACCTCAGATATGCAGATGACACCACCCTTATGGCAGAAAGTGAAGAAGAACTAAAGAGCCTCTTGATGAAAGTGAAAGAGGAGAGTGAAAAAGTTGGCTTAAAGCTCAACATTCAGAAAATGAAGATCATGGCATCTGGTCCCACCACATCATGGCAAATAGATGGGGAAACAGTGGAAACAGTGGCTAACTTTATTTTTGGGGGCTCCAAAATCACTGTAGATGGTGACTGCAGCCATGAATTTAAAGGATGCTTGCTCCTGGGAAGGAAAGTTATGACCAATGTAGACAGCATATTAAAAAGCAGAGACATTACTTTGCCAACAAAGGTCCATCTAGTCAAGGCTAGGTTTTTCCAGTAGTCATGTATGGATGTGAGAGTTGGACTGTAAAGAAAGCTGAGTGCCAAAGAATTGATGCTTTTGAGCTGTGGTGTTGGAGAAGACTCTTGAGAGTCCCTTGGACTGCAAGGAGATCCAACCTGTCCATCCTAAAGGAGATAATTCCAGGGTTTTCATTGGAAGGACTGATGCTGAAGCTGAAACTCCAATACTTTGGCCACCTGATGCAAAGAGCTGACTTGTTTGAAAAGACCCTGATGCTGGGAAAGATTGAGGGCAGGAGGAGAAGGGGATGACAGAGGATGAGATGGTTGGATGCCATCACCAACTCAATAGACATGAATTTGAGTAAACTCCGGGAGTTGGTGATGGATAGGGAAGCCTGGCATGCTGCAGTCCATGGGGTCACAGAGTTGGACACAACTGAGCGACTGAACTGAACTGAACTGAGCTGAACTGATACATGCATATATGCATGCATATTTAAAATACTCTTCCCTTTTTCAACGGAATAACTGGTTAAGGGCAGTAGTATTTCAACTAAAACATACAGTAACAGATTGAGCACAGAGGCACAAAGAAGAATCCACTAGTTTTTTATTAAACCAGATATTGAAGAGATTTTAAAGCATTTTTTGAAGTATAATGTCATCCTCCTCACACAGGTATCTGTATTGGAAAATATGACAACATTTCATAAAATGTTTGTCATTTAATTAACATGTAATGAGTTGACTTATTTTTAAATTAAATACATTTTTATATTTTAATTTCTCATACAATAAATAGTTTTAGATATAACCCCACATGCTATAGTTTCTTGGGGTCCTCAGTAATGAGGATGATAAAGGTAAATTGAGGTTAAACATTTGAAAACTGTAGTTTCTCATTATTTCTGAGTTTCCTGGTAGCATTCATCTCAAACTCCCAGAGATAACTTTTCTAATAACACACTTTTGGGACTTGATTCACTTTCGTGCTCACGTCTCCATTCCAAGACCACAATTCCTGGGATCACCTTTCAAATAAACAGCTTATATGCAGATTCTCATAATGAGGTCCATTCCTGAGGAAATCAAATGAAGAGTCTCCTGAAGAACCATGGGACATAATTGAATAGCCATTGAATTTAACTCTTTCACTGCACAAGGAGGAAACTGAATGCCGATGAGAGAAAATGACATCACAGCCAGTGGTACATAGTCTACATGATCCCATAGGTCCCCTGCATTTTTGGTAGCCTCAGCCTTCTTAAAGGCAATACAGTCCCAAGGCCGCTACATCTGTCCATTACTATCTTCCCATCATCAGCATTCAACATTGTATAAGAAGCATAGTCATGCCATGAACATTGCTTTTCATATTTGTCTGGATATTTTAAGTGCCTTTCAGTGTAGTATCCTTGGCAATCTAGGACATGAGACTTCCTCGGCCTCCAACCCTTGTTTTATTATCAGTCTTTCCTGAACTATAATACCTGAGGTCTCCTATATCTCTGAAGGATAAGAGGTCCTATAGATGGTAAAATATGCCACCACCTTTCAAAGAGCTTAAAATCTCATATTCACCTTGACATCCATATACATGAGTTATTCTCATTTAGTCGCTCAGTCAGGTTCGACTCTGGCTACCCCATGGGCTGTAGCTCGCCAATCTCCTCTGTCCATGGGATTTCCCAGGCAAGAATACTGGAGTGGGTTACCACTTTCTTCTCCAGGGGATCTTCCCAACTCAGGTGTGAAATGAAGTATCTCCTGCTATCCATGGTGGGCAAGAAATGTCACAGCTATCTACAATTCTGGCCCTCCAAATGTGAATAAGGGCTCCAAAAAGGGAACACAATTTCTGCGGCCCAGCAGAAGCTGCCATACCCCACAGTGACTGCTAAGGAGCTGCTGCTGCTGCTAAGTCACTTCAGTCGTGTCCAACTCCATGCGACCCCATAGACAGCAGCCTATCAGGCTCCCCCGTCCCTGGGATTCTCCAGGCAAGAACACTGGAGTGGGTTGCCATTTCTTTCTGCAATGCATGAAAGTGAAAATGAAGTCACTCAGTCGTGTCCAACCCTCAGTGACCCCATAGACTGCAGCCTTCCAGGCTCCTCTGTCCATGGGATTTTCCAGGCAAGAGTATTGGAGTGGGATAAGCTAGAGGGAGGCAAAAAGCAGCCATCCACCACATGTGAACAAGGAATAAAGGATATAAACAATTAAGAAATAGGATTTGGCCCCAGATAGCTGAGGTGCATAAAAAAGGAAGGAATTCAGTGAACCCAGAGGCTTGCATCTTCCCGTACAAAGAAGAACACTGAATTCTTTAACTTGATATCTGGTTTCCTTAACTAACAATAATCTTTGATGTTCAGACTGCCCGCCCCCTTTGTTGCCAACCTGTAAATAGCCTGACTCCCTCTCCTGCTTCTTTGGAGTAGTCTCAGAGCTACTGAGATGTTATCTCCAGGGTTCGGGATCCTAAACATTTCTACCAAATAAAATAACTATCTATTTACATATTGTGACTAATATTTTTTTAGTTGACACAAGGATCCAATCAGCATCTCCTAAATTGGCAGGCAGATTCCTTACCACTGAGTCACCAGGGAAGTCCAAAATACATGAATACTATGTTCTAATCTTAGGTGAATTTACCTGCTGGATTCTTTTTTTTTTCTTTGTTCTATTTCTTATTGATTGGAATCTGCCTTAATTTAGATTTTTGCACTAGAGGGGCTGTGAGAATGAAAGAATAGACAGAGAAAGCGACAACCAACCTTGATTTCTTTTCTTAGATTTTTTCTTTTTTTTTTTGCAGTGTTACATGTGTGGATATCTACCATGCATGAGTGCTCAGTCGCTTTAGTTGTGTCTGACTCTTTGTGACCCCACGGACTAGACCGTAGCCTGCTGCTCCTCTGTTCATGGGATTTTCCTGGCAAGAATGCTGGAGTGGGTTGTCATGCCCTCCTTTAGGGGATCTTTCTGACCCAGGGATCGAATCTGCATCTCCTGCATTGGCAGGCAGATTCTATACCACTGAGCCACTGGAGAAGCCCAAATATCTACCAATTAATGTTTATTCATCACTTACTCTACATCAGTACTTGTCCATACATCTTGCAAAGGGTGGGGCTGGAATTCTTGATGAGAGTTTTAACTCCAGAGACCCTCTCACTGTCAAAACAAGCAAGATCAGGAGCCTAGCCCAGTCACTTTTATACTTTAAATTTTATTTGGTGTCAAATATTTTTACCCACCAGAGATTCCCCATCTGGGTAGTTTGACAGCTCACTTCAGATGTGCAGTTCAGTGATTTCAAGTCTTGCAATTTCTATTCTGATCTGGCACCATAACCTACAAGATTTTTATAAAGTGAACTATTTATGTACTCTAGAATTATTCACTACTAATAAGACAGCACTACAATACTCATGTCAACTATAAAACAGGGTAAAAGAATGTTCTTTAATTTAAAAAATGTGACCCATGTCAACTTTCTTTGGACTGAGGAGTTTAGAACTGATTTGGGACTTAGAGTCCTGAATAAAATTAATGCATTGGAAACAAACACCATGCTCTCTTTCTACAACACACTTCTTGGAAGCCAAGAATTTTATGTGTTCAGGCAAAGTTTATATTATACTCAGGAGTTCACAATGGACCTCATTGACTTGCCAACCTCAGTGGTAGACCTCTTTTTTTTTTTTCTTTTCTTATGAGCTCAAGGACTTATAGAGAGGAAATAATGTACAGTAATTAAAAACTTCTGAGATTCCTGTTGGAAACCCACAGATGAACACTAATTCCAAAGAGTCAGAGCATTTTATTTTACCAAAAATGTCTTAAGAAAAGTCTCTTTTTTTTTCCTATTGTAAAAACCAACCAGGTATACATAACTATTGAGTAGCTCCCTGCCACATTCTGTGTTCAGTATATTCAAAGCTGCTGAAGAGAATATACATGAATAGAAACGTGACCCAAAAATTGAGTTGCCTTGGGAATGGGGATTAAGACATATTACCAGTGCATAGTAGAATTGGAATTATGTGGTATCCATTACTTGGTTTACATGGCAATGATTTAGGGTTTCATTTGGATAAAAATCCCCAAATTAAAATTCTAATTTCAAGTTTAAGTGAGTACTTAACTTATTTTAATTAATTTTTTAACACACTGTATATTTTGTCCTTCCGATTATAGGTTAAATACTCATTCACTTACTTTTTCATTCTTTTAATAGTTTCAAGTGTGTTTTATATGCCAGGCATGGGCTTATTTTGGGGAATGCCAATACAAATAAGACAGGGTCCTTGCATCAAAGTGCGCACAAGTTTGATGAATATATACTTGCAGAAGAAAATATTAAATTAAAAAGTATAAAAAAGAATTTTTTAAAAAGTAATCCTATCTTGGGTACCTACTGGGTTGTTCACATAGTTGACTATTGGTGCTTGTTGCTGAATGGAAGTTTAACTATTTACCAAGGGTCTCAATTCTCCTCTACACAGGCCTCTCCAAGGGCTACGGTGTTTCCTCGCAACAAGGCAGCTGAGTCTACAACACAGGAAATAGACACTGAGAGTCATCGTCAGAAATGGACTCAGGAGTTACAGAGTGTTATTTCTGCCACACTTTATTGGTCAAAACTGATCTCAAATCTGGCCCGGAACCTATTTACAAAACAGAAATAGACTCACAGACATAGAAAAGAAACTTATGGTTACCAAAGGGGAAATGGGTGGTGGGGTGAGGGGTGTGGATAAATTAGGAGTTTGGGATTAAAATATACATACTAACTATGTGTGTATATTTCCCTCCCCCCCCACCAGGTGGATCATGGTAAAGAATCTGCCTGCCAATGTAGGAGACATAGGAGACTCAGGTCAATTCCTACATCAGGAAGATCCCCTGGAGAAGGAAATGGCAACCGACTCCAGTATTCTTGCCTGGAGATTCCCATAGACAGGGATCCTGGTGGTCACAAAGAGTCAGACATGATGGTGACTGCATACACACATGAACTACTATATATGAAGAGAGTCAACAAATATATACTGTATAGCACAGTATAGCATGGAGAACTATAACAACATCTTCTAATAACCTATAATGAAAAAGAATCTAAAAAAGAATATACATATGTATGTATGGGTGTATAAATATATATATATATATATATATTCATGGGTGTGAAAGTCACTCAGTCCTGTTCAATTCTTTGTGACCTTATGGACTACAGCCTGCCAGGCTCCTCTGTCATGGGGATTCTCCAAGCAAGAATACTGAAGTGGGTTGCCATGCCCTCCTTCAGTGGATCTTCCCAACCCAGGGATCAAACCCAGATCTCCTGGATTGCAGGAAGATTATTTATCTGCTGAGCTACCAGGGAAGCCCTGTATATTAATGATATTTCAATAAAATTTTTTAAGTCTAGCTATAAAAACTAATATAAAAAGTAAAGGCATGTGCAAACAAAAAAGAGAGGAATTGTCAAAGAAAGGGGACCTCTTTAGAGATTAATCTATTACATTAAAAATAAGACGTATGTTGGAGTTCAAACCTTCCACAACCATAAAGACTCCTGTTATTAGGCTGATTCACTCAGCTAATCCAGGATAGATAGCCTCTGCATCTCAAGGTCCTCAACTTTAATCATATCCGTAAAGTCTCTTTGGCCATAGCAGATAACATATTCACAGGTTCTGGAATTAGTATGTAGATAACGGCTTTAGGGAAGCCATTATTCCAATACTACATACTGTATTAGTCTACTTCCCTTAAAATAAAATCAGCACTAATTTTTTCTTTGAATATTTGAGAATCACAGTGCCAAATGAACTGTTGCATAATGTATGCCTAGTCCTCTTACTTTGTTTTGTCTGCAAGTCTCTTTTTAGTTCTGGCTGTCAGTTTGCAATCTTTCAGTTAAAACAATTTGTTTTCAGTCATAGACAACCACTGTTAAAAACTTAATGTGTTTTCTTTCATTTCTTATTTATATGTTTAAATGTTATGTTTAATTTTTTAACAAAAATTACATCTGGATGAACTATCTCTCTCTGGCTTAGTTCGCTTAAGGTACCATGAACATTTTATTCATGTCATTAAAAGTTTCTAAATACATGATGTTAATGACTGCACCATTTTTAAAATATATCTTTGTTTAATGATTTTTCTCCTTTCGGACATTCAGGTTTTTCCCCTCAAAATGTGCTGAAAGGTCTGAATAAAAGCTTCCAGGTGACATCCTTCCAAAACTATTCCCCCTTTCCTTTTCCACTCAGATCTATGTGGACATTGAAGGGACATGTTCTCTTGGAGGCAGATGTCCTCTGGTCTGGCTTTTACAAAAGCTAACACACATGCGCAAGTTCTAATGGAAGGTTACCACATCACGTTTATGTTTTGTTACCAATACATCAGTTCATTTCAGTTGCTCAATTGTGTCCAACTCATTGCAACCCCATGGACTGCAGCATGCCAGGCCTCCATGTCCATCACCAACTCCTGGAGTTTACTCAAACTCATGTCCATTGAGTCCATGATGCCTTCCAACCATCTCATGCTCTGTCATTCCCTTCTCCTCCCATGTTCAATTTTTCCCAGCATCAGGGTCTTTTTAAATGAGTCAGTTCTTTGAATCAGGTGACCAAAGTATTGGAATTTAGCTTTAGCATCAGTCCTTCCAATGAATATTCAGGACTGATCTCCTTTAGGATGGACTGGTTTGATCTCCTTGCAGTGCAAGGGACTCTGAAGAGTCTTCTCCAACACCACAGTTCAAAAGCATCAATTCTTTGGCACTCAGCTTTCTTTATACTCCAACTCTCACATC
>NW_011494897.1:563531-568508 GCF_000754665.1 Bison bison bison
TGCCATGAAGTGATGGGACCTGATGCCATGATCTTAGTTTTCTGAATGTTGAGTTTTAAGCCAACTTTTTCACTCTCCTCTTTCACTTTCATTAGGAGGCTCTTTAGTTCTTCTTTGCTTTCTGCCATAAGGCTGGTGTCATCTGCATATCTGAGGTTATTGATATTTCTCCCAGCAATCTTGATTCCAGCTTTTGCTTCATCCAGTCCAGCATTTCTCATGCTGTACTCTGCATATAAGTTAAATAAGCAGGGTGACAGTATACAGCCTTGATGTACTCCTTTCCTGATTTGGAACCAGTCTGTTGTTCCATGTCCAGTTCTAAGTGTTGCTTCCTGACCTGCATACAGATTTCTCAGGAGGCAGGTCAGGTGGTCTGGTATTCCTATCTCTTTAAGAATTTTCTACAGTTTGTTTCTTAGATAAATATTTGATAAAACTTGGAAATTGCTAAAGGACAGAAAACAGTACTAAATTATTTATGCCTTACCTAAAAGTTTCTTGATGTAAATTTGAATGTATTTCAAGCAGAATAGAAACTTCCTGACAGCACTGCAATGGCAACTCTTGCTTTTTATTCATCAACAGAAAATTGTAGCAACTTCACCTGCTTGGTCTAAGTCTTTTCTCTCCCTGCTCCTAACCTGTTCTTGCTATTGTTTAGTCGCTAAGCTGTGTCTGACTCTTTGGAGACCCCATGGACTGTAGCCTGCTAGGCTCCTCGCTCCATGGGATTTCCCAGGCAAGAATACTGGAGTGGGCTGCCATTTCCTTCTCTAGGGGATCTTTCCAACCCAGGAATTGAACCCACATCTCCTGTTTTGACAGGCAGGTTCTTTACCTCTAAACCACCAGGGAAGCCCAACCTGCTCTGCATTATTCTAAAAACAGATCCATGATCTTGTCGCTCTTTTTTCCCCTGACCATCAGCAACTGCTCACTGCTCACAGAATTAGCCAGGTATTTGAGGCCATCTATTTGAAGCTTCAAACAGCTTTTGCAGCCTTATTCCCCAATTTCCACTTCATAAATTGTTACTGGCAAACTGATAATACTGTTAGTAAGTATGGTTTACTAACTGCCTGCTATGTGTCTGGTGGGTTCCATATACTGGTAGTATTAGATACCTACATCAATCCTGCAGAGTGTCATTGTTATCTTTATTTTGTATATGAGGAAATAGATTCAGCATGTGTAAGGGGCAGTCAAGATTTGAGTCTCCAATTTTCCCAGGCTACCCTATTTTTTCTGATTTGTGCCTAAGAGGTTTTCTAATTGACCTTTTGCTTTTCTGGTTCCAAGTTTTTTCTCCAGCTGCCACCTGCCCTGTCCTCCTTTGGTTCCCTGTCTGTTGATGCCCTGTTCATTCTGCAAGGTTCTACAGCTGTACTCAGTCCAGTGCCTTGAACACCGTTAGGTGCATAATATCCCATGAATAAGTAAATTCACGTTTGCTGTTTCTTTGCAAAAACATCTTCAGATCTTAGGAGGCAGCGATGAATGTCTTTCTCCCCATAGTTCCTGCATATAGTAGACAGTTCAGAAAGAGCTTATTAAATAAATGAAGTCCCCGTACCTCCTGGAACAAAAAATCCACAGGGCCTTGTACCTCCCGGGGTGTCCAAGACCCCGTGTCAGAAATGTATGTTTAGGCAGCAGGAACACACACATGAGGCAGGAGAATATGAAAGTACACTGGAAATTTTTCCTAGTTGGGTCAGCTCCAATTTGGCAAAAGCAGGCATACTGCTTTTTCTCCGGGGCTCTTTCTCCTACCATCACTTAATGCAAATTAGTCAGCAGTGTGCCGTGACACAGAACACTTGTGACCTACAAGAATTAGAGAGAGAGAGAGACTGTCATTTCTCAAAAGACCCATGAGGGGCAGCAAGAGTAAGCGATGTGGAGGGAGGTAGGGAAAGAGGGACTTCTCTCCGAAGAATTGCCCTGAAATAAGTGCAAGTAAAAATAAATCCACATATAAAACAACTGTACAAATGTTAATAGTATTTTCACAGCTGGATTTCTTTGCCTAAGATACTTAGCACTTACTTTAGAAAGCTCTCTTCTAAACAGGAATCGTCTGATGGATCACAGAAGCTGAACTCTGATGGAACTCTGACTTTGAACTTCACTTTTGCTCAGATGGGAATAAAAATGACTTTTTATAAGTAAGGACCTTAATCGTCATGACTCTGCATCAGTTCGTGGTAAGTGACCTTTATCTCACAGATGAGGACGCAGATGTAGGGCTCAGTTTAGGAAACTATATTCATAACATTCAGCGTATTTATATCTAGATTAGGACTCTGGATTTAGAACACTGGAAAACACCAACTTTGTCTGTTTCCATGGCAGCACAAACACCCCACTTGAATAACTGCCCAGTCACTTATCACAGCAGGATTAGTGGTCTTCTAAAAGGATCTGCATTCACATTCCTGGTATTTATTTCCTGAAGATATTAAGAGGGTATGCTATGGTCTTTGGTTTCAAAGACCGATGCCATAGGACATGACTAATCATTATGACGCACTTTTAGGGACTCTCCCCTTAGAAATGCCACCCAAACAGCATGACAATGTGATATGCACATATTAATAAAAATACAGGCTTCATCTCCAGATGATTGGCGGAAGCTATACTGATGAACATGATAGCTAAATAAATAATAGTAGAAAGGCTTGCAATGATTAAAATGTGTTGATGTCAACTCTCGCTTATTTATCTCATAAATATTTCATGAGTGACGGGACTTCCATGTGTCAGAGTACTAGCTATTGGAATATACAAGTAGAAATAGACATGGGCCATGTTTCAGTAAGTTTGCAATCTAGCAGACACCATTCATATCACCTAATAGAATATTCATTTACTATCTTTTTGGCCAAAACAAAGGAGTCTTCAAAACTTACAAAAAAAAAAAAATGTATTCTTACCAGGTATGTGATAAGAAAATAGTTAAGCACAGCAACTATTCCTTCATGGTCAAATTAAGAAAAAATTCCTTGTGCATACAATCCCTGGTGATCACCAGCTTGAACTGGTGTCATGTAAGTCACTTAGAGCTCTCCACCGTGCTGTCTCATTTTTCTGCCTAGTCATAGCCCTGACTGTCAGGGCTTCTGCCCTACTCATCTGTGTGCCCAGTAGCTCAATATACCTCATGCCTCCTAGTCATGAAGGCAGAGTTGGCTGAAGGACGATGTCATCAGTGAAGGGAAGGTGAGGTTGACAATAAACTGAACACCACAGACAAATGTGAATGTGTTGGCTTTTACTGGGTTTTTATTTTTTAAATCATCATAGACTGACATTGGCTTTCCTTGGTGTACAGTTCTATGCACCTTTATATGCTTACAGGTTTGTGTAACCACTGCTATGACCAGGATTCAGAAAGGTTCCATCACTTCCCCAAATCCTCCCTCATGTTATCCTATTATGGTCATTTCCTCCCCCCACCCACAACCTCTGGCAAACACGAATCTCTTCTCTATCCCTATAGCCTTGTCTTTTGAGATGGGATTCTTTCACTCATCATACTGTCTGAAATTCATCCAAGTTGTTATATGTATCGATAGTTCATTCTTTTCGTTGCTGAATAGTGATGTAGCCTATGGTATACCATAGTTAGTTCCTCCTTTTACACACTGAAGGATATCTGAGTCGTTCCAGTTTGGAGCTACTACACAAAAGGCTGCTTATGAACATTTGTGTACAAGTTTTCATGTGTACATATGTTTTCAATTACCTAGTGTAAGTACCCAAGAGTAAGATTGCTAGGTCATGTGTTAAGTGCATATTTAACTTTATAAGAAGCTGCTAAACCATTTTCCAAATTGGCTGGAGCATTTTTCCATCAGACCATGTGAGTTTAAAGTACTCCACATCCTTGCCAACACTTGGTATTGTCAGTATTTTTTCATTTCTGATATTCTAATGGGTGTGTAATAGCATCTCAGTGTGGCTTAAAATTGCATTATCCTAATAGCTTATAGTGATGAACATCTTTTTTCATGTGCTTATTTACTATTTTTTAAATCTTTTTGGGTGACGCATCTGTTCATGTCCTTTCCCCATTTGTAACTGAATTCCTTATCATTGAACTTAAGGGTTTTAAATTCTGGTTACAAGTCCTCTGTTGGATATATGATTTGAAAATATTTTCTTCTGATCTGTGGCTTGTCCTTTTTATTCTTTTAACAGTGATTTGGCAGAGCAAAGTTTTTAATAAACATCATTTTTTTTTCTTTTATGGATGGTGCTTTTGTTTTCATTGCTAACACTTGACCTAACATCAGATCATGAAGATGTTCTTCTCTTTGCTTCTAAAAATTATCTTTTCATTGTGAATGCATTGATTTTTGAAGAACAAAAGAGATGAGGTGCTCGATAACAGATTGTCTTCATAATTTTGTAGATTTCTCGTTTGGATTCTAAGGAGTTATCGAAGCCTTTTAAACAAAATAGCATGTCTGTGAATGACTTTCATCACATAACAGGACCACAGTTTGTAGTTTACAATTTTAAAAAAATTAATAGTCCGATAAACAAGTTTTTTTTGTACGTCAGATGCATTTAGTGACTACACCTGATCTGAACCAACATGAGACTATTTTTTTGTCTTTGTCCCTCTTAAAGACTTTTTTGATGTGAACCATTTAAGAGGGCTTCTCTGTTGACTCAGTGGGTAAAGAATCTGCCTGTCAGTACAGGACATGTAAAAGATGTGGGTTTGATCCCTGGGTGGGGAAGATCCCCTCGGGGAGGCAATGGCAGCTTACTCCAGTATTCTTGCCTGAGCAATCCCATGGACAGAGGAGCTTGGTGGGCTACAGTCCAAAGAATCTCAAAGAGTCAGACCCAACTGAGCATGCATGAATGTGTGCATACTACACTACATATTTTTTTAAGTCTTTATTGAATTTGTTACAATATTGCTTCTATTCTTCATTTTTTTTTTTTTTTTGGCCAGGG
>NW_011494897.1:568608-587346 GCF_000754665.1 Bison bison bison
CCTGGATCAATAGATTCCTCTTAATGTGTCCTTTATATGTTCTGTTACAGAACTCTTTGTGTGTTAATTATGACCTGAGGAGAGTATTACATAATATTTAGTATATGGACTGAACTACCTACCTAACATCCGAAAAGATATGAATTCTGTAACACACGTGCTCATAAAGGTTTCAGGAAGAGGGCGGTGTACCTGTAATTTAAATGTCTCTCGTGATATGATAGCTCTTGTAGCAGCTGTAGGAAACCTCTTCCTTGGGTGTCTCCTAGTCCTTGTCACAAGTTCTAGCTGCTGTGACCGAGGATGTTTGGAGGGAAAGGACATACCGTGCTTTATTCATCCTGAATGAATGTGTCTTCTCTTGTAAAAAGGAGGGTTTATGACACCTTTTCCTACTCTTCTCTGTGATAGTAAATAAAAATGCTGACCAGTCGGCCTCTGAATATCTGGGAAGGCCTTTATTGTTGCATTATGGTGTGCAAACGGACAGAGGAGCCTGGAAGGCTACAGTCCATGGAGTCTCAAAGAGTCGGACATGACTGAAGCGATTCAGCACGCATGCACACATGTGTATATACGTACACACGTGTGTTAGAAACAGGATGGCACACCTGGCTGAGGCTCAGAAACGGAGACTTGAGCCCTCTCCTCACCAGGACGAAGACGCTGAGGTTGTGTCCGTGAGTGCCAGCCTCAGACACACGTGATGGGACTCGACACAGTGCTTGGTACATAGCAAAGGCCACCCTGACCACGATATCTTGCCGCTTCATGTGCCGCAGTGACTGGAATTTTCTCTCATGAAGTCAGCCCATTAGACTAAAGATGCCTTCTTCTGGGGTGGGTTGAGGGGACATCAGAGACTCTCCCGGACCTGCACCGTGTCACTGTACCATCACCTCGATCCAAGCAGAAGACACGCTCTGCCTTTCCTCCTCACTTACCGCTGCCAAGATTGACAGTGAGGGTCCGAGATTTGATTCCATCGTCCGTCAAAACCAAGCACACCATGAGGAAGTTCAGGAACTATTCTCTTTAGGTTTCTAGAAGTTCATCTCCACACTTTAAAATTAGAGAGTAAAACCAGGAGCCAGGAGCAGCAAGAAAGAGGGGTTTGGCTTTCTCTTTCTTTCAGTTACGTATTTTTGTCCCACAGAGTTCCATTTGCAGAAAAGCAGTTAGACAGGGTCGTTTCTGGGGCAAGGCCATATTTAGAAGCTTGTTTTTGTGGTGCCAAAGGAATCGACACTTCTTTTTTTCTTCCCCAAAGAAAACAGAAGCTCATTATCCTGACAGAGGAAGTCCAGAAGTTTTTAGGTGGAGATTAAACTTTACTCTCAAACACTGAGGCCCCTGTTCTGCTTCTCGGTTAAGAGATTTTAGTAGCTTTTAAAAATGGTTAGCATGCTACATCGGTCGGCTTTCTAAATAATTTAGAGAACTTGTGACCTGGAGCTTTCATGGAGTTGATGTAACTGTTCTGGAAATCTCTTGACTTGAGCTTGAGACTCACTTTCCTACAGCTGCAGTATGTCCACCGTCAACAGCAGTCTGTACCCAGAAAGCAGGAGGGGAAATGGGGGGTGAAAAAAAAAGACATACTCAAATTCTTTCCTGGGCTGCAGTTCTATACATTCGCCACCAGGTGTCCGTCTTCACACAAGCAGTCTTTGCTTGTGTGATGCACTGCTTGACTGCAAGATTATTTTTAAAACTAAAGCCAATTTACTAGATGTTGGTACAAGTGGGTATACATGTGCACATATAAAACAAGGTCTCAGAGCCAAACTAAATAATTCACAATTCTTCATCTAAGTAGGAGTAATCAATCGGATCTTGTGTTTATCTTCTGATATTGTTTGGGAGAACTAATTAAAGTAGTTGAGTGGCCAGTGGATTTGCTAAATGGTGCAAAAAAGAAAAAGAAAAGAAATAATTTTTCCTCTTCCAAAATTTCATCTGGTGTTTGTAAAATTCAATGATCTTAGCATGCAGACAGGTTTATGTTCCCAGGAACATTTCTTTTGGTAAAAAATAGACAAAATTCTATTCTGAGCTGACTTCCTACTCTGCTGCTGCTGCTGCTAAGTCGCTTTAGTCGTGTCCAACTCTGTGCGACCCCATAGACGGAGGCCCACCAGGCTCCGCCGTCCCTGGGATTCTCCGGGCAAGAACACTGGAGTGGGTTGCCATTTCCTTCTCCAATGCAGGAAAGTGAAAAGTGAAAGTGAAGTCACTCAGTCGTGTCCGACTCTTTGCGACCCCATGGACTGCAGCCTACCAGGCTCCTCCGTCCATGGGATTTTCCAGGGAAGGGTACTGGAGTGGGGTGCCATTGCCTTCTCCAGACTTCCTACTCTAGTGAAATGGAATGGTTCAGTTTTGTGTTAGCAGAATTTCAAGTTCAATCCTTGGCTCTGATGTGATTGAAAAATCCCTTTCCTTGGAAGTGCAAGAATTAGATTTGATTTCTTTCATCCCAGAATTAGGAGTAACATTGTAATAGTTCCCTAATTGGGTAACTCTAGTGGAGTCTCAAATTGCATAATGATGCCCTTGAGTCCATGCAATGGAAGAGATGCTGCTCTTGCAGTCACCTGACTGAGCAGTTTCATGGTGACCTCTTTATATCTTCCCCTTGTTTATTTCTTTAGTCAGTACCTGAGAAGATAGTCACCATCCATTTAGGAATCTCCCCCTTTCATTCTTGCTGGCCAAAACATGGGTGTTTCTAAAAACCGGAGAAGTCCTTGTTTATGCTTTAATTAAATTGTTCACTAACATAACTAAAACAATCAACTAGTCCAGGAGATGTACTTTATGAGAAAGAGCTACACTATCCTATGCAAGCACTTCCGTGGGCTCTTGGGAAGCAGAGGAAATAAACAGATTGTATATCAAAGCACAGTGTTGAACCTGAAGACTTCCTTTCCTGTCATCATTATTAATTTTTGTTTGGTTTTGCTTATTTTTAAATTTTTGGTTTTGCTTGCTTATTATTTTTGATACCTTTAGGACATTAAAGTCAGTGTATCCAACAACTATATCCATGAAAGGATTTGCAGCAGGAGCAAAACAAGCCCTCAGCACTGTGCTTTCATCAATACTGGCCTGTCATTCCTACTCCTTCAAATATTTTTGGATATATTTACTAAAGCTCAGTTTCCTCCCAAAGTTTGTGGTTAGTAACATTATTTCTTATGTCATTGGTTTACTAATTTGACCAATGTTTATTTACCACTTACTGTGAACTTCATACTGTGGATAAAATAAAAATGACTAGGAACCAATCCACTCAAAAAATGACTACACCAGTGAACAGAATTTTCCAATTTATTTTCTAAATGTGCTTCTGGATCCTGTTGAATAAAGTGGAAATATTTAATGCTGCTGCTATTTGTGATATAAACCACATATCTGTTTTTTTGACATGTAATACTTTTTAATAGGTAATTTTAATGTTTAGTGAATATTTTTATTCAAATATGTGAAGTATTGAGTCAACTATAACAGTGGAAGTAGAACACAGTGAGGTTCATGTTTATATAAAAGTATCAAGCAAATGATCTTGCCCATATTATTTATACTAATGGATGCTAACAGAAAGGCAAGGATTGTTATACCCATTCTATAAAAGGGAAAAGAGAAATTCACTTTGTAAAACTATTTTTGCTTGGCTTTAGTTGTCTGAATATAATTATTTTACTTTTATTATTAAACTTAAGACATTACATCTGTTTCCAAAATGTTCTGGAATGGAAGAATTAACAGGAAACAAGTTCTGCAACTGAAACCCCTTTCCCTCCGAGCATAGCATCCATGGTGATGAATGAACGTTAGAGGAAGAAATAAAAAGCAGCACAAAACTGGAAGGAAACCTCTATATGCTTAGGTGAACCTTGGCTAGAATGAAATGGAGAGGATCCATCTCTGTTTCCTCTGAAAACCATCCTTAAAAATCCCAGAGTACATGTTACAGCCATAGTTGAAAGACCATGTGAATGTGTTGCCTTTTTTTTTTTTTTTCTACTAGGCAAGAAAACACAGTGGAGAGAAATTTACATTTTTTTGAGGGCTTCAAATCTGGGCCAGTTACTCTGATTTGAAAAGGAACAGTTTTGTAAAACTGAAAAGAAGAAGCAGGAAGAGCCCCTGTAAAGTCTGTACAGGGTCAAGGAAATTTAGTTTCATCTACTTGCTGAGCTTTGGCTAATTTGCCAACTCTAAGCTTTTACATTCATCTTGCTGTTTTCCATTTAAGGAGGTCATTCCTGAATTCAATCAATTAATGCTTATTGAATGTCAGCCAGCACTTAATAATGGGCAGGTAAATGAATGGACGTGGGTCTAGCCTTCAAGCTGTTCTCTGTTTAATGAGATCCCTCAACTCACCAAAATTATCATACTATGGATTTACAGTGATAGGAACTCAACTCCAGTAGCTCAGAGGGTTGATTCTATCACACACTAGGGAGTATTTGAGCTTGGCCTTAGAATATAATGAACTTATGGTCAGCCATGAGGTAGGGGAAGGTATTTTAGGGAAAAATGAAGAATACAATGAAAATATAGACAACATGGAATTAGATTCTTGGGAAGGAAGCATAGAATAGCATGGGTGAAACATTTGTACATGGGACAGAAGTAGTAAGAAATTAAGACAGAAAAAGTAAATTGAAGAAAATATTATGATAGTTCTTGATATCATGAAAAGGAGCATAGAAGTTATTATGTAATAGCTACATTCAGAAAATGCTTTACAGTTTAAAAAATAGTGAACCATGACTTTATCACTTAGGACTCTTTAGGATATAAGCAACAGAACATGCAGCACGGATGGCTCGAAAAGAGAATTTTTTGGATTGCATAAATGAAAAAGCTCACAGGTTGAATTCAGTGACAAAATGACATCACCAGCATTCATCTTGGTATGGGTCTGAGGTTGGCTCTGTTCTCAGACTCCTGGTGACAGTGCCTTCCCTTGCTCTGTTGCCATGACCACAAAGGGACATCATTAAACACGCAGCTAGAAAAGCCTGTCTACTGAGAGCTAAATGGCCCAGAAGGCACTGAGTCCCGCATTCAGTCACACACCGAGTCCTGGAGCAAGCAGTGTGGTCAGGGTAAGGGGATGGACTACTGGTCTTTTAGCTGAAGACAGACACTTCATCCCTGTCACCTGGCTCTGTCAGAAGCCCTGATGCCCTCCAAGCACTGTGGCCAAAAGAAAGAGGAATCCTTGTTGAGCCCCCAGACAAATGACTAAAGTCAGTCCTTGAGGAGTGAAGGGATTTGCCAGAAAGTTCTCTCCCTGCTGGCCTGCCCTAGCGGAGCCTTTGCATTCCCTGTCCCCTGCTGTTGTATGCTACCATTTCCGGATAGCACTAGGCACTGACCACCAGATATCTGGCAAGGGAGTGACACTGCCAGGCCCACTTTCATGAAGTAGATCTGTGGCAGCTTGGAAGACAGACTGAAGGTGAGGGAAACAACAGGTGGGATGAGAGATCAGGAAGACTTCCTCCTCTGAAGGAGGGCAGGGAGAAGGTAAGCAAGAAAGGTGCATCCATAGTATCAATCGCATTAAGTGATCTTCAGTTCAGTTCAGTCGCTCAGTCGTGTCTGACTCTCTGCGACCCATGAATCACAGCACGCCAGGCCTCCCTGTCCATCACCAACTCCCAGAGTTCACTCAGACTCATGTCCATCAAGTCGGTGATACCATCCAGCGA
This sequence comes from Bison bison bison, assembly GCF_000754665.1. Taxonomy (NCBI): domain Eukaryota; kingdom Metazoa; phylum Chordata; class Mammalia; order Artiodactyla; family Bovidae; genus Bison; species Bison bison. Next base: position 574,341 of record NW_011494897.1, read on the forward strand.
TCTCATCCTCTGTCGTCCCCTTCTCCTCCTGCCCCAAATCCCTCCCAGCATCAGAGTCTTTTCCAATGAGTCAACTCTTTGCATGAGGCGGTCAAAGTACTGGAGTTTCAGCTTTAGCATCATTCCTTCCAAAGAATACCCAGGGCTGATCTCCTTCAGAATGGACTGGTTGGATCTCCTTGCAGTCCAACGGATTCTCAAGTGATCTTAGATGGATTTAATGAGGAGGGAGAGGAAAACATACTTTATGCTCCTTGTCACCCTGAAAATTGTGTTAGCAATGAGTTTCCTGATAATTTTATATTTCCTTAATCCCTTTCATATGGGCTAGTCATTGATGTAACACTTCAGTCATCTAATAATTTGTCAGAGAATGTGTCTGACTCTCTGCCAGGTAGAGGATGAAAACTCAAAAGGCAGAGACCCATTCTTCCTGCCAGAAACTGCCCACCAGAAATTCTGGGATGAGGATGCCATGAGCAAGGCAGGGACACAGGAAATGGACTGGAGTAGAAAGAAGGAGAGATAAGCAGGATGGACAGAGTAAATGCTGTGATTCTGACCCCATCCCCTCTTTAAGATTAAGGCAGCTACCATTCCTTCAGTAATGGGAGAGATTCTGCTGACAGCTCTCAGCTTTATCTCCAAGAATTGTCCTCAACTGAAGAGAGTCACCCACTCAAGAGCAGATCCCCTGGAAGTAACAGCAGTTAACGGTGTGTGTGTGTGTGTGCTAAATCACTTCAGCCGTGCCTGACTCTTTGCAGCTTTATAGATGGTAGCCCATTAGGTTCCTCTGTCCATGGGATTCTCTGGGCAAGAATACTGGAGTGGGTTGCCATTTTCTCCTCCAGGGGATTTTCCCGACCTGAGGATGGAACCCACGTCTCTTACATCTGCATTGGCAGGTGGGTTCTTTACCACTAGCACCAACTAGGAACCAGTCAATGGTGGGATATAAACTCTCAGACCCCTCCCTCAAGTCAGGGGAACTCCGAAGGGCCATCCAGCTTCAAACCTGCTAGTAGGACCAGCGGGGCCTCTGCTGTAACTGCATCACCCTTCAGCCCACCTCCTCTACCGTACATGCTTCCCTCTCCTATGGGTTTTTGTCCAGTGTCCCCAGTAGGCTTTCTGGACACACACCTTCTCAAAGACAGTGGACTAGGAGTGTTCAGTTGAGATGCCAACAGGAAGTCTGTGCAGATGTCAGGCAGGCAGGAGTTATTCAGATCTGGAGCTCAAGTTGCAGCTGAGGATACAAACTTGTGAGTCACCAACAGATGGGTAACGGTGAAGCTTAGAACTAGATGGACTCATACCCGGGAAGAAGGGGATTAAACGTACAAGAAGGAAGTGCTGTCTCCTCTAATCGAACTTTAAGCACAATTCCTTTTCACCCTTACTTCAAATACTCAAGTGCTATTTCTGAAGCATTTTTATTCTGAATAAAATTAACTGCTGACAGTAATACAGGTATTTTCTGTTTTATGATTATTGGAAACTATATCATATGTGCAAATGAATATTTGTGTAGGTTAACAATGGTGACGAAATGAAATGAATTTCCTTCTAGTATGAAAGATGAAGCATTACCAAGAACTCTGAATTTCCTATGTACCTTTCCTATTACTTCCTCTCTCCATATGTCTCAAAGTTTCTTCCAGGGCTAATGCTTAGCTAGTGCATATTGAGATTACCATACCTGAACTAGTTACACATCATTAATAGAACCACTGCCTTGGGATTCCCCAGCCACGAAAGTGCCTTTCCTGGAACCCTCTGGACAACTCCATCACCCGGCATCTTAAACGAGTGCTCCCAGTGTAGCAGGAAGCAGAATCCATTCTGCCTGGTCACTATCTATGATACACCAGGGGCTGCAATGTATAAACAGATAATTCTTTTGGGAATTACTGTTTTGAATGTGGGGTTCATGATTCTTCTGACTTTTTTTGAGGGCAAAAGTCCTTAAACAATATAATTTATTATATGTGTTTAGTTTTATATAAAACATGCTCATACCATATATATTTTTTTCCTAAACTTGCTTTTCTTTCACTCAGTGTCATGCTTGTGGGACCCATCCCTGTTAATGCTTGTGATATATTCTTTCATTTTCACAGGTGTATAAAATTCCACTTTAATTTTTTTCCATGTTGAAACTAATTTTTCAGCATCAATTTTTAATCATCAGGTGCTATGTCACTTTTGTCTAACATCAAGTTGGTACCTATTTGTGCATCTATATCACAGACATCTGTCATGGTCATCGCTCTTTCTAATGCTGTTTCAGTATAACTCAGCATCTCTAGTGTATGAAGTGAAGAGAAGTGAAGTCTCTCAGTCGTGTCTGACTCTTTGCGACCCCATGGACTGTAGCATACTACACTCCTCTGTCCATGGGATTTTCCAGGCAAGAGTACTGGAGTGGGTTGCCATTTCCTTCTCCAGGGGCTCTTCCTGACCCAGGGATCGAACCCAGGTCTCCAACACTGTAAGCAGATGCTTTACCATCTGAGCCACCAGGTCTAAATATCTGATTGAGAAAATCTTCCTTCTTTGCCTTCTGCAAGAGCCTTTTGACCATTTTGGGCCCTTTATTTTTCATATACATTTTAGGATCAGGTTTTCAAGTTCTAGTAAAAAAAAATACTCTGATTTTGATAAGACTAGTATTAAATCAATCAATTAAATGTGTGGAGAAAAGACATAGTTATAATATTCAGTTCATTTCAGTCACTCAGTCGTGTCCAAATCTTTGCAACCCCATGAATAGCAGCACGCCAGGCCTCCCTGTCCATCTCCAGCTCCTGGAGTTCACCCAAACTCACGTCCATCGAGTCAGTGATGCCATCCAGCCATCTCATCCTCTGTTGTCCCCTTCTCCTCCTGCCCTCAATCCCTCCCAGCATCAGAGTCTTTTCCAATGAGTCAACTCGTCTCATGAGGTGGCCAAAGTACTGGAGTTTCAGCTTTAGCATCATTCCTTCCAAAGAAATCCCAGGGCTGATCTCCTTCAGAATGGACTGGTTGGATCTCCTTGCAGTCCAAGGGACTCTCAAGAGTCTTCTCCAACACCACAGTTCAAAAGCATCAATTCTTCAGTGCTCAGCTTTCTTCACAGTCCAACTGCCACATCCATACATGACCACTGGAAAAACCATAGCCTTTACTAAACGGACCTTTGTTGGCAAAGTAATGTCTCTGCTTTTGATTATGCTATTTAAGTTGGTCATAACTTTCCTTCCAAGGAGTAAGCGTCTTTTAATTTCATGGCTGCAGTGATTTTGGAGCCCAAAAAAATAAAGTCTGACACTGTTTCCACTGTTTCCCCATCTATTTCCCATGAAGTGATGGGACCAGATGCCATGATCTTCGTTTTCTGAATGTTGAGCTTTAAGTCAACGTTTTCACTCTCCTCTTTCACTTTCATCAAGAGGCTTTTTAGTTTCTCTTCACTTTCTGCCATAAGGGTGGTGTCATCTGCATATCTGAGGTTATTGATATTTCCCCCAGCAATCTTGATTCCAGCTTGTGCTTCTTCCACCCCAGCATTTCTCATGATGTACTCTGCATACGAGTTAAATAAGCTGGGTGACAATATACAGCCTTGACATACTCCTTTTCCTATTTGGAACCAGTCTGTTGTTCCATGTCCAGTTCTAACTGTTGCTTCCTGACCTGCATATAGGTTTCTCAAGAGGCAAGTCAGGTGGTCTGGTATTCCCATCTCTTTCAGAATTTCCCACAGTTTATTGTGATCCACACAGTCAAAGGCTTTGGCATAGTCAAAAAGGCAGAAATAGATGTTTCTCTGGAATGCTCTTGCTTTTTCCATGATCCAGCGGATGTTGGCAATTTGGTCTCTGGTTCCTCTGCCTTTTCTAAAACCAGCTTGAACAACTGGAAGTTCACGGTTAATGTATTGCTAAGGCCTGGCTTGGAGAATTTTGAGCATTACTTTACTAGCGTGTGAGATGAGGGCAATTGTGTGGTAGTTTGAGCATTCTTTGGCATTGCCTTTCTTTGGGATTGGAATGAAAACTGACCTTTTCCAGTCCTGTGGCCAGTGCTGAGTTTTCCAAATTTGCTGGCATATTGAGTACAGCACTTTCACAGCATCCTCTTTCAGGATTTGAAATAGCTCCACTGGAATTCCATCACTTCCACTAGCTTTGTTCGTAGTGATTCTTTCTAAGGCCCACTTGATTTCACATTCCAGGATGTCTGGCTCTAGGTGAGTGATCACACCATCATGATTATCTGGGTCGTGAAGATCTTTTTTATACAGTTCTTCTGTGTATTCTTGCCACCTCTTCTTAATATCTTCTGCTTCTGTTTGGTCTATACAATTTCTGTCCTTTATGGAGCCCATCTTTGCATGAAATGTTCCCTTGGTATCTCTAATTTTGAAGAGATCTCTAGTCTTTCCCATTCTGTTGTTTTCCTCTATTTCTTTGCATTGATCTCTGAGGAAGGCTTTCTTCTTATCTCTTCTTGCTATTCTTTGAAACTCTGCATTCAGATGCTTATATCTTTCATCTTCTTCTTTGCTTTTCTCTTCTCTTCTTTTCACAGCTATTTGTAAGGCCCCCCCAGACAGCTATTTTGCTTTTTGCATTTCTTTTCCATCGGGATGGTCTTGATCCCTGTCTCCTGTACAATGTCACAAATCTCAGTCCATAGTTCATCAGGCACTCTGCCTATCAGATCTAGTCCCTTAAATCTATTTCTTAGTTCCACTGTATAATCATAAGGGATTTGATTTAGGTCATACTTGGACGGTCTAGTGATTTTCCCTACTTTCTTCAATTTAAGTCTGAATTTGGCAATAAGTAGTTCATGATCTGAGCCACAGTCAGCTCCCAGTCTTGTTTTTGCTGACTGTATAGAGTTTCTCCATCTTTGGCTGCAAAAAATATAATCAATCCAATTTTGGTGTTGACCATCTGGTGATGTTCATGTGTAGAGTCTTCTCTTGTGTTGTTGGAAGAGGGTGTTTTTGCATTCCAGTCCCCTATAATGAAAAGGACATCTTTTTTGGGGGGTGTTAGTTGGTCTTCATAGAACCATTCAACTTCAGCTTCTTCAGCATTACTGGTTGGGGAATAGACTTGGATTACTGCAATATTGAATGGTTTGCCTTGGAAATGAACAGAGATCATTCTGTCATTTTTGAGATGGCATCCATGTACTGCATTTCAGACTCTTTTGTTGACCATAATGGCTACTCCATTTCTCCTAAGGGATTCCTGCCCACAGTAGTAGATATAATGGTCATCCGAGTTAAATTCACCCATTCCAGTCCATTTTAGTTCGCTGATTCCTAGAATGTCAACGTTCACTCTTGCCATCTCCTGTTTGACCACTTCCAATTTGCCTTGATTCATGGACCTAACATTCCAGGTTCCTATGCAATATTTCTCTTTACAGCATCAGATCTTGGTTCTATCACCAGTCACATCCACAGCTGGGTATTGTTTTGCTTTGTCTCCATCCCTTCATTCTTTCTGGAGTTATTTCTCCACTGATCTCCAGTAACATATTACGCACCTACTGACCTGGGGAGTTCCTCTTTCAGTACCCTATCATTTTGCCTTCTTATACTGTTCATGGGGTTCTCAAGGCAAGAATACTGAAGTGGTTTGCCATTCCCTTCTCCAGTGGACCACATTCTGTCAGACCTCTCCACCATGACTTGCCCGTCTTGGGTGGCCCCACATGGCATGGCTTAGTGTCATTGAATTAGACAAGGCTGTGGTTTGTGTAATTAGATTGACTAGTTTTCTGTGATTATGGTTTCAGTGTGTCTGCCCTCTGATGCCCTCTCGCAACACTTACCTTCTTACTTGGGTTTCTCTTAACTTGGACATGGGGTATCTCTTCACGGCTGCTCCAGCAAAGCACAGCTGCTGCTCCTTACCTTGGACAAGGGGTATCTCCTCACTGCCACCCCTCCTGACCTTGAACGTGGAGTAGCTCCTCTCGGCCCTCCTGCACCGACATTATAATATTAAGTATTATTATTATAATATTAAGTATTGTTAATCATGGATGTCTATATTTTAATTCAATTGGGTATTTAAAGCTATCCAATAAATATTTATAAAGGTCTTACACATATTTTACTTTTATCCATGAGTATTTTATATGTTCAATTGATGTTATAAATAATGTCTCAACACTGCATTTTCTAATTGTATCTGGTATATATAGAAAACTTGTATAACTTTCTTACAAGTCTAAAAGTAAGTGTCTGCAGATTCTTCTGGGATTTCTATGTAGAATATGATGCCATCTGAAAATAATATTTTTTATTCCCTTCCAACAGTTACATCTATTTTTATTTGAGTCATTATATTGGATAGAACCTCTAAGTTAATGTTGGATAGAATTTGTGAGAGTGGGAAGACATGTCCTATTACTAATTTTAAAGAGAATGCCTTAAGTGTTTTACTATTTGTATAGTGATTTCTTTAATATTTTGCAAGTGCATCTTTTTCAGGTTGCAAAAGCACTCCTTACTCTTGGTTTACTAAGGAATTTTTAAATATAAAGAATTGGTGTTGAATATTATTGTGTGTTCTTTCTGTATACATTGAAGCAATCATATGATATTTTTGTTTGCTTGATTTGTTCATGTGGTGAACCACATAATAGATTTTCTAACATTGAACCGATCTTGCATTTCTGCCACGTATTCAAATTAGTGGTCAAGTATTTGTTTTATGAAATAAAGGATTCTGTTTGCTAATATTTTCCTTAGTGTTTTGCACCTGTGTTATAATTAGAGCTTGTCTGATTCCCTTGTCAAGATGTCCTTATCATTGGTTAGTTATGCAGGTTATAAAAACCTCATAAAATTAGTTGGGAGTAAGTTGTCTCCATTTTTCTATTCTTTGAAATATTTAGTTTAGTATAAGAACTGAGTTTTGTATTTCTTAGAAATTTGAATCACTCATCTCTAAAATCATTTTGTGCCTCATGTCTTCTTGAATTAGTTTTTAAAATTTACAGTTTTTCAAGAATATGTCAATTTCATGTAGATTTTAAAATATATTGGCATGAACTTTTCACAATATTTTACTTGAAAAAAATCTCTGCAGTTATGTCTTTTCATTTGTCACATTGTTTATTAAGATCTCTTCCTTTTTTTCCCAATCTATCTTGCCATTGTTCAAATATTTTCAAGGCAGATTCATGTTGATGTATGGCAAAAACCAAAACAATATTGTAAAGTAATTAACCTCCAATTAAAATAAATAAATTTATATTAAAAAAAGAATCAGTTTTCCCTATGCTTATCCTTTCTTCTTTAATGGCTTTCAATTTCAATGATTGCTATTCTTACCTTTATTATTTCCTTCTTCTATTTGAGTAAGGTTTATTATATTGACCTTTTTCTAACTTGAAAAGTTGGGTATTTAGCTAATTAAGTTTGGGACTTTCTTCTTTCATAGCATAAACATTTAAGCTTTTATACTTTCTTAAACAATTGTTTCAGTTAAATTCCATAAATTTTAAAATGTGGTATTTTCATAATTATTCTGTTCCAAGCACTTTCTAATATCCACTATAAGAATTTTGTGAATTTTTATAAATTTTAATATTATTTCCAAACTTACAGATTTTTTCAAAGTAAAATGCTTATTTTAAATAATTTTAAATTTACAAGAAAGTTTCAAAGATTATAGTACAGAGAATTCAAAGAGTTTCCATATATCCTGCACCCAAGTTCCTCTATCATTAACATTTTATGTTACCATGGCACATTTGTCAAAACTGAGGAACCAATAAATAAGTATAAAGTTTATGCATTATTCACATTTCCTTAGTTTCTGCCTATTTTTTTCTGTTCCAGAATCCCATCCTGGACATCACATTAAATTCAGTTTTCATCTTTCTTTAAACTCCTCTACATTGTGACCATTGTTAGACTTTCCTTGTTTCTTGATGACTTTGACAGTTTTGAAGAGTTAGGGTCAAGTCTTTTATAGAATGCTCTTCAATTTGGACTTGTCTGACTTTTTTTCATGGTTAGGCTGGAGTTATGAGTTTTTGTGAGGAGGTAAAGTACCATTTTCATCACATCATATCAAAATACATGCTACTGACATGACTTATTATTAATGATGTTTACCTTGATCACCTGCTTAAAATAATAGTTGTCAGATTTCTCCACTGTGAGGTTATATTTTGCCCCGTTCCATACTGTGCTCTTTAGAAGGAAATCACCCCACGCCATCTACCTTTACAGAGTGAGGAGTTATGTTTCATTGCATTGCAGGATCGGGGGAGGGGGAGTATCTACATTATTTTTCTTCTGAAAAGCAGATGATCTTTTTTCCCCTATTTGCTGCTGCTGCTGCTAAGTCACTTCAGTCGTGTCCGACTCTGTGTGACCCCACAGATGGCAGCCACCAGGCTCCCCCGTCCCTGGGATTCTCCAGGCAAGAACACTGGAGTGGGTTGCCATTTCCTTCTCCAATGCAGGAAAGTGAAAAGTGAAAGTGAAGTTGCTCAGTCGTGTCCGACTCTTAGCGACCCCATGGACTGCAGCCTACCAGGCTCCTCCATCCAAGGGATTTTCTAGGCAAAGTACTGGAGTGGGGTGCCAGTTCCTTCTCCAATGCATGCATGCATGCTAAGTCACCTCAGTCGTGTCCGACTCTGTGCAACCCTATGGATAGCAGCCCACCAGGCTCCTCCATCCACAGGATTCTCCAGGCAAGTAAATTGGAGTGGGCTGCCATTTCCTTCTCCCTAAACCCCATGAATTAGATTCAAATACACATTTTTTAAGTACAATTTGTATTGCATTTAAAACTTTTTCTTGTTAATATTGTTCTAAATTATATCTGCTCCCCATGCTGCTAGAAATGGAACTCCTGCCCTAGATTTTTAGTTTCCCAGAGAACTACTTAAAATTTCTACAAGCTAGAATTTCACAGTTCCTATCTGTCACATAACCGTGACATATCCATGTTAATTCTCTCTCTTTAACTAAAGTCTCTTGGCAACTTTTAAAAGTTGCCTTTGCTGCAGAACTAACAGAAGTTTTCCAGAGCCTCGTTTTCTTTGTTTCATTTAAAATGGTAATTGTTTTTTCTCTCGTTTGTCACGAAAGTAATATCTCTTCTAAAGAATGAAGCTCTTCTACCAAGTCTTCTTCATCCAAAAAGTGGATTTTTGACAACTGTTCGATTATAGTAGTGCCATAGAACAGTCTGTCGTGTGAAACACTAATTCCATTTAAGATCTGTGTTTTGTGTTAGAAAAGCATCAAAGCAAACCCCCACATTCTAGAAAGGCATGAGACATCTGAATATTATCTGTAGCAGGCACATCTGGTACCTAAAAAAGCATGGAGAACTCAGAATATACCTGCAGCCATTACAAATATGATATATAAGTCCAGAGTATGTACACACTGATGGAGAAATATCTCTGGTATGAGACTCTGCTCGTGAAATATGGAACTTATTACTGGGTTTTCAGTTATTAACGAGTTAACCAAAGGGTCTTGTGACTCAGCTGCACAAAAGCAGGTTTATTCTTGGCTGCACACGATCTGTCAACATATCCATTCTGAGTCTAATGTCCTCAAAACCTGGACTTTCAGCCAAGTTTTTCCCGGGGCTCTTAGACTTAGAAAGTCTTACGGTTAACATCTTCCTGCTAAGTATGACCCTAAGCAAAAATGACAGAGTTTGGCTCACTACAGTGTCAAGGGAGAAGGAATGTCTGAGACAGAGTGGCTATCCCAAGACAGGGGACAATTGTAAACATACTCCTCTCTGTCCGGTGGAGAGGAGGGTGGCCTTATTGGCTTTGATTATAGGAGCCGAAGCTGGGGATCCAAGCCAAGTTCCACTGACATATAGGAAGCACACCTTGTGTTGCTTTTATGAGAAATTGTGGGTATTAATATCATAAATCTCAGTGATTGCTGAGACGGGCCTGCATATTGGGGCCCCATTGTTAGTCCGTACACGGCTCAGACCTTGCTCTAACACCAAGCTCCTTTCAAATTATTTTGGCAGGTGTGTAGGCTGTTCAGCAGTAATTAGGAAGAAGAATGAAGGAAGCAGAGGCTCCCCCTTCCTTATATAGTTTAGTGGGCTGCTGCACACTCTGTGCTGCAAACCAGCTCTGGAGGGCCAATGCTGGCATCTGGCCTGGGAGTAGTATGAACACAGAAAGTGATAAAGGACTAAGGATAGTCATATCTCCCCATCAGAGCTGACCTGAAACATGATTTATCCTTACATGTTCCTCTATACTCATACTAATTGTATATATTCACATTTTCTGAAACAGCCATGATTGAAAAGAGCCTATCACGTTGTTCCTGAAAGAACATTTAATTCTTTTCATTCTTCTATGCAAGTGCTAAGTCGCTTCAGTTGTGTCTGACTCTTTGTGACACTTTGGACTGTAGCTCCACCAGGCTCCTCTGTCCATGGGCCCTTTTTTTTTTTTTGGTGTATAACTGCTGTACAATGTTGTGTTAATTTCTGCTGTACAACAAAGTGCACCAGTCAGTCAGTTCAGTCACTCAGTCATGTCTGATTCTTTGCAACTCCAGGGTCGCAAAGTGTATCAACTATACTTATATCCCCTCCCCCTTGAGCCTCCCATCCCACCCTGCTCACTGCAGAGCACCAAGCTAAGCTCCCTGTGCTATACAGCAACTTCCCACTAGCTATCGTTTTTACACCTGGTAGAGAATGGCACCCCACTCTAGTACCCTTGCCTGGAAAATCCCAAGGAGCCTGGTGGGCTGCAGTCCATGGGGTCGCTAGAGTCAGACACGACTGAGCGACTTCACTTTCACTTTTCACTTTCCTGCATTGGAGAAGGAAATGGCAACCCACTCCAGTGTTCTTGCCTGGAGAATCCCAGGGACGGCAGAGCCTGGTGGGCTGCCGTCTATGGGGTCGCACAGAGTTGGACACGACTGAAGTGACTTAGCAGCAGCAGCAGAGAACATTTGGGCTTCCCTGGTGGTTCAGTGGTAAAGAATCCACCTGCCAATGCAGGAGATGCAGGTTCAATCCCTAATCCAGGAAGATCCCCTGGAGAAGGAGATAATCTGCTCCAATATTCTTGCCAAGGAAATCCCATGGACAGAGGAACCTGTCAGGCTACAGTCCATTGGGTGGCAAAGAACTAGACACTACTGATCGACTTAACAATAACATTTATTCTTATGAGACAGCTCATCCCAAATCCAGGTTTGGAAATTTCTCAGAACATCCTCACTGTGCTATGACCTCAACAAATAATCTGTACTGGAATCTGTCCCCATTCAAGTAAAAATGAATTGACAAAGCCAGTCCCAGTGTATATACATTCTAATGCTCCAGTACCAGAGTTCTCTTCCTTCCGAAATGACTTCCAAGACACCATCCAGGTTTGTGAGCCTACCATTTAAATCAAGTGGGAAAACAAGAGATGAACCTCTCAAGCACCTTTCATGAATTTGCTGTTTGCTCACCCAGGACTCTCTTCTCCACTGGGCAGGACCCTCCTAGGCTGGACCAGTTCACCGGGCTGGAAGAATAGCATCTCAGGCGTGACAAATGCTCCAGACTATTCTCTCACTGCTCCCTGTGCCTTCCACTCTTCAGACCCCATGGGTGCTGATTTCCGATTTACCCCCAAATTAGAATTCACACACACTTGATGGTTTTCCCACTTCTAACGTAGCACTGAATCCTGCCTTTGTGTCTGGAATACCACCAACTCACAGTTTACATGTGGGATGTCAGACATGTTTTCCCCGCCACGATTACACCAGGACTGGACTTGCTCTCAGGAGGGACGAGCGATCTAAGGTGCTGCGTTCAGGTTGCTGTCTCCCCTGGAGGTGAGGGTTCGAATCCCACTCCTGACAAGCCAGTCTTTGGGCTTCCCTGATAGCTCAGTTGGTAAATAATCTGCCTGCAATGCAGGAGACCCCGGTACAATTCCTGGGTCAGGAAGATCCGCTGGAGAAGGGATAGGCTACCCATTCCGGTATTCTTGGGCTTCCCTTGTGGCTCAGCTGGTAAAAAGAGTCCGCCCGCAATTTGGGAATACCCTGGAGAAAGGAAAGACTACCCACTCCGGTATTCTGGCCTGGAGAATTCCATGGACTGTATAGCCCAAGGGATCGCAAAGAGTCAACTGAGCGACTTTCACTTTCACTAGACTTTCACTAGAGTGTCCAGCACCTCAGGAAAGAGATACAATTGCAGAAGCATCCGCTGAGGAGGTTTCAGTTCAGTTCGGTTCAGTTCAGTACTCAGTCGTGTCCTACTCTTTGCGACCCCATGAATCGCAGCACACCAGGCCTCCCTGTCCACCACCAACTCCCGGAGTTCACTCAGACTCACGTCCATCGAGTCAGTGATGCCATCCAGCCATCTCATCCTCTGTTGTCCCCTTCTCCTCCTGTCCCCAATCCCTCCCAGCATCAGAGTCTTTTCAAGTGAGTCAACTCTTCACATGAGGTGGCCAAAGGACTGGAATTTCAGCTTTAGCATCATTCCTTCCAAAGAAATCCCAGGGCTGATCTCCTTCAGAATGGACTGGATGGATCTCCTTGCAGTCCAAGGGACTCTCAAGAGTCTTCGCCAACACCACAGTTCAAAAGCATCAATTCTTCAGCGCTCAGCCTTCTTCACAGTCCAACTCTCACATCCACACATGACCACAGGAAAAACCATAGCCTTGATTAGACGGACCTTTGTTGGCAAAGTAATGTCTGCTTTTGAATATGCTATCTAGGTTGGTCATAACTTTCCTTCCAAGGAGTAAGTGTCTTTTAATTTCATGGCTGCAGTCACCATCTGCAGTGATTTTGGATCCCCAAAAAATAAAGTCAGGCACTGTTTCCACTGTTTCCCCATCTATTTCCCATGAAGTGATGGGACCGGATGCCATGATCTTCATTTTCTGAATGTTGAGCTTGAAGCCAACTTTTTCACTCTCCTCTTTCACTTTCATCAAGAGGCTC
>NW_011494897.1:587446-610638 GCF_000754665.1 Bison bison bison
CAGGGTGACAATATACAGCCTTGATGAACTCCTTTTCCTATTTAGAACCAGTCTGTTGTTCCATATCCAGTTCTAACTGTTGCTTCCTGACCTGCATACAGATTTCTCAAGAGGCAGGTCAGGTGGTCTGGTATTCCCATCTCTTTCAGAATTTCCCACAGTTTATTGTGATCCACATAGTCAAAGGCTTTGGCATAGTCAATAAAGCAGAAATAGATGTTTTTCTGGAACTCTCTTGCTTTATCGATGATCCAGTGAATGTTGGCAATTTGATCTCTGGTTCCTCTGCCTTTTCTAAAACCAGCTTGAACATCAGGAAGTTCACGGTTAATGTATTGCTGAGGCCTGGCTTGGAGAATTTTGAGCATTACTTACTAGCATGTGAGATGAGTGCAATTGTGTCAAAACCCGTTTCTGGCTTTCATTTTTCCTTTTTACTTGCACTTGAAATTATGAATAGAACTTCTTCCTGCTGTGCTGTGCTGTGCTAAGTCGCTTCAGTCATGTCCAACTCTTTGCAATCCTATGGACTTTAGCCCTCCAGGCTCCTCTGTCCATGGGATTTTCCAGGCAAGAATACTGGTGTGGGTTGCCAGTGCCCTCCTCCAAGGGATCCTCCTCACCCAGGGATTGAACCCACGTCTCTTGTGTCTCTTGCATTGGCAAGCAGGTTCTTTACCACTAGCGCCACCCGAGAAGCCTGCTTCCTGCTGTGCTGTCTTACAAACCACTTTAGCAATAATTGCTTCTGTGAGAAGATATGATTTTTTTTTTTAATTAAGCTAGGCTGTCTTCCAAACCGATTTAAAATTTTGCATTATCACCAAGAGTGCATAAGAATATTCATTTCCTCACATTCTCTCCAGCAGGTGTTATGATCCTTTATATCCTTTGCCAGTCTCTTGGGTTCAAAGAGAGAGTACATTGCTACTTGATTTTGTAATTATGTGGCTTCTACAGAATTTGAACATCTTTTCAGGTGTTTGGTAGCTGACTTGCATATGATTTTCAATGAGTTGCCTCTGTGTTTCTCATATCAAATTTTCTGGTAAGTTAAAAAGCTATTTAAAAATTATAATAATATTTCCTTTTGCTCATCCCCTATGTTACATTTTCCAAAAATAATTATTTGTTGACAATGTTTGTATTTTCCACATACATTGTTAATTAAAAATTTTTAAAGTTCTAATTAACATTTAAAATTATATATACATGTGTTGTTGTTCAGTCACCCAGTCATGTCTGACTCTCTGTGACTCCATCGACTGCAGCATGCCAGGCCTCCCTGTCCCTCACCATGTCCCGAAGTTTGTCCAAGTTCATGTCCATTTCTTCGGTGATGCCATCCAGTCATCTCATCCTCTGACACCCTCTTCTCCTTCTCCCCTTAATCTTTCCCAGCATCAGGGACTTTTCCAATGAGTCAGCTGTTTGCACCAGATGACCAAAATATTGGAGTTTCAGCCTTAGCATCAGTCCTTCCAACAAGTAGTCAGGGCTGATTCCCCTTAAAATTGACTTGATTTTATCTCCAAGGGACTCTCAGGAGTCTTCCCCAGCACCACAGTTCGAAGGCATCAGTTCGGCGCTCTGCCTTCTTTACGGTTCATACAGTTCTATACTTACGGAACTTATGGATCACAACTGTATGTGACCACTGGGAAGACCATAGCCTTGATTATACAGATCTTTGTCAGCAGAGTAATGTCTCTGCTTTTCAACACACTGTCTAGGCTGGCTCAGACAGTAAAGCGTCTGCCTACAATGTGGGAGACACAGGTTTGATCCCTGGGTTGGGAAGATCCCCTGGAGAAGGAAGTGGCAACCCACTCCAGTACTCCTGCCTGGAAAATCCCATGGAGAATCCTGGTAGGCTACAGTCTATGGGGTTGCAAAGAGTCAGACACAACTGAGCGACTTCACTTTCACTTTCACTTCCTGCCGAGAAGGAATTGTCTTCTAATTTCATGGCTGCTGTTGCCATCCACAGTAATTTTAGAGCCCAAAAAGAGGAAATTTTTCACTACTTCCATCTTCCCCCCTTCTATTTGCCATGAAGTAATGGGGCCAGATGCCATGATCTTGGTTTTAAGCTGGCTCTTTCACTCTCCTCCTTCACCCTCATCAAGAGGCTCTTTAGTTCCTCTCTGCTTTCGGCCATTAGAGTGGTATCACCTGCATATCTGAGGTTGCTGATATTTCTCCCACCTATGTTGATTCCAGCTTGTAACTCATCCAGCCTGGCATTTCTCATGCTATGCTCAGCATATAGATTAAACAAACAGGGTGATAGCAAATAGCCCTGTTGTTCTCCTTTCTCAACCTTAAACCAATCAGTTGTTCCATTCAGGGTTCTAACTGTTGCTTCTTGATCTGCATACAGGTATTCCCATTTCTTTATGTATATATGTATGTATATACAAAAGCATCTTTAGATTTTTAATTTCTAGTCTTATCTAAAAAGGCTTATCTTACCTTTGGATGTACTTGGAGTATTCATTCTAGATTCTCAAATACACAATCCCACTTTTAAGGCTCTATTTCATGAAAATAAAAACCTTCAGACATAATATTTGCAGAGGGATATTATTTTAAAATGTTTTACCATGGAACAATAAAATATGCTGTCAACCAGAGAATGACTGAATAAACCAAAGACAATTAACACCATTAAAAGAAGAAAGATTTTTAAAAAAGAAGAAAGAAAGAGAACTGTGAAAATTGTCTTTGAGAGATTTCCATGAAATATTTTTGAGTGAGAAAAGCAAGTTGTAGCAAAAGCAATTATGCATAATATGAAGATACACTTGTAAAAAAGAAATATTTGTAAAAAAAAAAGATACACTTGTATGTATGAATACTTACACTGAATATTTACATATCTATATCTGTATGAGCATAGAAAACTACAAAAGGCTATATGCTGAGTTGTTAATAGAGATGAGGGAATTCTCTGGTTGTCCAGTGGTTAAGACTTCACCTTCTAATCCAGGTGATGTGGGTTCAATCCCTGGTCAGGAAACTAAGGTCCCACATGCCTCAGGGCCAAAAAACCAAAACATAAAACAAAAGCAACATTGTAACAAATACAATGAAGACTTACAAAAACGGTCCACATCAAAATATCTTTAAAAAAAAAGAGATGAGAAGGATAATGAGAGGTAGGGAAAGAGAAGAGTGGAGGAAGATAGAATAATAAAATTGAGGAAGGCTGTTTTAAAGACAATGTACAAGAACAAAAATATCTGCCTTAAAAATCAAGTGACATTTTTAATCTTAATTTAAATGTCTTGCATCACTGTAAGGTTTGAAGGTGAAAGTGAAAATCACTCAGTAGTGTCTGACTCTTTGTGAACCCATGGACTATAACAGTCCATCGGATATTCCGGGCCAGAATACCGGAATGGGTAGCTATTCCCTCTTCAAGGGATCTTCCCAACCCAGGGATCAAACACAGGTCTCCCACATTGCAGGAGGATTCTTTAATAGCTGAGAAACAAGGGAAGCCCACGAATACTGGAGTATGCAGCCTATCCCTTCTCCAGTGGATCTTCCTTACCCAGGAATCAAACCAGGGTCTCAAACCAGGGTCTCCTGCATTGCAGCCAGATTCTTCACCAGCTGAACTACCAGGGAAGCCCTGTAAGGTTTACCTTTACGAATCTTCACCTTACGTTACAGAGGAGAGAAACCAGATTTTATATTAGATGAGGGTGTGATGGAATAGAAAACACTTGGGCTTAGCTTGGCTTCAGCTACTTGACAACTTGGCATTATGTCTCAAAACCCTGCATGGGTCTGATGATGGCAGGTCCTAAAAAAGTTCCAACTGTTCCTCATCTATGATCTAGCCCAGAGTTTCTCAATAGCATTGCTACTGACATTTTGTGTTGGATAATGAATTCCATGTTGTGAGGGACTGTGTGATGCAGAAGGCTTATCCGTATCTCTACCCCTATGTGCTAGAGGCCTGTAGCACCCAATAGTGACAACCAAAAATATCCCCAGACTTATTAAACGTTCCTTAGGGAAGTGAAATCATTCCATTTTGAACCACTAATCTCATCTGAATGATTATTATATCCTTTCCTGAAATTTGTTTTTCTGGTAACAAGAGGGCACCTCTTAATGATTCCTTTGAAGATTGACCCCTTTGAATTATTTCAGTGCCCTTTATTTTGATTAAGTGTATGTCACCTTATTATTAGCTCAAGAGGGAGATATGATCTTGTTGTTTTCCTGCCAGTATTGCACAAACAAGTTAAGAGTGACTCATCCACTCTGGGTACAAGGAACCTCAGCCTTCAGGTGCTCTGGAAATGTTCATTATAAATCATAATTATCTGGATTGTTTGGAGCTACAATTATAGAGCTAGGGAACAATGACTTCAGATTTTTTGAAAATGAGGGAAGTTCCTTTCTACTTATTTGCTTTATTCCTATAGTAATCACACATACATAGGAACTGCATTATTCTTTATTGCACTCTTTTGTCTTAGAATTCCAGGCTTTTACACAACCGATAATCTAGGGCAAAGAAATCAATCAGGAATCTAAAACCTGTTAGGGTTTTGATGATTTTTGCTTTAAGGCTCTCATTCTGACTTCATATGGTTCAGAAACCTCTGGAACTCTAAGCAGCCTAATTATTACAACCTAAGGGAAATTCTCCCCATATGTCACATAGAGATTAAGAATTTCAGGTCAGGAACACTTTGGTTTTGCCTCAGGCATAGCTGTCAATAGCTTTCTCAAATAGCCAAAAAGTACAGAAGGCTGTTGGGGAAGGAAACGGCAACCCATTTCAACATTCTTGACTGGGAAATTCCATGGACAGAGTAGCCTGACAGGCTACAGTCCATGAGATTGCAAAGCGTTGGACACAACTTAGTGACAAAAATAACACAGGGCATGGCAATCCACTCCAGTATTCTTGTCTGGAGAATCCTAGGGACAGAGGAACCTGGTGGGCTACAGTCCATAAGGTCGCAAAGATTCAGACATGACTGAAGCGACTTAGCACACACAGGAAATCTCACTAAAGGCTTTTAATGAAAACAAGTCTCAGATCACATTTTGCTACAAAATAAACAAGCTAATTAACAAAAACAGTCCTGTAAACATGACAAAGCTTCACAGCCTTTTGTTGTTGTCTTAGTTGCTAAGCTGTGTCCGACTCTTTGCAGGTTAACACCATGGACTATAGACTGTCAGTCTCCTCTGTCCATGGGATTTCCCATATCTCTTGCATCTCCTGCATTGACAGGTGGATTCTTTACCACTAGCGCAACTTGGGAAGCCCTTTAGTAAGATTGGGAGCAAGCAACTAACTGCATTACTTTTAGCAGTCTGGGGGCTACTAAGATTTATTTGGGTTTCCCAATACAGGAGACATAAGAGTTAAAGGGAACGTTGCTCAGTTGTGTCCAACTCTTTGCAACCCCGTCCCTGGACTGTAGCCTGTCAGTCTCCTCTGTCCATGGGATCCTCCAGGCAAGAATACTAGAGTGGGTAGCCGGTTCCTTCTCCAGAGGATCTTCCCAACCCAGGGATCAGTGGCTGATCTTCCCAACCACAGTGTCTCAGCTGGTAAAGAATCCGCCTAAGAGTCGTAAGAGAGGTAGGTTCAATTCCTAGGTTGGAAAGATCCCCTGGAGAAGGGCATGGTAATCCACTCCAGTACTCTTGCCTGGAGAATCCTATGGATAGAGAAGCCTGGTGGGCTACAGCCCAAGGGGTTGCAAAGAGTCAGACACGACTGAAGCAACTTAGCATGCACACAGTATTTATTTAAAAGAAACTAATTACTTGTTAAAACAAAAGAGCTTAGGCCAATTCAGAATACAAGTAAACTTTTCTGATCTTCACAACAATATTTAAAATGTTTGCTTATTCATTTATTCATAATAAAACTTTCCTAAATACTACGTGCAGGCTTTGTGCTGGGATTGCAATGGTAAACAAAAATGCTCCCTGTCTTCATGGAGTTTAAGCACTATAGGAGTGGAGGCAGTAATTATATACTTTAATAAATACGTGCTATCATTGTATGTTTTGAAGAAGAGGTCCATGGTACTATATGTAATCTGCTTTGCTCAGAAGGACAGGAAAAAATTTCTGGAGAAACTGATGCTTACACTGAGATAGGAAGCATCTTTAGAAGTTAATTTGGTGAAGAAGGGAGAGAATAGTATTTCAAGAAGAGACAGATCATTTGAAAAATCCCTGAAGAGAAGGAGCATGGCGAGGACAAGGAGCAGAAAGCAGAGCAGTGTGACCAACACTGAGATGGCAAATGAAGAGAGCCAGGTAAGATAAGCTTGAAAGATAGACAGAGGAAAGATTTATTTTTAATGCAAAACAAGTTTCACCTAAATCTTAGAGCCAATGGGAAACCTTGAAGAATTTTAAGAGAAGATTTGCTGTAGTCAATGTTATTTAAGCAAGAGGTTGACAAAATCGTGTTTTGAAATTATTCTGGCTGAGTTTAAGGAATGGGGACGGAGGGGGCCAAAGAGCATGTTGGCAGGTAATTGAGGAGAGTATTTAAGTGGCTCAAGAAATGGAATATGATAGTTGGCATTAAGATGCCTGGAACAGTAGTGGTGGAAATGAAGAGAGAAAATTCAAAAATTACCTGTTAAGGAATAGTAACTGGACTTTGTGATATGTATTGGTTGCTGGGGGGATGAGAGGTGAGAGAAAAAGATTATAAAAATATTCTTGGAAAATTAGATTCATAAGATGAATATAATTTTGTTTAAATTTTAAGTGAACCTCAGATAATTTAACAAACATTCCCCAGGTTCACAGAAATAAACCATGGCTTAGCCAGAGTTGAATCCAAGTGAATCACAGCAAAGCTAGAAGTTTATTCATGGCTGAAACAGTTTACAAGAGAGTAAATTTGACCTAGGAAATGAAACACTTTAAAAAGGTCTGGTGGCCTTTGGGGTAAAAATTGGAGTCTAGGTACTTTTAATGAAATATAAAATGCATCTTTTACCATAGACCTCTTATTCCACTTTTTTTCATTCACATTTTATTCAGACTGTTTCATACCTTTAGCATCTAGAAAACAAATTAAAATTTTTTCTGGAAGAGAGGCAGCAGTATCAGCTACATTGTTTTCTAATCTTTCCAAAACCCAACATGAAAAAAAGAATGGCTAGACAGCAAAATCAAAAACCCATAGATGATATTTTAAATAAAACTGAATAACACAATTCTCAAACAATAAAAGAATGAATACAAGCTACTACCAGCCAAGATCTGCATAGTTTTAGTATTTGTGTGTGATAGTTAGCCTGAAATACCTGAGAACAGGAGAAATTAAAAATAGCTCACACAGTGTGGTGGGAAGTGCCATGGGCCAATTTCAGATGAGCAGCTGAAATTAGGAGAGGTTTTTCTCAATGTAATTGTAAATTAGTGAAACAGGCCTATTGTAAATACCAGTGGGTCTGTAGTAGTAAATGCGCAATAAATTCTCTAACCTACCAAATCTTCTTTACAGGTAGGTCCATGCCCAAAGGAGAAACTTCTGAGAGTTGAAGCAAGATTGTTAAGAATAGGGACAATAGAGATGAAATAATAGGAGGTCCAGACAAAAGTGAGAAAAGGAAAAGAGCCAGGAAATCTCAGAAGCAAACAACCATATTTTTTAAAACTACAAGAAGCAGTATATAACAGAATCCTCTGTGGAGTAAGAGCTTCCCTGAACCACATTTCTTTCTAAAAGTCGGGGAAAATTAGTTTCACAAAAAAAGAACACAGAAAAGACCTGAGGTTAAATTTCATACAGAATTATTAAAAGAAAAAAGATAATAAATACTATCCCTACAGGTAATGGAAATATGCCAGAAAGATAGGCTTTAAAACAGAATATAAGGCTATTGTGTTCAGTTGTATCTGACTCTTTTGTGACTCCATGGACTATAGACTGCTAGGCTCCTCTGTCCAAGGGATTTCCCAGGCAAGAATACTGGAATGGGTGTCCATTTCCTACTCCAGGGGATCTTCCCAACCCAGGGATTGAACCTGTGTCTCTTGGGTCTCCTGTATTGGCAGGCAGGTTCTTTACCAGTAGCACCTCCTGGGAAGCCCCAGGATAAACTATAAACTTATTCTCATTTAGAAGAAAGAAAACATAAATAAGAATAGGAAATATAAATCAGATTTAGAAATATTCATAAATTTAGTGACAGAACTCAGGAAACAATTAGAAGATTAGATCTTTTCAGAAATGAGGGCTAAACCAGGAAAAAGATAAAAACTGTTAAACATGACAGATGATACCTTAAGGAGAAGAGACGATGTAAGAGACTAAGAAAAGCAAGAAAGACCAAGATCCAGTATAGGTATAATGGGAGTCCCTGATGTTAGAAACCAAAACAAGAGAGTAAAACAAATGCTAAAACACAAGAATTTATGTTTCTTGAAATAAGGAATAGCTTGAAACTGCAAATTGAAAGAGTATGTTATGTCCCTGAGAATACTGAACTGGAATGACCAACATCGAGATATGTTCTAGAAAAATTATTGAACCTAAAGTTTTATTTTATTTTTGAAATTTCACTAGCTGCTATGAAACTGTTGCTTGACAGATCTCACTTTTAATGACCTCTTCAGTCACTTACTTGGCTGAGGAAAGCCACAATGCCCAACACCATATCCACTTTCTAGGGAACTAGTCAGCTCTAGGATTAAAAGATGCAGTTTCTTCTCCCCACTTGAGATCAGCTGCAGTGCTCACTTCAGGGTTGGTAAAGCTTTGTTGCGGCTGCAGCACAGCTCAACTTCTCTCTTTACCCAATATTCCTTTCTCTCCTCCCCCACCCCTCAGCTAGTGTTAATCCTGAGGACGTTCTCTAGTAAACTTCCTTCGTGCTGATGGTCATATCAGTGTGGGCTTCCTTCCTAATCTGAAATAGGCAAGTAAGAAAAACAGCATGTGACTTATAAGGGAAAGAGTGTAGTTTATCAACAGGCTATCTGACAGCAACACTTTATGGGAGAAGAAAATAGAGTAACATGTTTAAGATATTAAGAGAAGAAAAGGAAAAGGAAAGTACAAGGGGCACAGACAAATTATTATCAATCTGAATAAGCTCAGAAAGTATTATTCCTTATGGGCCTTCCCTAAAGCATTTACTGAAGAATGAGCTTCAGATAAGGAAAGGAATTAGAAACACATATTGATAAAACCTGGAGAGGAAAATTTAATATGTAGATAGTTGTACAATTAGGACTAAATGAGGATTAAAAGAGAGAACAAATATAACCTGCAACGCATCTGTGTGCTCAGCCGCTTCAGTCATGTCCGACTCTTTGTGACCCCATGTCCCCGCCAGCCTCCTCTGTCCATGGGATTTCCTGGGCAAGAATACTGGAGTGGGTTGCCATGCCCTCCTCTAGGGGATCTTCCCAACCCAGGGATCAGTCCCGAGTCTCCTGCTTCTGCTTTGCAGGCAGATTCTTTAGCACTGAGTCACCAGGGAAGTCCCATAACAAGCAATAGCTATCCACAGATAATGTAGATAGAGTGCAACTATAGAAAGGGACAGAATATGCACAAATGAAGTCTATTTTAACTGTCTTAGTAAGTATGTGGCTCCTAATAGTAGTATTATCATTATTCCGAAACTGTTGAATGTATGTAATGTGAGACAAGTAAAGAGCAGTGTTGGACTTGTCTAATCTAGCCATGATCCATGTCTTTAAGAATCAAGATTTCCAATGCAGAATAGGAGTTGGCAAGCTATAGTTCATGAGCCTACCACCTTCATGTTTGTAAATGACATTTTGCTGGACTATAGCCACACCCGTACTTTACATATTACTGATGGCTGCTTTCCTGCTCTAATGATAGAATTGAGTAGTTGCAACAGAGACTACTACTACTACAGAGAAGAAAGGAGTTGCAGAAATGATATAGAATCTGTTCAAGAAAAACCAGTTAGTCCTGATTTTGAATTTGACGTATCAGTATGAACACATTGTGTGTGTGTGTCTCTGTGTGTGTGTCTCTGTGTGTGAGCATGTGTGCACACCCGTGAGCACATGTGAGTTTATTTTCTGGCTGTATCCACTGAAGAGGCTTAGAAACAATAACCAAACAGATAGAAATGAACATCTTATTGATCATATCATAGTCTCAAACATATTTGACTATTAAAGGAATCCAGAGCTTCTAGGAGATTCAGTTCAGTTCAGTTCAGTCACTCAGTCGTGTCTGACTCTTTGCGACCCCATGAATTGCAGCACACCAGGCCTCCCTGTCCATCACCAACTCTCGGAGTTCACCCAAACTCATGTCCATCGAGTCAGTGATGCCATCCAGTCATCTCATCCTCTGTCGTCCCCTTCTCCTCCTGCCCCCAATCCCTCCCAGCATCAGGGTCTTTTCCAATGAGTCAACTCTTTGCATGAGGTGGCCAAAGTACTGGAGTTTCAGCTTCAGCATCAGTCCTTCCAATGAACACCCAGGACTGATCTCCTTTAGGATGGACTGGTTGGATCTCCTTGCAGTCCAAGGGACTCTCAAGAGTCTTCTCCACTCCTAGGCATATACCCTGAGGAAGCCAAACTTGAAAAAGACACGTGTACCCCAATGTTCACTGCAATTTTTAGAACATGGAAGCAACCTAGATGTCCATCCACAGATGAATGGATAAAGAAGTTGTGGTATATATACCCAATGGAATATTAGCCATAAAAAGGAATGCATTTTAGTCAGTTCAAATGAGGTGGACGAACCTAGAACCTATTATACAGAGTGAAGGAAGTCAGAAAAAGAAATATAAATATCGTATACTGATGGATACATATGAATCAAGAAAGATGGCACAGATGAATTTACTTTCAGGGCAGCAATGGAGAAACAGACATAGAGAACAGACCTATGGACATGGGGGAGGGGAGGAGGGAGAGGGTGAGATGTATGGAGAGAGTAACATGGAAATTTACAATACCATATGTAAAATAGATAGCCAATGGGAATTTGCTGTATGACTCAGGGACCTCAAACAGGGGCTCTGTGACAGGCTGAAGGGTGGGATGGGGAGGGAGATGGGAGGGAAGTTCAGGAGGGAGGAGACATGGGTGTACCTATGGCTGATTCTTGTTGATGCATGACAGAAAACCACAAAATTCTGTAAAGCAAATATCCTCCAATTTAAAAACTTTTTAAAAAAAGAGTCTTCTCCAACACCACAGTTCAAAGGCATCAATTTTTTGTCACTCAGCTTTCTTCAGAGTCCAACCCTCACATCCATACATGACCACTGGAAAAACCATAGCCTTTACTAGACAGGCCTTTGTTGGCAAAGTAATGTCTCTGCTTTTGAATATGTTATCTAGGTTGGTCAAAACTTTCCTTCCAAGGAGTAATCTTCTTTTAATTTCATGGCTGCAATCACCATCTGCAGTGATTTTGGAGCCCCCCCAAAAGCAAAGTCAGCCACTGTTTCCCCATCTATTTGCCATAAAGTGATGGGACTAGATGCCATGATCTTCGTTTTCTGAATGTTGAGCTTTAAGCCAACTTTTTCCACTCTCCACTTTCATTTTCATCAAGAGGCTTTTTAGTTCCTCTTCACTTTTTGCCGTAAGGGTGGTGTCATCTGCATATCTAAGGTTATTGATATTTCTCCGGCAATCTTGATTCCAGCTTGTGCTTCTTCCACCCCAGCATTTCTCGTGATGTACTTACTCTGCATATAAGTTAAATAAGCAGGGTGACAATATACAGCCTTGACATACTCCTTTTCCTATTTGGAACCAGTCTGTTGTTCCATGTCCAGTTCTAACTGTTGCTTCCTGATCTGCATACAGATTTCTCAAGAGGCAGGTAGGTGGTCTGGTATTCCCATCTCTTTCAGAATTTCCCACAGTTTATTGTGATCCACACAGTCAAAGGCTTTGGCATAGTCAATAAAGCAGAAATAGGTGTTTTTCTGGAACTCTCTTGCTTTTGCCATGATCCAGCAGATGTTGGCAATTTGATCTAGTTCCTCTGCCTTTTCTAAAACCAGCTTGAACATCTGGAGGTTCACAGTTCACGTATTGTTGAAGCCTGGCTTGGAGAATTTTAAGCATTACTTTACTAGCCTGTGAGATGAGTCCAATTGTGCGGTAGTTTTAGCATTCTTTGGCAGTGCCTTTCTTTGGGATTGGAATGAAAACTGACCTTTTCCAGTTCTGTGGCCACTGCTGAGTTTTCCAAATTTGCTGGCATATTGGGTGCAGTACTTTCACAGCATCATCTTTCAGGATTTGAAATAGCTCAACTGAGAAATATACAAAATTATCATACTGGATTGTGATGAAGCTGTGAAAAGATTCAAGAGTCAACTTGAAGAGGTTCCATTCTGCAGTGGCTCAATTTTGTGCTTGAAAAAACATACTAACTGCAGTGGATTAAAACCCATTAAATACGTTCATGGTGTTGATTGAGTTGCTAAGTCACAGCCAACTCTTCTGACACTATGGACTATAGCCCTCCAGACTCCTCTGTCCATGAGATTTCCTAGGCAAGAATACTGGACTGGGTTTCCATTTCCTTCTCCAGAGGATCCTCCCCACTCAGGAATCCAAATCCGATCTCCTGCCTTGCAGGCCAATTTTTTACCAACTGAGTCACCAGGGAAGCCCTCATGTGGTTGAGTTGATGTTAAAAGATAAAACTAGCAGTTCATCACAAAAGATTATTGGGAAACAATTTATCATCTTGAAAACTTATCATCTTGAAAATTAAGGACAAGAAAAATCATTTGCCCTTCCTTTTCAGTATAAACTTTTCTAGTAGGTAACCAATTGTAGATAAGAGGAAGTTTCTCTTATACAATATTCTGATCTAATAAATGATAAATTTAGACTGACACCATGGGAAACCCCACAAAATATTAAGGAACCTATTCATCAAGCATCAGTTTCCACTAACATCACAAAAAGAGAGGCAACCAGACATCAAATGCCTTCTATTGTAAACACACCACCACCTATAGCCCTACTCAATAAAGAGAAACTGAGTCTGATGAGGATTTGTTTCATCCAATCCACATTGTAGCAAATCTCAATGATAGGCGAATGTGTTGAATTGAACCTTGTGTTGGCAATCAGCAAAATCCAGACTGTGGGGGCATTCATGTCAAATGCCTCTTACTCAACAGATAAGTTGTAAAGAAAAGTAAGGTATGAAGGGGGTAACTGTGGCTCAAAAGTCATATCTGTTTTATTTAAATGATCAAGGCTACAGTTACTGGAATGCTCACATGGGTAATGGGGCTTGCCTGGTGGCTTAGATGGTAAAGAATCCGCCTGCAATGCAGGAGACCTGAGTTCGATCCCTGGGTCAGGAAGATCCCCTGGAAAAGGAAACAGCAACCCACTCCAGTATTCTTGCCTAGAGAATCCCATGGACAGAGGACCCTGGCAGGCTACAGTCCATGGGGTCGTAAAAAGTCAAGTAAGACTGAGCAACTTTCACTTTTTCACTTCACATGGGTGATAAAACAGCAAAGAAAGTTGATGAAGAAATCACTATGAAAGTGCAAGCCATGGTTAAATTTGAAGGGGGAGAAAACAGAATTGGAATAGCTTCTGAAGTGGAAGCAAATTTTGTTTCTTGTAATGGTAACAATGAAGTTCATTTTATAATAACTCATTAAGCCCTAGATAAAAGGTTTTCCATATAAGAAAATTTTACATTATAGAATTATACAAAGACAGCAGGAGGAATTGTAATGCATTTGAACTAGCCCCAGTTTATTCTAAAAAATAAAACAAATGGCTAGGGAGATACACTGTTGTGCAAGTAAGGTGTTAAACATATGGTTTACGCTCCCTAAATGTGCAGGAAAGATAGTTCCACTGAGAATTAAGATAGAAAAGTCACTTATAAACACAATTTATAGCTTTACTTGTTTTTGAGTTAAATGACATAGCATTATGTTTGAAAGTTATCTTACGTAGGTATAGTATGTTTCCTCAAGTCTTTTTCTTATTCTGGTAAAATCTTTGCTCTCTGGATGATTGGCTGTGCCAAGACAATTGAAATTATTAAGAACAATACCCAAGCCCAAGTGTTACCTTACTACATAAGTTGACAAAGGGGAAGGACCATGGTTGATGCCAAAGTCAAGGAACTTGGATGAGAAATGCCGCTTGGTTCCCCAGGTTTTATTAGCAGAAATTTCCCAGAACATGAAACAAAAGGATAGTGAATATTTAGGAGCTGCCTTGGGCACCCACAAGATGTTTGGTCATTATTGTGATGTTTCCACAGCTGTCTACTTGTAGAAAGAGCTGCAGGAAATATGTCATCCTTCTTAAAAACAAGCAAGGGACACTAAAGCCTCATTATTGGTCCAAAGCAGGAAATAGAACAAAGCCCAACATAATACAGTTCTGCTGAAAGGAATGTGACTTAGGAAAGAGTGGTAGGTTTTTCTAAGGATTGATAGTCTAAACTGTTCCCAGGCCAGTCGTGTTTAAAAGACATGCTTATTTAATGACCAACAATTTATGACAAATTGCAAAGGCTATCAATAGGAGAAGGAAGCCTGTGCATCAAGATGTAATCCTTTTCTGATGCACCAGGAAATATTAACTACTGATGACAAAGAGGCATAAAACAAAGATGATTGTTGACATGCCATTCTTGAATGAATGCCAACACTGTTACTGCCCTTGAAGATGGGGAGGCCAGGCAGAGTCTCCCATAAGGACAATTATATTAGTTCCAGTGCTGGCTTCTCTACCAAGATCCTTTGTGATCTAAGGGAAGCATTAAACTGCAAAAGAGAGGGTGTGTGTTTCCCCCCCGCCCCGCCCCCACCGCCCAGTGGGAAATGAAAAACGATTAGGTTAGTAGTCTCTTTGTGACATTCATTAGCAGAGTCATTAGTCAAAATCAGCAGGTCACCTTTCCGAGGAAGTCAAGCCGTGTATATTCCAGGAGGTATATGAGAACTCTAGTGATACTGCTTTTAAAGAAAATCTGTGCATTGTCCATGTGCCAAGTATAAAATATTACTAGATAGTAATTGACAGGATACTGTGAAGTTTCAACTTTTATCTAAAAATAGACACTTAAAGTAATCTAGTGGTTTTCTTTGGAGAGATTTTAAATGATGTACTCATTAGTTCTTCCTTTTACCCAAATAAACAACATTGCAGAATTGGTCATGTATCTCAGTTTGCTCAGGGTCCACTCAACTGTATTACTATCCTCTCGTGAGGACACTTGGACCCACCCTAGTCTTGAACCTCTGAAGCCTAAGTTGCTTGTTACATTGAGAAATTCTTCCTCACTAGAGAGTTAGGGGTGCATATTGATCTGTTGCCCTGCACCCAGTAACCATTGCACTAAGGATAATAGACCCTGTGTCCTCTGTGAGCATTGAGCCCCAGATTCAATCTTCCTTCCACAATGCATGTCCTTTTTGCCTGTCTAATTGGCCTTCTATTTCCATTCCCAGCTCAGCCTTCTATTCGGATCAGTCAGATAGATCTTTCTTTCCTTCTCTTCCTCATTCCCTCTTTTTTTTTCTTATAGAATCATTATTCAAAGGGTGTGTGTGCATTCGTGCTTGCGTGTTCGTGTGTGTGTGTGTGTGTGTGTGTGTGCACTCATGCCTACATACACTACCTATGTTCCTGGATACAAGTGTGAAGATAGAGAAATCAGTAATACTCAGTTTTTGCTCTTACAAAGTTTTCAATCTGGTGAAAAAAAAAGTCATGTAGGAAATTAGCAACAATATGTATTTAAGAAAATGCTCTGTAATTAATGGGCTTCCTAGGTAGTACAGTGGTAATGAATCAATGCAGGAGACACAGGTTCAATTCCTCGGTCAGGAAGACCCCTGGAGTAAGAAACAGCAGTCTGTTCCAATATTCTCATGTGAAAAATTCCATGGACAGAGGAACCTGGCAGGCTGTAGTCCATGGAGTTGCAAAGAGCCAGACAAGACTGAGCAACTGACCACACACACACACACACACTCACGCTGTCTCTCTCCCCAATTAAAGAAACAGAAGTAAATGTCAAAGACGGTGTTTATAATCCATCTATTTCAATGCTCCCTGTCCTCTCAGGTCAAGTCCAAGTTTTACTCTTATGTATCTGTCGTAGCCCAGAGTATGGATGCTAACAAGTCAAACACATGATTACACGGCATGTATATTACATGCCATATATACTCTCTATAATTTGTCTTCTTGGCCAGATAATAGACTTCTTGGAAGGCAGGCATGCATTTCAGTCTTACCCAGGTTCTCTGACATTATAAATTTCTCCTTACAACATTGGACACAAACTAGATAGAAATAATGATAATAGCAAATATTGAGTTCTTGCTACACACTAGGCAATGCTTTAGATGTATTAAATCACATACTTATCATCATCAAAAATCTTCCTTATAAAGATGAAGATGTATGAAGAGAGGTTAAGTAACTCATGCAATATTGAAATTTTCAAGGGCACCCAATTGATAGCAGTCATCTTCCCAACCAACTTATGAGTTCTGAATCAATTTAGGAGTAACCAAAAATAAGAAAGACAGGATCGATATATCACTTTTTTACTCATTACACCCGCATTCCTGCATTGGAGGGAGTAAATAGCTTAAAGAAAAATGGTGTCTATATTAATACTGAACCAAGAACTGGAAAAGTTTACCCACCCGGCTGTGGCAGTGCTGGCCTGGCACCTGTGCTCTGCAGGCAAGTCGTGTCCAAGAGGATGAGGGGAGTAGCTAAGTTGATAATATATGTTAATAGATTCTTTCCAAATTTACCCATCAGATCCACTTTTCCATACTCTATGCGGGTGAAGCCAGTAAAAGGGAAACAGAAATATGCAGAGCATTCATGATTGAGCTCCTTCTATATGGAGGAAATAACAGTACTTGGGAAAACCTTTTCCCCTCTAACAGTCCCTAGAAGTTTATTCCCTTAGCATATCAGACTTAGCCATTAAGCCTACTATCATCCAGAATTGCAACTATCCCGCTTTGTGGTAACAACCAGCATTGTTGTCCCCATCTTCATGAGCTGATGCCCAATTCTACAGGGTATCTTCCTGATTTAATTGGTGAAAAGCTTAGATTTTTGTTCTAAGAAGATTGTAAAATAGACCAGAATCTAATCAACTCTAGTCAACTCTATACCAACATAGCATAGCACAGTCTTGGGGATGAGATGAAACGAAAACACTAAGATATCCAAATACTGAAATGTAGAATAAAATTATAATAACCTAAAAGTGCCAAATTTGAACATGAAGTCCCTGACATTATAACTTTTCTAGAGAGACACTAATGTTCAATGATTAAATTCCTTTCACTTAAAACATTCAAGATTAAGAGATTTAAAGTCCAGCTATGATTTTGTGTATTTAATTACAGGGAGAAATTAAGATTCAGCAATTAAAGCTCTTTGAGACCTAAGATCCAGAGAAGAAATCAAATGTGAGTCAAAAGTCCAAGGAAGTTCAAACTCCCCCACAGCTTTTTACTCATTTCAATCTCAGAAGCGTTCTTGAGGAGGGCATGGCAATCCACTCCATTATTCTTGTCTGGAGAATCCCATAAACAGAGGAACTTGGTGGGCTACAGTCCATGGGGCTGCAAAGAGTCAGACACGACTAAGCGACTTAGCACGCATGCACAGAAGGGTTTCCACTCCCTAAGTAGAGTTCCTATGGCTGATAAAGTCTGGGCTGCATCTCAATGGGGTAACAGTAGCTAAGTCAGGCTTGTATTAGCCCAGTGTATTAGACAGTGTATTAGCCTTTTTAATACAATACTTTACCTTTTTAATAAATTCAAGAGTGAATAGAACACACAAGATTATCTAGGACCAGTCCCACATCTACCAAATTTAGAAAACAAACTCACTCCAGCTCTAGAGCAATATCATAGGAAAAATTTTATTCCTAGAACCTAAAACATGTAGTAATTCACAATCCTTTATCTGTTTTTCCAAAATTCAAAATGTGTTTCACGGCAAATATTCATGTCAACTGACTGATGTGATTTATAGTTTTCATGTGTCATGCCAAGTATAAATATTTACATATTTTGTGGCAAAAATATGAATGTTAGATTATGGGGTGCTTCTGCAGATAGTATTTGAAGTATTTTGTGATGTTGATATAATCTGAATAATTCTGAATTCAGAAACACAGAAGGTTTGGGAGAAAGAATTACAGACCTGTATGGTCAAAGAGTATCATGGAATTCAAATAGATGGAAATTTCATTTTCTTTAGTCATACCACATTACAAGTCGTCAGAATTAATAGCCAACGAACTCAAAGTCAATTGAAAGAAAATTTTTAGGAAATCTGAGGATGAAATTTTGACATGCATTCTGCCCTCTCTCTCTCCAAAAGGCATTTATGACACTGCTATCCCCTTGTGAAATTGGGAAGTTTGTCATAATGGCAGCCCCATCACTGGGTCCTATTTGAGGTGCCTTTCTTCTGTACAGTATTAAATGGCTCCCAAGAGCTCCAGGAGACATCTGACCAAACGTGAAAGTGTTTTTCAGCTTCTATTTGCATCAGGTTTGCTATCATTTCATTGTCCAAAGAAAGCATGTGGCCAATTCCAATTCAGAACAGAAGAGCATTCCAAGCCAGATGGCGACAGGAAGGAGAAAGAAATCTGTGGCCATTTTTGTAACCTATCATAAATTCTTTCCAGATGGAAGGAAACATGGCGAGGGAGAAGCATTTGTGGTCACACAGCTAGAAAGTGGCGAAGAGAGGATTCAATCTGATTCTCGATCTGCTCTTAACCCAGGTGCCAACCTGTCTCCTCCATTACTTTCTCAGTGATTGACCCCCAAGTCCTCTCCAAGTCTGGAGTCTCTCCACTAGGATGGACTTGGCCAGAATTATGTTACATATAAGTAGAGCCTTACACTCCATCCCCCCAGGCATGGCTGCTCCATCACTGTGGGCAGTGCTGGGTGCAAGTATGATAAGCATGGGAATGGTATGGGTGACTCTAGGGTAAGCATATACTATGGCTCATGCTAAGCATAAGTAAAGTATAAGCATATACTTCACCTGAAAGAAGCTTCTCTCCCTTCACCTCATATGACTGTCCAGGTATTTAGACACCGATACCACTGCAGCACATGAATCAGGCATAAAGCAAAAAGATTGAGGTCTAATGTTCTGATCTACCTTCTGATTTCATCATGCTATCCTAAGGAAATCCACTTCATGACTTGAAAGCTCATACTAAGAAATGTATTAGAATATAAGGCTACCTTAATAAAAAGTATAATAAAATGTGATTGCTTCCAAATGAAACATATTTTATTTTCAAAGACAAAAATTCCCTGGGCTTTTTGATTGGTATTTTTTTTCTTCTCCTTCTTTATGCTATGACTCTTTCAACCTTAAAATGTAGGGTGACTATTGATCCAGAATACTTTGAATGAGGTTGATCACCATAGTTAGTTTGTTTTAACTATTAACACTAAACATCAGCTATAATGTGATTCCGTATATGTTAGCTTTTCCCTGGTTATGGATAATACACAGTGTCAAGTATGGAATTTAGGACGAAGTCCAGGAGTTTATAGGGTGATAATATTGAAGCAGTGAAGGAGGAAAGTATTTCAGAAGGGGAATATAAAGTTGGAGCTTTAAAAATAATGTAAGAATGTATGTGGCTTGCTTGCCTTGGTTAGAATGTGGGCTCAGATGGTAAGGCCAAGAATTTAAATCATATAACGGCACACTTAGACATGTCCTAATCCTGCTGCAGAATGTCTATATTTTAAGCAGGTGGGAAAAAAAAAAAAGTGAAGCAAAGTCTGCAGGTAATATACACAAATAGCAGAAAAGCTGCAAATGCCATAAAAAGTAGAAATATTGGTGACAGATGTTTTTAGATTATTGGAGGTCCCTTACTGCAGACAGCATCTTTATCATCTCTCTGATACTGCCTCTTCCTCCAAGCATGTGCCAGGCACCATAATGGCTTTCACAAGTGTGCTAGACAAAGGGATGCTGTGAAATAGCAGCATCCCTTCCACCTAATACCTTCACAGCAGTCTTGTAAATAACTTTCCTTAATCTAGCCACTCAGCAGGACACAATTCTTTTGAGAAAGAAG
Source organism: Bison bison bison (assembly GCF_000754665.1). Lineage (NCBI taxonomy): Eukaryota > Metazoa > Chordata > Mammalia > Artiodactyla > Bovidae > Bison > Bison bison. The sequence goes on from NW_011494897.1 coordinate 607,590, forward strand.
TCTCAGACCATATCATAGTTTCTCAAAAGAAATACTCTGAAGAAGACGGAGCATTAAACCTTTTATGGCTAGGTGATAAAAGATTTTAGACATCTCTGTCAGTCAGAGACAATACATATGTCAGATAGTTTATATTCTTTATACTACGCTGACTAGCAGACTGAATGACATATATATTTTGGTAGGTAAGTAGGCAGATAGATATATTTCCATATATGTATCATTGACTCATTTAAATAATTGAATTAATAAGCTGCAGTGAGAATAACCAATTCCTGAAGCTATGGAGAGTTCGGAAGCTCCAAAGAGATCTTTTCATAGCTTGAAGGGGCAAGACTGATGTTACAATTTCTGGGACAAGCTAAAAGAAGCAATGTGTAAATCAAATTGAGAAAAATGGGAGGATCAGAAGATACAGCAAAACAAGTCATAGATTTTAGGTTGTGTTCAACTTAAATCCATATTCTGGGTGACAAACCCATACCAAACAGTTATTCATTTTCCAGTGGATTTCTACTTCTAACGAAAATGCAATAGCAGAGACTGGATTTTTCTTTCCACCAGATACAAGCCTAAGTAATTAATTGTTGTTGTGTTTAGTCACTCAGTCATGTCTGACTTTTTGTGACTATATCCCACCAGGCTCCTCTGTCCATGGAATATCCCAGGCAAGAATACCGGAGTGGGTTGCCATTTCCTTCTCCAGGGGATCTTTCTGACCCAGGGATCGAACCCACTTCTCATGTGTCTTCTGCATTGGCAGGCAGAGTCTTTACCACTGCGCCACTTGGGAAGCGGTATCTTGTATCTTGTGCCTTATAAATGTACATATAGTGAATGTACATATAGTGTACATATAGTGAATGCTCATCCAATGGATGAATGGTCATAAGAAAAAAATTAGAACTTTTGCTTCCAATGTAAAGTCAAAAATTGTATCTATGTACTCAACACATATACTAGAAAATAGAAATGAAAGGCTCTGAGTGCAGGAATTTCTGCCTAAAAAGGGAAATAATCTAGAAAAGAGCCTGGGTTTGTAATTGCCTTCAATTACAAATGAGAAATGCCCTGAATGGGATCAGGGAGCAGCTTTCTAAGTTACATCAAACTTAAATTTTCTTAAAATTTTTTACTCTTTAGTGCTCATAAAGCACGTTTTACTCTGTCTTTCTGAGTCCTGGACCACTGGTAAATCAACTCTAATTAAAAATATTGTAGCTTTGGTTTGCATTTCTCTAGTCTTTAGTGATGTTGAGCATCCTTTTCCTGTGTTTGTTTGCCATCTGTAAATGGTATTGATGACCCTATTTGCAGGGAAGGAATGGAGATGCAGATGTAGAGAATGGACTGCGGACACAGTGGGAGAAGCAGAGAGTGGGACAGCTGGAAAAAGTAGCATCGACTTGTATACACTACCATGTGTGAATAGATAGCTTGTGAGAAGTCGCTGTATAACACAGGGAGCCCAGCCTGGCATCCTGCACTGACCTAGAGGTGTGGGTTAGGGGGAGAGAAGCGTAGTTCAAGCACGAGGTGACATGTATAATTATGGCTGATTGGCATTGTTGTATGGCAGAAACCATCACAATATTGTAAAACGATTTTCCTCCAATTAAAAAATAAACTTAAAAAAAAGAAAGAAAGAAAAAAAAAAACCCAGCATTTTAGCTATTGTTCTTATTTATCCCAGTGTAGAATCATCTCTGATGCTGTAAACATCAGACATTCCAGGTCAGTGAGTGGACTTTCTTTTTTTTTTTTTTTTTTCCTGTTTTGGCCATTCTTCCTTGGCAAAGCTTTCCTCAAGATTACAGACAGAACAAAGGATTCCACAGTGGAAAACCTACACTAGGAGTTCCCATCGTTCTCTTCAAATGTCCCAGCTGTCTCTAAGGGCTGTGACAGCTGCCAGCCAGCACAGGAGACAGGAGCTCCTGACGTGGGGGTGTTTCCCTGCCACATTGTGCTGGATGGGACATAACAAAGGAGCTAACCAGCTGGTGATGCTCAGAAAGCCCTCTCTCTCTCGGTCTATTATATGATGCTGAGAAAGGAAACTCAGGCAAGATCGATACATCCTCTGTGTAGACGTCAAATGGCTTGTGACGTTGGTTCTTTGGGGCTGTTTTGAGTGAGGATATTCCAGTCTTATGAATTCAACATGAATTTGGCTTGATGCCCCGACAGAATGCAATGTAGGCATAATTTGATCTTCCTGTAATTGTCTGTTTGACTTGGCAATCCAGACGAATTTTTTCCTGTGAAGTGAGACCAGAACGTCACCAGGACAGTGGTTGAGTTAATTAACGAGGCATAATAATGTGCATAATAAAAACTTATAATCTGAATTTTCTTCCCACTGTTTTCCTCTGTCCTTCTTGTAAAGAACTGCTTGTCTCACTAGAACCCGGGAGTCACCTTTCCTTAAATGAGCCTCTTATTCTTGTAAACAACATCAAGGGGAAACTAATAACTCAAGAACCATCTGTTTGATTGAGTCCTTGACTTTTTTTTTTCATTTCCCCCCATTGCATGTTAAAGGAAGTAAATAGGGGAAAAATTCTAATTATATTGCTGTTTACTGATTACAGGATAACTTTTATTGTATTTATCTTAAATACTGTTTGGTCCACGCCCAAAACTTTTATCGTCAATTTGCTCCTTCACAGCTCCCTCTTTTTTTTCTCTCTTTAGCATGTAGCTAATTAGATTTAAGCCTATTCTGAAGTCCAGGGTCTTTGCAGTCCAGGGGCACCAAGAATTGTTTGTTTGCAATGGTGTAAACAGTCAATTGAGAAACAGAAATATTTTCACAGGTACCAATGACAAGAGCATTAGACACAATGCATAATTTATGGCTTTAAGTTCTAGAAATTTTATCTGGCATGGTTGAGTTTGGGGAAATCATCAAATACTGATGGTGACTGCAGCCATGAAATTAAAGGACGCTTACTCCTTGGAAGAAAAGTTATGACCAACCTAGATAGCATATTCAAAAGCAGAGACATTACTTTGCCAACAAAGGTTCGTCTAGTCAAGGCTATGG
>NW_011494897.1:610738-611215 GCF_000754665.1 Bison bison bison
AGCTCCAAGAGATACCCATCGCGACTCAAGAGCAGAGCGGGGTTCTTTGCTTCCACTCGAGATGGATGCCTGTCTCCCCGGGTGTGTCTGGAATGCAACCCCGAGATCCCTGTCGCCCCTGGAGAGGAACACTGGCTTCTGGACACAAGCCTAGATGAGGTCTATTGGCCCTGCAGTCACTCGAGAGCAATCCCCAGCTTTCCTTCGCAACTTGAATGGAAGATTGGAGTTCCCTGGGCGAACACAAGAGGCATCCTGAATTCCCCGTCGTAATTCGAGAATCCTGCTACACCTCGAGAAAAACCAGGTGGTTCCCCCGTCATCGCAAGATGTAGCCCTGTGCCGCTACAGCGTCTCAGGAGAAGTCCCAATTTACGGAATTGGAGTTCGAAACGGTACTTGCACCCTTGATGCGAACCACAAAGTGCCCGAATCCCGGTTCCCTCGAGAGGAACACCGAAGTTTTCCGGACCACTT
>NW_011494897.1:611315-639537 GCF_000754665.1 Bison bison bison
GAAGGGGATGACAGAGGATGAGATGGCTGGATGGCATCACTGACTCGATGGATGTGAATCTGAGTGAACTCCGGGAGATGGTGATGGACAGGGAGGTCTGGCGTGCTGCGATTCATGGGGTTGCAAAGAGTCGGACACGACTGAGCGACTGATCTGATCTGATTATAAAAATATGGATTCAACAACTTCGACTCTATAAATAATATCTATAAAGTGGTAACTATGTGTGCAGTAGGCACTAAGAGAAATCTGGATGTAGCAACAAGGATATCAGCCTTGCCCATCACAAGGGATCTCTACTAGGATCAAGTGAGGTCAAATCCATGAATGTTCTCTGTAGATTATAAGAGATTTAGGCTTCCCAGGTGACAGCTGTGGTAAAGAACCCTCCTGCCAATGCAGGAGACACAAGAGATGCAGGTTCGATCCATGGGTGGGGAAGATCCCCTGCAGAAGGGCATGGCAACCCACTCTAGTATTCTTGCCTGGAAAATCTCAAGGACAGACGAGCCTGGTGGGTACAGTCCAAAGAGTCAGACACAACTGAAGGGACTTAGCACGCAGGCACACTTAAGAGATGAATTGAGTTATTATCACAGCAAAGCATCTCATAGTTGCATTGGCCCCTTCATGACCTTAAGGTTGATTGGTTACCTTATATTTCAGGGTTGGGCGAGGAAATAAGAGTGCATTAATCAAAGTTTGGCTTTAGCGTTTCTGTGGATAATCCTTCCTCAGAGAGAAGAAACATTACTTCCATATTAGGAGTACCAATTGATGCCATTTGGCTGCTGTCATTTAACACATGATTTATTTCCATTGAAGTCCTTGATTTCACAACACCATATTTTTTCTAAGACTTAGTGCCTTTCTTGAACAAAGTCAAAATTTGTCAAAAGCAACTTTTGTTAAAAAGAGAGCACTAAAAAAAAAAAGAGAGAGAGAGCATAAGTACTGTGATGCCTGGCACACTGTGTTACACGCCTGTGTTTGGTTTTCATCATTGCCAAGAGTTTGGAAGTTGAAATCTTACTGGAACACAGGGTTTGGACAGAATGGGTACATTCCACGTGAGTCACAGGCGATGAAGTCATAATTCAACTTCTAGTTTGATCAACTTCTTGAAAACGAGGCACGTCAGGAAACAACAGTTTTCATCAAAGGAAACATTTAGCCTGTCCTACTGCTAAACCTCAGCTAAGTCACTTTTATTTAGGTGTATGATACCGCTCTTAGGTCTGTTATCTTTTCTTTAATCCATTTTCCACCTTTGGGGAATTGTGGCAAATGTGTGTATTTTTCCCAACAGCTCTTTAAGAAGGACTTTCTGGAACACTACATTTTTAGATTAAGATTAATTGAAAATTATTTTAAGAATTTGGTCATTAGGATATAGATACCAGAAAGGAAAAAGTGGATATCACTAACAAATACCTCCAGGATATTGCAAAATTTGGGCTTGGTATGACTGTTCTAACTCAAAAGAGAGAGGTACAAATGAGACCCAGTGTCTATCTCCTAACAGTCTACAATTTTAGACAACAGCAATCCACATAAATATATGAAAAAACCCCCAAGATTAAGATAACATACATTGCATAACAATTCAGGACAAAAATGGTAATAGTGTGTGACAGAGAAAAAGAAAAAAAAAAAGGAGAAAGTTGGAATTGAGAACTGTTCAGGGAAATTACAGTTTGAGGCTGAGATTGAGTTAAGAATATATCAACTTACTATTACTCAGAAACATTTTGCAAATGATATTTGAAACATGATATAATTCCTGTACCTTTTCTTTCATGGTATTGGTTTCACCAAACTAGGAAAAACCATCCTTGGTAGAGAAAAGTTCAGTTTACAGTCTAGTAGTCCAGGTAAGTACTAAACAAAAACTACTCAAGATACAAGTCAGTGAAAGCTAAATCCCACATAAATAGCCAACTGGAATGATTAGAGAAAAGTTAATGGAAGTATTGTAAGATTTGATCAGAGAAGACAATGGCACCCCACTCCAGTGCTCTTGCCTGGAAGATCCCATGGACGGAGGAGCCTGGTGGGCTGCAGTCCACGGGGTCGCTAAGAGTCAGACGCGACTGAGCAACTTCACTTTCACTTTTCACTTTCCTGCATTGGAGAAGGAAATGGCAACCCACTCCAGTGTTCTTGCCTGGAGAATCCCAGGGACGGGGGAGCCTGGTGGGCTGCCGTCTATGGGGTCGCACAGAGTCGGACACGACTGAACCCACTTAGCAGCAGTAGCAGCAGCATTGTAATAGTTGATATGGGCTTGGGAATCATTTTGGGGATGGCTATTTAATTTTCCTAATCTTTCAATTTTATTTTACTCCTTAACCAATTTCTGACAACAAAAGTCCAAGCCATGCTTCCAGGCAAGAATTTCGTTTGTTTGTTTTTGGGGTTTTTTGTTTTGTTTTTTCTCTAATCTAATACATTTTATTGCATTTTTAAATTGGAGTATAGTTGTTTTACAATGTCGTGTTCATTTCTGCTGTACAGCAAAGTGAATCAACTGCACTGATATACCCCCTCTTTTCTGGATTTCCTTTTCATTTAGGACACCACAGAGGAATGAGTAGAGTTCCCTGTGCTATACAGTAATTTCCTATTAATTACATATTTTATACATGTGCAAGTGTGTTAAGTCACTTAAGTCATGTCCCACTCTGTACGACCCTATGGACTATAGCCCGTCAGGCTCCTCTGTCCATGGGATTCTCCAGGCAAGACTACTGGAATGGGTTGCCATTTCCTATGCCAGGGGAGCTTCCTGACCCAAGGATCAAACCCACTTCTCCAGTCTCCTGTATTGGTAGGCCAGTTCTTTACCACTAGTGCCACCTGGGAAGCCCACTGAATTGGACACAACTCAGAATCCCATCAGCACCCCTTGCTGTGTGGAAAAGGCTCTATCCCCATGGCCCTAGAAGGACTGGAATTACACAACTGGATATAAGTGCAAGTGCAGTTTTCATGCAGTTGTCACTCTTTGTTTCTTCTCAGGTTAACCCATAAGTCCCACGTAGTAGGGCTACATTGTATAGCTGGTGTCCATAGGTAAACAGTATTTGTCATTCCATAGGGATGTAGTTGGAGAAGGCATGGCACCCCACACCAGTACTCTTGCCTGGAAAATCCCACGGATGGAGGAGCCTGGTGGGCTGCAGTCCATGGGGTTGCGAAGAGTCGGACACTACTGAGCGACTTCACTTTCACTTTTCACTTTCCTGCATTGGAGAAGGAAATGGCAACCCACTCCAGTGTTCTTGCCTGGAGAATCCCAGGGACAAGGGAGCCTGGTGGGCTGCCGTCTATGGGGTCGCACAGAGCTGGACACGACTGAGCGACAGCAGGGCACGGAAGCGACTTAGCACACATGCACATATATATATGTCAATCCCAGTCTCCCAATCCATCCCACCCCCTTTCCTCCACAGTGACCATGGATTTGTTCTCTATGTCTGTGTCTCTATTTCTGCTTTGTAAATAACTTCATCCAGGCAAGAATTTAATGCTTGCAATAGAGCTGGCCTGTCTGCTTGTGCCCTTGCTGGGAGTGCTACCAAAGCCTGCTTCACATGCAGCCACCCTGCTTCCACAACTTGCCTAGACTGCTCCCCATCTTTTGCATTAGAACCACGTTCCCCACTTATGTCTCCTTGGCCCTTGGATGCCTTAGCTTCTCCAGCATCAGATTGTGCTCCGATCCCCTACTTCGGCGATGTTCACCCTCGTCCCATCTATCCTCGCCAGACTATCACCTTGCAGTTCCTTGCACTTCCTTGATGGATCCCCTCTGCTGAGTGATCCTCCTGCCTTGAGCATATTCCCAATGGTCCATATGAAATGAGGTTCCCCGGTAGCTAATACGGTAAAGAATTTGCTTGCAATGCAGGAGACCCAGGTTCAATCCCTGGGTCAGGAAGATCCCCTGCCCTTTCCAGTATTCTTGCCAGGAAAATTCCATGGGCAGAGAAGCCCAGTGGGTTACAGTCCACGGGGTTGCAAGGAGTCACACACAATTGAGAGAGTAACACTTTCACTTTCAGCCATGCCCACAGACCCAGGGAAGAAGACTGATCCTCATCTGATGAGCACGTGATCATTCTGCCATCAAACAATTATTTTCTGAGCACACACTATTTATCAGGCTGTATTTAAACAAGTTACTAACAATAGAAATAAGGCCCCTGCCTCCATGGAAATCATATTTGAGTGAAGGAAGTAGATAATAGAAGTCAGCCACTGTTCCACTGTTTCCCCATCTATTTCCCATAAAGTGATGGGACCAGATGCCAAGATCTTAGTTTTCTGAATGTTGATCTTTAAGCCAACTTTTTCAGTCTCCTGTTTCACTTTCATCAAGAGGCTCTTTAGTTTTTCTTCACTTTCTGCCATAAGGGTGTGTCATCTGCATAGCTGAGGTTATTGATATTTCTCCCTGCAATCTTGATTCCAGCTTGTGCTTCATCCAGCCCAGCATTTCTCATGATGTGCTCTGCATGTAAGTTAAATAAGCAGGGTGACAATATACAGCCTTGATGTACTCCTTTTCCTATTTGGAACGAGTCTGTTGTTCCATGTCCAGTTCTATGTGTTGCTTCCTAACCTGCATATAGGTTTCTCAAGAGGCAGGTCAGGTGGTCTGGTATTCCCATCTCTTTCAGAATTTCCCACAGTTTATTGTGATCCACACAGTCAAAGGCTTTGGCATAGTCAATAAAGCAGAAATAGATGTTTTTCTGGAACTCTCTTGCTTTTTCCATGAGCCAGAGGATGTTGGCAATTTTATCTCTGGTTCCTCTGCCCTTTCTAAAACCAGCTTGAACATCTGGAAGTTCACAGTTCATGTATTGCTGAAGCCTGGCTTGGAGAATTTTAAACATTACTTTACTAGTGTGTGAGATGAGTGCAATTGTATGGCAGTTTGAGCATTCTTTGGCATTGCCTTTCTTTGGGATTGGAATAAAAACTGACCCTTTCCAGTCCTGTGGCCACTGCTGAGTTTTCCAAATTTGCTGGCATATTGGGTGCAGCACTTTCACAGCATCATCTTTTAGAATTTGAAATAGCTCAACTGGAATTCCATCACTTCCACTAGCTTTGTTTGTAGTGATGCTTCTTAAGGCCCACCTGACTTTGGACTCCAGGATGTCTGGCTCTAGGTGAGTGATCATACCATGAAGATCTTTTTTGTACAGTTCTTCTGTGTTAGATAGGTAGACATTTAGACTGCTATTAATTTTGTACTAATGTAAACAATGAAGAAGTTGACATCTTGTTGTACAAAATTTTTGCTGTTGTTCAGATTATTTCCTTGGGATAAATATGCAAAGTTAAAACTACTGAGCCAAAATGTATGAATGCAATAAGTTTACGCATATTTTTAAAACAGTTTCCGAGAATACTATATACATACCTAAACTCCTAACAGATTGCACAATTTTGCCAGTAAGACTGCATCATTACCAGCTTTGGAGATTTAGAAAGGGAACCAGAAAACTAAAAAGAAATTTTCCCCTAGTTTGTTATTTTCTCCAGGCCCTGTCTTGAACCAACCATCATAGAGGTTTCCTCCAGAGATTTTGGAACTAAGAGAGAGAAGGGGGGTTGGCTAAACAGCAGTAGGGAAACCTGGAGGGTGGGTAGTGTTAGTCTGTACATATAGAAAGTCTGCATAAGAATAAGAATGGGGACCTCTGGAATTTGGAGGAATATCTGTATCATAAAAGAAATCAAACAGAAAGCAAAAATATGCAGCCAATGGCCAATGCTATCAAAAATAAATAAGTCCTTGGATTATAGCATTTCCCCCCAAATAATTTGTTTTTGTTTGGTTTTTGCTTTGGGATGGTTTGGCTCATTCCATTGAGTTGTCTTCAGTAGTTTTCTATCTATAAATTCTTTCCTAAGTGTGCTTCTCCTCTGAGCCCTGACTCCAAGGAGCAGTGATTAAGCAATAGGCTGAGGATAATTTGGGGCTGGAGATCTTTAGTCACTGCTAAAGATTTCCTCTAATGTGCTAATGTCCTACAGATCCAGGCAAGATTCTGAAAAGACTAGAAATACAGTTATCTTCATTGGAGTGAACATCTTTATTCATTTTGCCTTTGGCAGCAAGATAAGTTTAATAACTACAATATTTATTATCAACTTTGAACTTAAGGATACCTGTAAACATCTCTCTTGCCTGTCCTTGAAATTAGCCAAGAGTAAATCAGGAATTGTGCCAAACAAGGCAATAGGAAAAAAAAATAATCTATTGGGAAAAAAGAAGGTTGTGGATGAGTCGAATTAAAACCATTCCATTGCCCTCAGAGATGATTTTGAAAATGAAATAAAATAGTTACTGCTGCTTTGAGCCATGACAACATCTCAGAAAATTTGAAAGGCAAAATGCCAGCACATTAATCAGTCGTTTCATTAGGGAAAGCAGAGAGTGCTGGAGAAAAAGCAAGAGCTACCCTGAAGGAAAGAAAAGAATCACTCACAGGAAAAAATGAAGAAGAATGGGAGATCTGACCAACCACCCTGCCTCCAGGAAGAGCCAAATTCTCAAAACAAATGGATTTCCCAACTAATACTGGCTGGAACATAATTTCCCTGGCAAAGTTCCACCATGGGAGGAGAGCTCTTTCCCAAGATCAGGGGTAGTAAGGGGGACTTTCCTGACGGGGAACTGTAGGCTATCTGTCACTAGAGTGGCTCCATGCCTTCAACTGAGTTGGACTAACTGATATTTTAACTTTTGGTCTAGTAAAAGTATGAAAATAGGTCATATAAATCTTATTTTTAATATAAATTTTAAATGTCCCCATTTCAGGCTAGGCTGTATGACATTGTGCTGTGCTAAGTCATTTCAGTCGTGTCTAATTATTTTCGACCCTATGGATTATATATAGCCTGTCAGGCTCCTCTCTCCATGGGATTCTCCAGGCAAGAATACTAGAGTGGGTTGCCATGCCCTCCTCCAGGGGATATTCCTGACCCGTGTATCAAACCCACCTCTCTTATATCTTCTGCATTGGCAGGCAGGTTCTTTACCATTAGCACCACGTGGGGAGCCCAAGGCTCTATGATGTCGTTTCAATCTTTTAAGGCTCTATGATGTTATTTCAACATGATGTTATCTCAATATTTCTAAAACTTGGATGACTGGAGGGAAAGACAGAATGCTATTTACAAATTGCTTGGGAAAAAAAAAATCCCCTTTTGACTATGAAGGTAGAAACAGAAATTCTAGGTCAGGCAGTCTCGTTTTCTGTGAGGCCTCTTGGTCAATTAAGTTCTCATTATCCTTGGTATTACTGTTAGGCTTCCATAAAGTAATCTAGATGCAAGCTTTGCCTCTGATGATGTTGTGTTTTGTTTAATAATGTGCCACGGAGGATGGGATATTGTAGAAAACTCACCCCACAGTGCTAGCTGGAGGTCTGGTATTTCAGTGGAGAACATCTGAAAGCCCTGGTCCCCAGAATGGTTTTAAGCAGATCTGAGGACAAAGAGCTGAACTCAAAGTCAGTACTGATAGGGAAGTGGACAAATGAGAGAGGTCTGAAAAAGCCTGGAGAGCCAGCTGGGACAAGGATCCAACGGAAGTCAAAGGAAATAGAAGCAATCTCTGGTAGCCTGGCCTTTCTGAACTCCTTTTTTTAAAGACTGCATTAGATTTTCATCTGAGGCAATTTGTGGGAAAATGGTACTATCTCCTCAAGTCAGATGTCACTGACTCAGAATGGATGATAAGTGAAGGCCAATGTAGTGTTCCAAGACAGCATTTGGGAAATCCTTAAGCTCTTCTTTGTGTTTAACTGGAATTCCATCTAAAGGCAATAGCTGTTTTAAAAATGGATTGCATTCCACAAGGTTTCATAGGTTTTGTGCAACATAGTTTATTGTGAATAGTAATAATTCTGTTTTCTTATTTGATTAAATACCATCCATATTAGTATCTATTTATATTTCATCTAATAGCTATTAAGGGCTCAGATACTAAAGAATCTGCCTGCATTGCAGTAGACCCTGGTTCAATCTTTAGGTTGGGAAGATCCCCTGGAGAAAGGAATAGCTGCCCACTCCAGTATTCTTGCCTGGAAAACTCCACAGACAGACGAGCCTGGTGAACTACAGTCCATGGGGTCACAAAGAATCGGACACAGCTGAGCGACTAACACATTAACCTACAATAGTTTTCAGTCTATTTCAAAACCTGGTAGAATATACTTTCCACTCAATAACACCATCCCCTCCTCAACTGTCAACCTGACCTCCCATAGCAACTACAGCTGCAATTTTAGGACACTGAATTTTCTCTTAAGATCATAGATAATGTTTTTTTTTTTTTTTTTTTTGTAATCTTTAATTGTACACTTCATGCAAACTACTAATATATCAGACAAGATTTGGGTCCAATAATTGATTTTACTCCAAAGAAATTTTTTCCAAATTCTCTCAGACACTTCTTCTAACCCTGAAAAGCCCCAATTAATCATAATCACTTTTATGGCAAAGAGTATACAGGGCTGATTGGAAAACAGTGGCAGACTTAGGGTCAGACAGACCTGGGTTTTAATATCAGCCTTAACATTTACTTCCCTGGTGGCTCACACGGTAAAGTGTCTGCCTACAATGCTCAGGAAGACCTGGGTTCAATCCCTGAGTTGGGAAGATCTCCTAGAGAAGGAAATGGCAACCCACTGCAGTATTCTTGCCTGGAAAATCCCATGGGATGGAGGAGCCTGGTAGGCTACAGTCCATGGGGTCACAAAGAATCGGATATTACTGAGCAACTTCCCTGTCACTTTAACATTTACAAGGTAGGAACCTTGAAAGTGTCTGACTCTTTGCGACCCTATGGACGGTGTAGGCCACCAGGTTCCTCTGTCCGTGGGATTCTCCAGGCAATAGTTCTAGAATGGGTTGCCATTTCCTCCTCCAGGGGCTCTTCTAGATTGAACCTGCGTCTCTTACGTCTCCTGCATTGGCAGGCAGGTTCTTTACCACTAGAGCCACCTGGGAAGCCCCAAGGGACCTTGGGGTCTCCTCTAACATCTCTGTGCCTGTTTCCACATCTGACAGATGGAGATAGTACCTACCTCTAGGCGCATTGTAAAGAATAAAGGGGAAAGCCGATGTAACTTACATAGCCAATGCCCGGCCTGGTCAATTCTCCCAAGAAGTTTGCTGTTTATTCTCATTTTTGCATCTTCCCTCAGGGCACCCTTCTGGCCACTACTTTAAATTCAGCATTTCATCCACAATGTACCTGCTCTGTTCCCCACAGCTTTCTGGTCTCTTAAGGACATAGTATAGTCATAGATCTTTTAGACACTGTTGTGGGTCTTGCTTTCCTATAGTTTGGGCTTCTGGATAGTTACTGCCTGACCTCTGGTCCTACATAGAATTCTATGTGGGATCTGCCTGAGGCAGCGTGATAGGAGGACCAGCTCGTGGAACAGAAGCAGCAGCTGTGGTCTGATGGAAATCAGAAGAAGCTGTGTAAGTGCTGCCTCTGTCTCCCATTAACAAGGGCTTTAGCTCTTCCACTGAAATGCAGAAATAACAGTATATACATCTAAGGGTTATTAATGAGAACATTCACATACAAAATGCTATAGAGATGGAGGTATTTATGATTACCTGCATGTCATACCCTTATTTATGAACCATAGCAGCATGTTGCCAGTTCTGTTGTATAATAATAATGTAATTGTATAATAACATATTCCATATTTAGCTTATTATATGTCAGAGTCAGAAATCTGTTTGTCACATGTGCCCACAGTCGATTCCTCCCTCCTCTGTGCCGATCAGTCCCCTTGATTTTGTTCCCATTCACCACATGTGAACAAATTGCTTTCAATATTGTGGGGCATAACCAGCTCTCCTCAAACTCCTACCACAGTACTCAAGACTGCATGGCTTCCTGCTTTAATTTATTTCTTCTTCTTTCCCTGGACCACATCTAGTTCTTGACTACCATTTTCACTGATTAACACAATAATGTTCTGAGTACCCTCATCATTTTCTTAAAGTCATTTGCTAATTCTGTGTTAAGAGAAGCACTATTCCTGGCTTCTTGTGGTTGGAGTTGTCATTCAGACTAGGAACTTTACTTATCCTCTGATTCAGCCCATCCCGGTGCAACTAGTTGCACTATTTTACACATGTCTGTAGCCATAAACTTGCATACTTGAATGTCTTCTCCCAGAGGCATGGCTGATGTTTCTAATTAGATTATACATGGGTCACCTAAATGGGGAAGAAGACATCGCCAAATGTAACTGAACCATTGAACTGTTCTCTTATCAAAGATGACAGTAAGACTTGGTCAGGAAAAATTGTGAAAGGCTTTTAAATATGCCATGAAGATTACTGAGTTTCTTTTCAAAAGAAAGTTAAGCTTTGTTTAGTATGTACCCTTTTGCGCTATATGAGTCTATGAAGACTGCATTTTTCATTGACTTGGAGCTGTTTTTCAATCAGTTTAGAAAACTGATGTTAATGCTAACCCTTCCTATTCATAGAAATTCCAATGAAATTTTCTTCCTGTGGAGGTGAAATTCATATAACCTTGTGCCCATGTCATAAGTCAATTTTGCATCCATTACACAAACTCATTTCAGCATCATTGATTGCCTGCTCTTTCCATTCTCCTTTGAACAAGTTTTTAGCATCTTATTAGTTGCCTCATTAATTAATAAGTAAAATCTTTGACACTTTTCATTTTATGTTTGTATGAAAGTCAAAATTTATCTCCTTTTTCAAATATAAATGATCACCTAATAAATTTACTTAGACTTTTATTCCCATGGGAAACCACAGACACTGAAGCTCTTCTTCAGAGAACACAGTCTACACTCAGGAAAACTCTTTACATTATTCCCAAGTGTTATTCTCAGTTGACTTACTTCTATATCTCTAAAAGCATCATGGAAAGAATTTTAGTCTGCCTTCCTGAACTCATCTATATGCAGCTGAATTCTAAAATTGGCATCCTTAAATTTCTACTTTTGTCAATCTGAAATATCCAGATAAACATACTTACTGCTCCTCCTACTTTGTTATTGTCAGCATTAATGAAAAAAGTGAAATTGTTAGTCGTGTCTGACTTGTTGTGACCCCATAGACTGTAGCCCACCAGGGTTTTCTGTCCATAGGATTCTCCAGGAAAAATACTGGAGTGGGAAGCCATTCCCTTCTCCTGGGGATCTTCCCTACTCAGATTGAATCCAGGTTTCTTGCATTGCAGGCAGAGTTTTTACTGTCTGAATCACCAGGAAGCCCATCAGTAGTCATATTACAGATGAATTTATTGATACATCTAGAAAGGTCCAGAACATCTGATTTTATGGGGAGGAGTCAGAAACTAGGCAGATTTCTGTGAGGAAATCCCAGTGAGAGTGACTTTTAGGGAAAGGGGAAAAACAGAGAGGGTTGACCTGAATTCTTGGATCCTTATCCAAGCAGAGGGTGAGCTGGATCCCCAGCAGCTGGAGACTAACAGGTAGTGTTCTTTTTTCTTGTCCATCTTTCTAGATGATCTGTGAGTAGAATCTAAGTCAATCTAGTTCATTATATCTTCAACACTTAATCAGTGCTGGAAATATTTGTTATATTAAATTTTTAGTAACTATTTTTTAAATTAATAAACAAATCAGTAAAGAACAAAGCAATGAATTAGAGAAAATAGATTATGAGACAACTGGAAATATCAATTTCTTGGATAATCCAAGGGTGAAAGTGAAAGTTAGTCACTCAGTCATGTCCAGCTCTTTGGAACCTCATGGACTATAGCCTGCCAGGCTTCTCTGTCCATGGAATTTTCCAAAAGCAAGAATACTGGAGTAGAATGCCATGCCCTCCTCCGGGGATCTTCCTGACCCAGGGATCGAACCCAGGTCTCCCGCACTGCAGGCAGATTCTTTACCATATGAGCTACTCAGGATGCCAATCCAAGGGGAGACCATAGTTTCAAATCTAGCTTCTCACTGTTTCCAAGCCTGACTTGCATTTTTCCCATGCTTATGCCTTTATTCCTGTTGTGCCTTTGTTTGAAATATCCTCCCAAACCTCCAGACCTATTAAGACACAGAACTCCAGCATATTCTTTCAGTATAACCCAAATCCTTTTATAAACCCTTCCATTAGGTTAGTCCCCAAAATATGCCATTATCCATCCTTTATTTTTCAAACTTATTTTTCTCCCAGTTTTAGTGATATATAATTGACATACAGTACTGTATTAGTTTCAGGTGTGCAGTATAATGATTTGACACACATATATTATGAAACGATGATCACAACAGGTTTACTGAACACCCACCATCTCATATGGATACATTAAATAAATAGAAAAAATTTTATTCTCGTCATGAGAACTCTTAGAATCTACTTTCACAAAAAGTTTTTATATATGATGTACAGCAATGTTAATTGTATTTATTATATCATACATTAGATCCGTAGTAGTTATTTATCTTGTAAATGAAAGTGTATACCTTTTAACAACTTCATTTCATTCAATTCTCCCACCCTCAAAGACCCTCCCCTAATAACCACAAACATCTCTTTTTCTATGAGCTTGTTGTTTGCTCGTTTGTTTGCTTTTGAAGTAGAACTGACCTATGACACTATGTTAGTTCCTGGAATACAACATAGTGGTTCAATATTTCTATACATTTTGAAAGGATCACCATGGTAAGTCTAGCTACCATCTGTCACCATACAAAGATATTACATAATGACTTGCTATATTCCCCACACTTTGCTTTTCATACCAGTGACTCACCCATTTTGTAACTGAAAGCCTGCAGCTCACAATCTTCTTCATGTATTTCTCTCCTCCCTCTATGTGACATCCCTCTGGCAACCATATATTTGTACTCTTTACCTATACTTTTGTTATACTTGTTCATTTGTTTTATCTTTGGTTATATTTGTTCATTTGTTTTGTTTCTTAGATTCCACATATAAGTGAAATCGTACAGTATTTCTTTTCCTCTGTCTTACTTATTTCACTTAGCATAATACCCTCTAGGTCCATCCATGTTTTCCCCAATGGTAGGATTTTATCCTATTATGGCTGAGTAATATTCCATTGTGTGTGTGTATATATATATAATATATATTCCATTGTGTATATACATATGTATACATACAGTTTTCTTTAGCCATTCACCTGTCGATGGACACATAGGTCGCTTCCATGTGTCATCTATTGTAAAGAATGCTGCAGTGAACATTGGGGTACATGTATCTTTCTTGAATTTTAATTTTAATTTCTTGAAAATTAATATTTTCATTTTCTTCAGATAAATCCCCAAAGTGGAATTTATGTGCCCTATAATGGTTTTATTCTTATTTTTTTAGGGTTCTCCAGACTGTTTTCCAGAGTAGCTGCACTGATTTACACTCCTGCCAAAAAGGCACAGGGGTTCCTCTTCTCCACATTTTCACCAACACTTATTTTTGATAATAACCATTCTGACAGGTGTGAGATGACATCTCATTGAGGTTTTTATTTGTATTTCTCTGATGTTCAGCATCTTTTAATATGCCTATTGCTATTTGCGTGTCTTCTTTAGAAAAATGTCTATTCAAATCTTCTGCCCATTTTTAATTGGATTGTTTGCTTTTTTTGATGTTGAATTGTATGAATTCTTTGCATATTTTGACTATTAATTCCATACCAGAAGTATCATTTGGAAATATCTTCTCCCATTCAGTAGACAGCACTTTTGTTTTGGTAGTAGTTTCTTTCTACTATGCAGAGATTTCTAGTTTGATATAGCCTGATTTGCTCATTTTTGCTTTTGTTTCTCTTGCCTGGAGAGAAATATGCAAAAGAACTGCTAAGACTGATGTCAAAGAATGTTCTGCCTATTTTCTTCTAGAAGTTTAATGATTTCAGGTCTTACACATAAGTCTTTAATCCACTTTGAGTTGTGTTTTGGGTTTATTATTTGAGAAAGTATCCCATTTTTATTCTTTTCCATGTAGCTATTCAGTTTTCCCAACACCATTTATTGAAGAGACTGTTTATCCCCATTGTATATTCTCACCTGCTTTGTTGTAGATTAACTGCCCTTATAACTGAGCTCCTTTTAAGCTTTCTATAGAGTTCCATTAATTTGTGTATCTGTCTTTGTGCCAGTACCATACTGTTTTCTTATTAGTGAAGCTTTGTAGTATAGTTTGAAATCAGGGCTCATCATACCTCTTGGTTTTTCTTCTTTCTCAAGGTTGTTTTTTGCAACTGAGGGTCTTTGTGTTTCCATACATATTTTATGATTATTTATTTTAGTTCTGCGTAAAATTCCTTTGACATTAATAGGTATTGCATTGAATCTGTAGATTGCCTTGGGTAATATAGTCATTTTAACAATATTAATTCTTCTAGTCAGCACAGTATAGTTTGTGTCACCTCCAATTTCTTTCTTCAGTGTCTTATATATCACCATATAAAACATCTCTGAATCTGATACAGTTTTTGAGGTTTATCTCAGTATACTACATGTTACCACTATGTACTTATGGATCCCTCCCTCCAAAAAGGGGTTTTTGAGAGCAAAGACTATCTTACCTCTCTATTCCTTGAAATGCTGAGATGATTTTCTTATACATAGGAGGCTTTCAACAAAATGGTCTTGAATTAATGAATGAATACATATACCATTGGTTGCAGTTATCTCCACCAGATGTAGAGGGGCAAATTTAGACCATTACTAGAATATCACAGATGAAACAAACTTCAAAGTCCTTCTCTGAAGAAACTTATGCTCAAGATCCAGACTTGTTTGTTCCTGGGAGGTTAGCCATCTAGAGCTTCTTTAACAGTTCCGTTTTTCTCTGTTTTACTGCTGCTAGTAAGCATGCAAATCTTCAAAGATCATGCATAGACTCTTCAAGACATGTGCTGTTGAAAGGAGCATGTTCCCCTATTGACCTTTACCAGCAAGGCTGCTGTGCAGAGAATGTTCCAAATACACTGCATGCTCTGGTAACACCAGCCCCACATGCTCGGCACTGATAGATGGTGGTTTATAAAGTACTGTAAATACTTGGAAGGATAATATTAGAACATGAAGGATGAGCTTTTTTTTAAAGACACATGGATGAATTAACTATTTTGTTTCTCAGTTATGCTACTTATTTTCAATTAGGTTATTTAATATGAATAAAATATTTGAAATAAAGGACACAAGTTCTTTGCTTTTTCTTTTCAGAAAAAAAAAAAAAAAAGCTTTAAGGTTGCTTGTCCTATGCCTTTTAGTCATAGTTGTGACTGGATCATGAAGAAACAAACTACATACAACCCAGAAGTCCTGCAACCATGTAATGGCATGAGAACACTGGTGGATAAGGTGGAGAAACCTTCTCATGATTGCTGCAAATCAGAGACCCTAATTTGCAATGGGACCACAACTTCAGTTTCGTTAGAGTATCTTTCCTAAACAACTTAGAGTTAACTTGTCTACACCACAAGGGAATTATTTGCTGGTAGGTCTATTTGAAGGATAGCCAGACCCACCTTATCTCATTAGCTTCTACATTTGTTGGAGCTGTTAGCTTAGGAGAATACAAGTCACAAAAGAAGTTTGGAGGTGCAGATGACATCAGTGGTTGCCAAAACCCACTTGGAAAAGCTATCCACCCTCATTTGCAAGGAGTCTGACCTCCACAGCAGCCATCATAGCAATCCTTTCCCAGTTTTTCCAAACTCAACTGGGGCCCATGTCTTGGCCCTCTGGTTTTTCAGGGAGCCTGTCCATGCAAGGAATATCCAGCACAAGGGCTGTTGCAAGATGTCTTCCTGATTTAGAAGACTCAGGGGAGAAACAAAAGCCATCTATAAAGGCCTTTTAATTTTTAACATAAGCTTCAGCTTGAGTTGTACAGTTATCTCATTGGTCATCTTGATCTGAAGTCCATTCCATTCCCCAAATTCATCA
This sequence comes from Bison bison bison, assembly GCF_000754665.1. Classification (NCBI taxonomy): domain Eukaryota; kingdom Metazoa; phylum Chordata; class Mammalia; order Artiodactyla; family Bovidae; genus Bison; species Bison bison. The sequence continues at coordinate 627,287 of NW_011494897.1, forward strand.
GTGTGTAACTGCCACAGCTGTGGAGACTTTGGCACCTGCAGGGTACCCCAAGAGGGGCTCTCCAAACAGATGGTTTTATAGGCAGTGAGCCTAATGGCAAAAAGTTCAAGATTTGTTTTTCAAATAAGTGCATGTTAAGTGAAAAAAAAAACTTTACAATGTCAATGAACCAGAGAAAGTTTTGTTGGTTAAAAGGAGCCTTATGAAAAATCTATCATACACCTTTGATTTAGAAATATAAAGAGAAACAGATTGACTTAGACTTAAATAAGGGGCAGAAAGACAAGAAAAATGACAGTCTCTAATGAATGTCATACCTGTGTTCTGATTAAGGACTCCTTCCAGCTGTAATGTTTGTCTCTAATGAAGAAGTGTTTCTCAGTTTAGAAGCTAATTCCCAGAAATCAATTCGGAGGCCAGAACATGACTTGGGTTTAGGTCGTGTGTCTGCTCACTTTGCTTTAAATCTCAGAGGGCCATAAAAATCAAGTGAAAGCAGGACTGGATTAGAAATCAACGGCTTTGAGCTCTGAACCATATCCTTCTAATACAGTGCTTTGAGGTCCTTGATTTCTACTATTCATGCTTTGGTTGTCACATGGGTTGGTGTTAGAACCAGAAGTTGGTAGAACACTGAACAGGTGCTAAGATCTGAGCTCTGTAGAGACGGGCATCCCAGCCATGACTGTCAGCAGAGAGGCAAAAAGGAGAAACATACTACCCCTAGACAGTGTTGGCATGTAAGATACCCCCTCACCCCAACACTGCCAGTCTGGCAGCACACAGCCCCCTACCCCTACTCCTGCAAAAGTAACTTCCAATCGTTTCTGAGAATAAGTGGTCACTATGCTTTTCTTTCTCTCCTCTACCCAAACATAAATGACTCCTTATTTTACACACAAAGGCGGCTAATGAGAGATTTTGTTGAAAGAACAAAAATCAACATTTTTCAAAGATTTTTTCATTTTGAAATTTTTATTTAAAAATAGTATATATTATAGAGTAGAAAACTTAGGTGAACTTCGGTGATGAAACAGGATACTTCAAAAACTTTTAAATTTTTCTTAGACTTTAAAACTAGACGCAAATCTAGGTTTCAAAGCTGGCTAAATTCCAGGTTTGCACTGCAAGATGCTAAATAAGCAGATATCAGCATTTCTCAACTCTTCACTGCATTTTTAGTACCAGTCTATATTTGCATTTTTAATAGTGAAAAACATACTAAACCACATGGCTTGGAAGTGAATTGCTGCACACCTTTTAGCTGGAGGCCATACGGTGTAGTAGAGAAAGATAGTGTATGAAACACAAAGAAACTGGAAGGATGGTCTCTGCTGTGCCCTAACAGCCAGGTCTCCTAGGGCAAGTTTCTTAGCTCCTTTAACTTCAGTTTTCTCATCTCAAATTTTAAAAAGTGACTTTACTGTCCTGCTTACCTCTGAAGTTAAAAAGAAAGGTATTGTGGAGAGAGGTTCGGGAGGGAGAGGATATATATACATACAGCTGATAACTTCATTTGCAGCAGAAACTAACACGGCATTGTAAAGCAATTACACTGCAATTAAAAAGAATACATTAAACATTCTCTATGAAATTCTAAAATCATGAATATGCATCTTTTAGGACTTCCCTGGTGGTCCAGTGGTTAGGACTTCACTTTCCAATGCAGAGAGTACAGGCTTGATTCCTGGTCAGAGAGCTATGATTCTACATAGTACAGAGCCAAAACACACACATACACACACAAAACAGAAGCAATGTTGTAAAAAATTCAATAAAGACAAAAAAATGGATTTAAAAAGTAAGTATGTATCAATCATATCTAAAACCCCTCTAAAAAAGCAGCTTTGGTGAAAGATTGACTTGCTGATCGAGTCCTCATGATTTTTGTAGAAGAAGAGACACAGATCCATTCATGGGTGAACTTCTCTGCCAGATTTAGACACTCAAACTGAAGGAATAAGCTTTTAGTAAGTGTATCTTCATGATTCGCCCAACGCTTTACTAAGGTAAGATTCCCATCTCCTGTGAGGTCCCCTTTTCTCCATTCAGTTCCAATCACCTCCACAGAGGACCCCATGTCTGAACTGGTCATCCTTTAAGAAGCACAGGTACAGTGCTCCCTGAATGACCCCTTTATGTGCCCTGTGATGGGACCCAATGACTGGTATTTGGGTAGACACAAATCAGAGCAGCCTAAAGTAAAGTCTAAAAGTCTTTGACATACCCTATTTTGTGACCAAAATGCAAATAAGTTTTGCATTTGACTCCATATTTATTATGATTTTTTAAACAAAAAATTTTAAATGGAAACAAAATTTTAATAATCATTATGTTTTCAGCAAAATGAACCATAGTTTTGCTTTAGCTATCTTCTCCTTCTCCCTCTCCCCACAATTTCACCTAACCCAAGAGTATCTTTCTTAAGAATTATGTCCCCAAATTCTCTCTCCTTGAGGGCCTTAGAGTTCAATAAGATCTTTTAAAAACAAAATTCTAGAAAATACTACAGTTAGGTGAGGGAATAGCCAGTGTAGGGAAATTCTTTTTCATAGAATTTGATCTTAAGGAGTTTGATCTCATGGAGTTTGATCTCAAGGAGATCAAACCAGTCAGTCCTAAAGGAAATCAAACCTGAATACTCATTGGAAGGACTGATGCTGAAGCTGAAGCCCCAATATTTTGGCCACCTGCTGTGAAGAGCTGACTCATTGGAAAAGATCCTGATGGTGGGAAAGATTGAGGGCAGGAGGAGAAGGAGGCAACAGAGGATGAGATGATTGGATGGCATTATCAACTCGATGAACAAGAGTTTGAGTAAACTCTGGGAGACAGTGAAAAAACAGGGAAGCCTGGCATGCTGCCATCCACTGGGTCACAAAGAGTCAGACATGACTGGGCGACTGAACAACAACAAACTTCTCCAAGCAACTGACGGGATTCCTGGGCAACTCAACTTACAGACTCAGTCTAGCCACCTTCTTGGGGAAGACCTACAGGCAGCTGTCCATATTCTCAGGGCTATTGGGGAGAGAGTAACCCAGAATGTGGTACTTCATCTCTGAAATATCACTGTCCTCTGAGAAACATGTGTCTGGGTTAATCCTGCTCAGAGATGAGGTTCCTGAGTAGAATGTTTTGCTTTTTGCCCAACTGATTCCTTTAATCCCCAGAAAGAGACTGTAGACTTGCCAAACGAGCTATGGCTCAGGAGGGGAAGACTAGAAAGCGCTGGGCGTCATCCATGGCAGGAACCACAGCACCATATCTGACTGATGAGGGGTCACGTGTAGTCGCCTCACATACAAAACATGACACATGGGCAAAGTGAAGGCAGGCCTCAGTCTCCCACTGAGGGACAGCAGACGGTGTCTGCCTGCACAATCCATCTCCAGGGCATGTGTGAGGGAGGCGGAGTGGAATGGGCTAATGCGAAACATAAAAACGTACAGCTGAAACCCAGAGTCGCAACTGCAAACGGCCCTTAACCAGCACCAGGCCTCATCTGCTGGGAGTGTTTGAAGTCTGTAGACAGAGGCCGGTGCCATTCCACTCTAATTTCTCTTGCTGGAGCTCATCAGCTGTGGAATGCAGAGAGACTAAGCCTCTGGCTAGGGCCTGCTGTCAGGAACCAAAACCATGTCCACGGGATGGGGCAGTGCGTGCCCTAGATGACCCAGCTGTCTCCCACCAGCAAGAAATTTGCAAGGGGGCTGGCAGAGGTACCCATGAGGTGAGGGGCTGTGACTGGGTCTGTTTGACAGGTGGAGGAAAAGCAAGTCAGGTTGTGAAGATGGAAAACAGAGCCTTATAGACAAGGGGCAAATGAAGATCTAGAGCAGAGACTTCTCAGAGATGTTCTCTGAGCTCTTGCCCTCAGAAGGGTCCCCAGAGAGAAGAGTGGAAGCTTGGTGTTTGACGGGACATTCTTCTTTCTCCAGGGTGCTCTCTTGGGAAGGGTTACACAGTCTGAACACTGTCTTCTGTCCTTTCTGCATTATCAGAACACCGGAAGCTCCAATTGCTAAGGCTGCTAAGTCACTTCTGACTCTGTGCGACCCCATAGATGGCAGCCCATCAGGCTCCCCCATCCCTGGGATTCTCCAGGCAAGAACACTGGAGTGGGTTGCCATTTCCTTCTCCAATGCATGAAAGTGAAAAGTGAAAATGAAGTCTCTCAGTTGTGTCTGACTTTTAGTGACCCCATGGACTGCAGCCTACCAGGCTCCTCCATCCCTGGGATTTTCCAGGCAAGAGTACTGGAGTGGGTTGCCGTTGCCTTCTCTGAAATTGCTAAGGGAACCTTAACTAAAATCTCTGATTCATGTCATTCTGGAGTTGCTGGTAATTAATGTTATGGTTTAACTCAATGCCATGTCCTGGACCAGTCCTCCAAACCACAGAGGTTCCTCAATCTCTTCTGCATGAACTCCAGGCATTTTTGGATCTACTCTTCATTCATTTTTTCAAGAACTTTCTGGGCCTTCATACAATAACAAAACCTTCAGGTTTTCTTCTTGCTGTGTTAATTTTGTATTTATAGGGAGCTCTTCTGTGACTAGAATCAGGAAAATAAACCTAGAGACAAATCCTGCAAAAATATATGTCATATTCCTTCCAAAACATCTAGCCCTTACTTGGCCATCTGCATTATCATGCTGTTAAGGGAGAGATTCTTTAGTTTTCATTCCTTACTTCATTCATTCACCAATTACATATGGAGATCTATTATGTGTCAGTTTCATGATAGTTGCAGATTAATTTCCACTTAAAAGTAGATTCTTGAAGAGTAGTGTGTTTTTCAACAACCAGAACCTCAGTTTATTTATTATGGGCAATTATCAGTAAATAATACGGAAATGTAATGGTCCTGTCAACTACTGACCTCCCAGAGAAAATTTGTTTAGCAAAGATTCCATGTATTTTTAGTCATTCTGTCTAAAACATAAATTATGTCCAGAGAAGACAGTTATAGGTTTGTTTCTCTCTGCTTCTCCTCTCTAAATTCAATTTAAAACCTTGGAAATAATTTAAGACACAACCAAAAGAGAACCGTGGAAGGTAGACACAGGAAGGAAACCTGATTAGGGACTCCAGCACTGAAGGAAAAACATAACACAGTCCCAGTGCCTCTTACAAACTCCCATCCAGCAGAAGAAAGCAACCCAAAGCCTGTTTCCTCATAGCTAACCTAGCAAAAAAGGTGGCTCAGGCCTTTTTTGCTACCTAGGCCACAAGACCAGCAGCTCTAGCAAGAGATCCCCACTGACGACACATGGCCAGGGGAAACATTGTCCCTTTCGCCAGGACTGCGATTCTCTTCACCTGCCCAGAGATGGTTGACAGTATATCAAGTGGGAATCTCACCACAGTAATCACTCTGATTTAAAAAACATTCTATATCTCCTCTGGACTTGAGAATTTCCTTATCATCAAGAGATACTAGGCAGCTAGGAATGCCTGCAAAGGGGATTCTGCCATAATAAGAGCCAACTCGGGAAGTTCCTTGTCCCCACAGACCTGAGACTCCCTGCAGCTCCTGCAGCTAAGACAATAGGTGACCAGGCAGCATCCGGAAGAGAGAACCTTGGCACAACAGATGTCCTGGACCAGGAAGCCTCTTCTTTCCAATGGACCAGGCACCCCCTACTTTACCACTGTACAGCAGCCTGGAAAAATCTGCACATTTCCAAAGCAGTGACCAATGACAGTCTCATCTGCACAAGATACACCAAGCAGACCAAATTAGCATAGCAAAAGTTCTAAAATAAGCTTGCCTTTGGAACCACAGCCCACAGTGGGTCGTGGCCACAAAAGCAGGCCATAATCTGTATGTTGAACCTAAACAGAATCGCCTGCTAAAAAAAAGATTTATATATAAGCCACAGTTTTCTGACATGATAGTTTAAATGTCCAGGATACAGTAGGAAATCACTTGTCAGGAAAATCACAACTTGAATGGCAAAACACAATTAAATGATACTGCCATCAGGATGAGAGAAATGTCAGCATTATCTGAGAGGAAGTTTAAAGCAGCCATCATAAAAATGCTTTAATACACAACCATAAATTATCTTGAGACAAATGGGAAAAAAACCCAGAAAGTGTGATGAGAAAATAGAAGCTATCATAAATGAACCAGATGTAAATTATGTGAAAAAATACAATAATAAAAATTTTGAAACTTGCTAGATATGCTCAATAGTAGAGTTGAGGTGACAGAGCATAGAATTGGTGAACTTGAACACAAATCAATAAAACTTACCTAGTCTGAAAAATAAAGATAAAAGAGACTGGAGGAAAAAATGAACAGAGCCTTAGTGACCCGTGCAAAAATGACAAAAAAAGATCTCATATTGGATACCCTAAAAGGGGAGGAGAACCCGAATGGAACATAAAGAGTATTTGAAGAAATAATGTCTGAAAACTTCCCAGGTTTAGAGAAATACAGATTGATCGATTGATTCAACAATCTGAGCAAACTCAAAGAAAGCCACACCAAAACAACTTCTAAGGAAAAATCTTGAGAGCATTCTGAGAGAAACAGTGTATCACCTATTGGGAAAAAACCATGCCAGTGACAGCAAATTTCTTATCTGAAACCATAGAAACTAAAAGAAAGTGGCACATTTTTCAAGTGGTGAAAAACCCCAACCCCGTCAGGTACAGATTCTGTGTCCTGGGAAACTATCGCTCTGAAATGATGCAGGGGATACAGACACTTTCAGGTGAAAGAAAGCTAAAAGATTTCTTCACTAGACCTACTCTAAAAGGGACACAAATGCAAGTTAAGCCCCACATTTTACCTGAAACAGGGAAATGTTTATATCTGTAGGCTGTTCACAAGTCAGATGCTCAGCACTTAAAGCATGGAAAGAAAAACAACATCAGAACACTGTAAATCAATTAAGACAGAATCCTAAATATTCAAGTAACCTGTGGGAAGGCAAGAAAAGGTATCTAGAAGGAAAAAAAAAAAAGGAAACAAATAATAAAATGGCTGACTAAAGCTCAATTACTTTAAATGTATTGACAGAAAGGCTAAATAGGTCAATTAAAAGGCAAAGATTGGTAAGATGAGTTTAAGAAAAAAAAGAAGGTATACACCAACCCAACCAAATGTTGTTTACAAGAAACTGACTTTAAATTCAACAATTAGACTAATGTAAAAATATAGAAAAAGATATTCCATGAAAGCACTACTCATAATAAAATGCAAGGATTGTTTTAATATTAAAATTGGATAGACGTGACTTCAGCAGAGATATTTACTAGAGGCAAAAAAAAGGAACATTAAGTAATAATTAAAGAATCTATCCACAAGGAGGATACAACTGTTATAGTGTGTATACACCCAAAAAAAATGAGCTTCAAAATACATAAAGTGTATTCTGATAAAGCTGAAAGAAGAAATAAACAGAAACCTCAATTAAGTAGAGGTGGGAAACCAGAAGGGGGCGCTCTCATGCCCTACCTTGATAACCAAGCCCAAACAAGAAGATGTCTTCCCTGGCAAGGTCTCAGCCAATGAAACGCCATGGACTTGTTTGTTTACTATGTTCTTCCCGACGTCTTTTTCTTCTGGGTAAAAATGCTCTCCTTCCCTTGTGCTATGGGGTCCTGCACATGGCTTTCCATGGTTGCAGACCCCAAATTCCAATTTCCTTCTGATCCTGAATAAACCTATATTTGTTGGAGAAATATTTGGCAGGTGGCTCAGACAGTAAAGAATCCACCCTTAATGCAGGAAACCTGGGTCGGAAAGATCCCCTGGAGAAAGGACTGGCCACCCACTCCAGTATTCTTCCCTGAAGAATTCCGTGGACCAAGGAGACTGGCGGACCACAGTCCATGGGGTTGAAAAGAGTCAGACATGACTGAACAACTGACACTTTATTTCGGGTCAACATAATAATCTATACAACTACATCACAGAAAATCAACAAGGATATGAAAGATCTGAACAAAGGAATCAAGCAACAGGATCTAATCCCTACATATAACCCAATAATAGCTGAATAACACACTTTTTTCCATATGAGAAGAGTATGTTCACCAAGATATTAATAAATTATATCTTGGGCCATAAAACAAATCTCAATATTTTTAAAAGAACTGCAATTATATAAAATATGTTCTCTGAACAAAATTAAATAAATCTAGAAATTGGTAACAGAAAGACAAGAGAAAAATTTCCAAACATTTGGAAATTAAACTTCAGGCTCTTAAGTCATCTGTGGGTTAAAGAGCAGTCTCAAATGCATATTTGAAATATGAAATATGTATTTGAAATGTGAAAATACAAATAATGAAATGAAAATGAAAACATAACATGTCAAATATTCAGAATATAGGTAAATCTGTCCCAAGAGAGAAATGCATAGCACTAAATGCCTGTAGAACAGACATTTCAATAAAGAGAATATTGACAGAGAAAATAAACACATGGAAAGATAATAACATCAATAGCTATTAAGGAGATGCAGATTAAACCCACTATAATCTATCACTATGCGCGCTTTAGATTGGTTAAAAGGAAAAGTGGTGATAACACAAATATCTCAAATTTAATATAATCTAAGTGCCTTCCTCAGTCCTGGGTGTTCTTTGGAAGGAATGATGCTGAAGCTGAAACTCCAGTACTTTGACCACCTCATGCGAAGAACTGACTCATTGGAAAAGACTCTGATGCTCGGAGGGATTGGGGGCAGGAGGAGAAGGGGACGACAGAGGATGAGATGGCTGGATGGCATCACTGACTCGATGGACGTGAGTCTGAGTGAACTCTGGGAGTTGGTGATGGACAGGAAGGCCTGGTGTGCTGTGATTCATGGGGTCGCAAAAAGTCAGGCACGACTGAGCGACTGAACTGAACTAAACTGAACTGAAGTGGCTTCCTCAAAATATTAGAAAAATAAGAGCAAAATAAATTTAAAAAACAGGAAGAATAGAGATAAGAGAAATAATCTAACTTTAAAAAAGTAAAACAGAAAAAAATCAATAAAACCAAAAGCTTGTTCTTCAAAAATATTAATGAAGCTGAAAAATCTCTAGAAAGATTGATTGGAGTTGGAGTGGAGGAAAGAAATGGGAATAAAGGGAAATATTATAATACTGCAGACCCTCCAACCATTAAAAGGATAATAAGGTAATACTATAAAAAGCATTGTAGTCATAAATTTAATACCTTTTAAGAGATGGACCAATTCCTTGAAAAATCACAAACTTAGAAACCCAACCAAGATTAGACATTATAAACATTCCTATAACCATTAAAGAAATTGAATTCATGATTTAAAAACTCTACTAAACGAAACTTCCAGACCAAAATAGTGTTACTAGAGAATACTACCAAACTTTTAAAGAATAAACACCAGTTTTACACAATCCCTTCTGGATATCAGAAGAGGAATGAACATTTACCAACTTATTTTATAAAGTCGGTCTTACAAATATATTTAGAGATAATAGCATCCATTCCCCCCCTCCAAAAAAAAAAATACCCTACACTGTCTCTCATGGTTTAAAGTGGACATTCACGGGTGAAAAAAAAAAATAATAAAGCAAACCCAACTTCAAAGTAGACCTAATACCTCACACAAAAATTAACTCAGAATGAATTATAGACTTACATGCAAAATGCAAAAATGTAAATTTTTAGGGAAGAAAGCATGGGAGAAAATCTTTAGGATTTAAGGCTAGGCAAATAAGGCTAGGCAAATATAATATTTGGAGAAGGAAATAGCAACCCATTCCACTGTTCTTGCCCGAGAAATCCCATGGACACATACATGAGCCTGGTGGGTTACAGAGTTCATGGCATCACAAAAGAGTCAGACACAACTTAGCAACTAAACAACAACAATCATAATATTACTTAAACCTGATATCAAAAGCATGACCCATAAAAGAAAAACTTGATAAACTGTACCTCATCAAATTCAAGATCTTGCTTTTAGGAATATGGAAAAACAAATTTTAAGCTGAGATAAAATATTTGCAAATGTCATGTGTGCCAAAAGAATTGTGTCTAGAACATATAATGAACTCTCAAAACTCAGCAGTATACCTGTGGCGAATTCATGTTGATATATGGCAAAACCAATACAATATTGTAAAGTTAAATAATAAAATAAAATTTAAAAATAAAAAAAGAAATTAAAAAAAGTTCTATTAAGAACTTCTTTCTGTTTATAAAAATAATAAAAACATATTATTATAGAAAAAAAGAGAAAAAAATCAAATTTCAAAAAGGAAAAAAGACATACTCAAATATTACAGTAAAGAAAATACGGATATGGCAAGTAAGCACATGGAAAATAATAACATCAATTGCTATCCAGGAGTTGCAGGTTAAAACCCCAGTGAGCTATTTCTGTACACTCTTTACACTGGTTAAAAGGAAAAATAGTAATAGCAGAAAATGCTGTATGTGGGAAAATTAGATAATCCATACATTGCTGGACAGAATATAAAATGATATAACCACTCTGGAAAATAGTTCAGCCATTTCTTATAAAACTAAGCATATAATTATCAAACAACCCAGCAGTTGCATTTGGTGTATTTATCTCAAAGAAATAGAAAACCAGTATTCATGCAAAAACCTGTACTCAAATATTCAGAGCAGCTTTACTTATAATAGCCAAAAATAAAGACAATCATGTATTCTTCAGTGGATGGATGGTTAGACAAAATATAGTACATCCATCCATATTATGGAATACTACTCAACAATAAAAAGAGTGTACTCTTGATACAAATAGCAATTGGATAAGCCTCAAGAGAATTATGGTGAGTGAAAAAATAAACCCTCCAAAGTTACATATTATATGTTCCATCTATATAACATTTATTAACAGAAAAATAAAAATGGAGAACAGGTATGGTGAGTGGTTTCCCAAGCAAGAGAAAAGAAGAGAAGCAAAAAGCAAAGGAGAAAAGGAAGAATATAAGCATCTGAATGCAGAGTTTCAAAGAATAGCAAGAAGAGATAAGAAAGCCTTCCTCAGTGATCAATGCAAAGAAATAGAGGAAAAAAAACAGAATGGGAAAGACTAGAGATCTCTTCAAAATTAGAGATACCAAGGGAACATTTCATGCAAAGATGGGCTCGATAAAGGACCGAAATGTTATGGACCTAACAGAAGCAGAAGATATTAAGAAGAGGTGGCAAGAATACACAGAAGAACTGTACAAAAAAGATCTTCACAACCCAGATAATCACAATCTCTGACCTAGAGCCAGACATCCTGGAATGTGAAGTCAAGTGGGCCTTACAAAGCATCACTACGAACAAAGCTAGTGGAGGTGATGGAATTCCAGTTGAGCTATTTCAAATCCTGAAAGATGATGCTGTGAAAGTGCTGCACCCAATATGCCAGCAAATTTGGAAAACTCAGCAGTGGCCACAGGACTGGAAAAGGTCAGTTTTCATTCCAATCCCAAAGAAAGGCAATGCCAAAGAATGCTCAAACTACCACACAATTGCACTCATTTCACAAGCTAGTAAAGTAATGCTCAAAATTCTCCAAGCCAGGCTTCAGCAATATGTGAACCGTGAACTTCCAGATGTTCAAGCTGGTTTTAGAAAAGGCAGAGGAACCAGAAATCAAATTGCCAACACTCACTGGATCGTGGAAAAAGGAAGAGAGTTCCAGACAAACATCTATTTCTGCTTTATTGACTATGCTAAAGCCTTTGACTGTGTGGATCACAATAAACTGTGGAAAATTCTTCAAGAGATGGGAATACCAGACCACCTGATCTACCTCTTGAGAAATCTGTATGCGGGTCAGGAAGCAACAGTCAGACCTGGACATGGAACAACAGACTGGTTCCAAATAGGAAAAGGAGTACATCAAGGCTGTATATTATCACCCTATTTATTTAACTTATATGCAGAGTACATCATGAGAAACGCTGGACTGGAAGAAACACAAGCTGGAATCAAGATTGCCGGGATAAATATCAACCTCAGATATGCAGGTGACACCACCCTTATGGCAGAAAGTGAAGAGGAACTAAAAAGCCTCTTGATGAAAGTAAAAGTGGAAAGTTAAAAAGTTGGCTTAAAGCTCAACATTCAGAAAACAAAGATCATGGCATCCGGTCCCATCACTTCATGGGAAATAGATGGGGAAACAGTGTCAGACTTTATTTTTGGGGGCTCCAAAATCACTGCAGATGGTGACTGAAGCCATGAAATTAAAAGACGCTTACTCCTTGGAAGGAAAGTTATGTCCAACCTA
>NW_011494897.1:639637-641309 GCF_000754665.1 Bison bison bison
AAAAGACGCTTACTCCTTGGAAGGAAAGTTATGTCCAACCTAGATAGCATATTCAAAAGCAGAGACATTACTTTGCCAACAAAGGTCCGTCTAGTCAAGGCTATGGTTTTTCCTGTGGTCATGTATGGGTGTGAGAGTTGGACTGTGAACAAAGCTGAGCGCCAAAGAATTGATGCTTTTGAACTGTGGTGTTGGAGAAGACTCTTGAGAGTCCCTTGGACTGCAAGGAGATCCAACCAGTCCATTCTGAAGGAGATCAGCCCTGGGCTTTCTTTGGAAGGAATGATGCTAAAGCTGAAACTCCAGTACTTTGGCCACCTCATGTGAATAATTGACTCATTGGAAAAGACTCTGATGCTGGGAGGGATTGGGGGCAGGAGGAGAAGGGGACGACAGAGGATGAGATGGCTGGATGGCACCACCGACTCGATGGACGTGAGTCTGAGTGAACTCCAGGAGTTGGTGATGGACAGGGAGGCCTGGCGTGCTGCAATTCATGGGGTTGCAAAGAGTCGGACACGACTGAGCGACTGAACTGAACTCCCAAGTAAGTGAGAGGCAGGCAGGTGTGACCATGAAAAATGTTGAGGTAATGAGACTCTTTTATGTCATTATAGATATGTGTGATATACATGCCTATATACCTATACAGGTTATAAAATTGTACTGAACTAAATACACACACACAAATGAGCACCACTTATTTATTTTATACCTAATAATTTGTACCTCTTAATCTCCTTCCCCCATGTTGCCTTTCCCCATCCTTCTCCCCACTGGTAACCACTGCTTTGTTCTCTGTGTCTGTGAGTTCATTTCTGTTTTGATATATTAAATATTCGTTCACAATAAAACAATAAAATATTGTTTTATTTTTTAGATTCCACATATAAGTGAAGGGGCTTCCCTGGTGGCTCAGAGGGTAAATAATCTGCCTGCAAGGCAGGAGACACAGATATAATCCCTGGGTCACAAAGATCCTTTGGAGACGGGAATGGCTTACCCAGTCCAGTATTCTTTCCTGGAGAATCCCATGGACAGAGGAGCCTAGCGGGCTACAGTCCAAGGAGCCGCAGAGTCAGACACGGCTGAGCAACTAACACTTTCACAATGAGTGAAAACAAACAGTATGTGTCTTTCTCTGTCTGACTTATTTCACTGAGCATAATTCCCTTCATGTCTGGATGTAATGTATGGCACAGGAAATATAGCCAATATGTTATAATAACTTTATATGGAGTGTAATCTATAAAATATCATATCACTATATTGTACAGCTGAGATTAATATAATACTGTCAGTCAGCTATACTTCAATAAAACAAAACAAAAAAGAAACCAAAACAAGCACAGTAAAATTCAGAAAATATGTAGGAAGAGTATGAAAACCACTCTTAGTTCATGGACCATATCCACAGAGAAGCTTGTTGAAGAGAACTGAAATGATTCTCACTTCCATAAGGACATAAATAAGGCCACATTAGTGGGAAAGATTTTAGGTAAGACATCTGAACTGCTGCTGCTGCTACTGCTGCTAAGTCACTTCAGTTGTGTCTGACTCTGTGCAACCCCATAGACGGCAGCCCACCAGGCTCCCCCGTCCCTGGGATTCTCCAGGCAAGAACACTGGAGTGGGTTGCCATTTCCTTCTCCAATGCAGGAAAGTGAAAAGT
>NW_011494897.1:641409-650556 GCF_000754665.1 Bison bison bison
TGTATGACTCCTAGCGACCCCATGGACTGCAGCCCACCAGGCTCCTCCATCCATGGTATTTTCCAGGCAAGAGTACTGGAGTTGGGTGCCATTGACTCACTCTTTTAAGAAAGGAAAATTTGTTTTTCTAAGTTGTTATTATTGTTCAGCCTCTCAGTCATGTCTGACTCTGTGACCCCATGGACTGTAGCACGGCAAGCTTTCCTGCCCTTCACTATCTCCCAGAGTTTGCTCAAACTCAGTCCATTGAGTCGAACATCCTATCCAGCCATCTCACACTCTGTCATCCCCTACTCTTCCTGCCTTTAATCTTTCCCAGCATCAGGGTTTTTTTCAATAAGTTGGCAGTTTGCATTAGGTGGCTAAAGTATTGGAGCTTCAGCTTCAGCATCAGTCCTTCCAATGAATATTCAGGACTGATTTCCTTCAGGATTGACTGGTTTGAAATCCTTGCCATCCAAGAGACTCTCAAGAGTCTTCTCCAACACCACAGCTCAAAAGCATCAATTCTTCAGCACTCAGCCTTTATGGTCCAACTCTCACATCTTTACATGACTACTTGTAAAACCATAGCTTTGACTATACAGACATTTGTCAGCAAGTGATGTCTCTGCTTTTTAATATGCTGTCTAGGTTTTACCTTGCTTCCAAGGAGCAAGTGTCTTTTAATTTCATGACTACAGTCACCATCTGAAGTGAATTTGGAGCCCAAGAAAATAAAGTCTGTCACTCTTTCCAATCTTTACCCATCTATTTGCCCCATGAAGTGATGGGGCCAGATGCCATGATCTTAGTTTTTTGAATGTTGAGTTTTAAGCCAGCTTTTTCACTCTCCTCTTTCACCTTCATAAAGAAGCTCTTTAGTTCTAAGTACTACAAATCAAATAACATATTTTTAAGTACTACTCATCAAATAACACATATTTCATTGAAATGAAAGATCATATACATTTCATTATTAACAGTTACATGTGTGGCTCTCTGTTTCACCAAAGGGTAATAAAAAGCAGAATAGCATCATTATGAACAGCTTAAGAGTATGCTCCGTTGGGCTAGAGTATAAAATATACATTTAAATGATCCGGAAGACTGGAATTAAATTATTAAATAAGAAATGATTCCAAATAAGTAATCAATCTTCTATGTCATTCTCCATAACACCCCTCCAAAACAATGCACTGATTTCTTTATATCAGAGATATCAAATAACAGCTCGAATGTTAACATTTCTCACTTTTAATTACAACAGCTTCAAAAATCAGGTCAGAACTTCAGAAATGGAGAATCAAAGACTTGAAGCTCTATATTATCTACTTTTAGCTATAGTATAGCTACATAGAAGCTTCCCTGGTGGCTCAGATAGTAAATAATCCACCTGCAAAGCAGGAGACTTGGGTTCAATCCCTAGGTTGGGAAGATCCCCTGGAGGAGGGCATGGCAACCCATTCCAGTATTCTTGCCTGGAGAATCAACATAAAGAAGCCTGGTGGGCTATAGTCCATGGGGTCACAAAGAGTCAGACACGACTGAGTGACTAAGCACTAAGCACATAGTTACATAAGCACGTATTTATTAAATTTGTCCTAAAACACACTAGACGGACCAATATCAAAATCCTTCATTTACAACCTAACAACAACAGAAAGAGTAAACCAAATTTTAAAAATGGGCAAAGGACTTGAATACACATTTCTCCAAGGATGATATATAAATGGTGAGTAAGACCATGACTCCAGCACAAGCTGTAATCAAGGTTGCTGGGAGAAATATCAATAACCTCAGATATGCAGACGACACCACCCTATGGCAGAAAGTGAAGAGGAACTAAAAAGCCTCTTGATGAAAGTGAAATAGGAGAGTGAAAAATCTGGCTTAAAACAACATTTAGAAAAATTAAGATCATGGCATCTGGTCCCATCACTTCATGGCAGATAAATGGGGAAACAATGGAAACAGTGACAGACTTTATTCTCCTGGGCTCCAAAATCACTGCAGATGGTAACTGCAGCCATGAAATTAAAAGACACTTGATCCTTAGAAGAAAAGCTATGATCAACTTAGACAACATATTAAAAAGCAGAGACATCACTTTGCTGACAAAGGTCCATCTAGTCAAAGCTATGGTTTTTCTAGTAGTCAAGTATGGATGTGAGAGTTGGGCCATAAAGAAAGCTGAGTGCTGAAGAATTGATGCTTTTGAACTGTGGTATTGGAGAAGACTCTTGAGAGTCCCTTGGACTGCAAATATATTAAATTAGTCAATCCTAAAGGAAATCAGTCCTGAATATTCATTGAAAGGATTGATGCCGAAGCTGAAGTTCCAATACTTTGGCCACCTGATGTGAAGAACTGACTCACTGGAAAAGACCCGGATGCTGGGAAAGATTGAAGGCAGGAGAAGGGGATGACAGAGGATGAGACATTGGATGGCATCACCAACTCGATGGACACGAGTTTGAGCAAGCTCCAGGAGCTGGTGATGGGCAGGGAAGCCTGGAGTCCATGCTGCAGTCCATGGGGTCGCAAAGAGTCAGACATGACTGAGTGACTGAACTGAACTGAAGACCATGAAAAAGTGCTGAACATCAGTGGTCATTAGGGAAATGCAAATCAAAACACAGGAAGATACTACGTAGCATTTAGAATGGCTATTTTTTTTCCAAAATGGAAAATAACTAGTGTTGATGAAGATGCAGAAAAAGCAGAACCCTCAGGATTTGCTTGTGAATGTGTAAAGTATTACAGCCACTATGAAACAGTTTGGTGGTTTCTCAAAAAGTTAAACAGAATCACTATATGATCCAGTGATCCTACTTCTAAATATGCGTCAAAGAAATCAAAAACAGGACTCAAATGTTTGCACACCAACATACATAGCAACAGTATTCACAAGATATAAAACAACCCAAATGATGTACTTTAAAGGTTGAAAATGGACAGGTAAACAGAATCTGGAGAGTGAGAGAAAGATGACAGAATATGATTCAAACTTTAAAAAGTAAAAATTGTTACACATGCTACAACATGGATGAAATCTCAAAATATTATGTTAAGTGAAAGAAATCAGACACAAAAAGATAAATATAGTATGAATTCATGTATCTGAAGTACCTACAACATGCAAATTCATGAACATAAGTAGAATAGAGATGACTAGGTCTTCAGGGTAGAAAAGAGTAGGGAGTTATTTTTTAATGGCCACAGTTCCTATTTATGATGATGAAAACATTCTGAAAATGGATAATGATGATGTTAGGCCAGCATTGCAGATGAACTGTGCATTGAAAAATGATTAAGATAGTAAAATTTATATTATGTATATTTTACCATAATAAATAAAAACAACCACAACAACCTACAATTTGTTGCTGTTTTAGTCAGTAAGTCATGTCCAGTTGTTTGTGATCCCATGGACCTCCAGACTCCTCTGTTCATGGGATTTCTCAGGCAAGAATCTGGAGTGGGTTGCCGTTTCCCTCTCCAGGGGATCTTCCTCACCTAGGGATTAAACCCATGTCTCCTGCATTGCGGGTGGATTATTTACCACTGAGCCACCTGGGAAGCCCGAACTACCATTTTAATAAAATAGGTAAAATTTCTATGACTAAAAATAGTATTAATGATGTAGAACAAACAAAACTGCTGATGGCATTGTAAAATGGTACAAACATTTTGTAAAACAGTTTGACAGTATCTTACAAAGTCAAACACATGTTCAGCTATCCTTGGTTTTTATTGAAGGGAAACGAAAACAGATGTACACACACAGATTTTTTTAAAAATGCTCACAGGGGCTTCCCTAACAGTCCAGTGGTTAAGATTCTGAGCTCCCATAGTAGAGGGCATGGGATCTATCCCTGATCAGGGAATTAAGATCCACATGTCTCATGGCATGGCCTAAACAAAAAATTCCTAATTAACTTCTTTCAAATTCCAATGCTCATAGAAGTATTATTCATAAAAGCAGAAAACAAAATCAATTCACATGTCCGCCAACTGATGAAAGGATATGTACACACACACACACACTGTGGAAATTTACACAGCAATAAAAATGAACAAAAATGTCTTGGAGAATATCAAGATAATTTTGCTGAGTGAAGAATTGTGGACAAAAAAATCATATACACTCTATCACTCTATTTATGTAATTCTAAAAGTAGGCAAACCCCAGTGATAAAAGTAAAGTCAGTGGTTATTTGAAGATGGGAATCAGAGTGGATTTGAAAGGAGATAGGAGGAAACTTTTTGATGTTGTCATATATATTAATTGCTTTACATATTGATTGTACCCATATTTATACAACTGTATGAAACAGTGTCAGACTTTATTTTTCTGGGCTCCAAAATCACTGCAGATGGTGACTGCAGCCATGAAATTAAAAGATGCTTACTCCTTGGAAGAAAAGTTATGACCAACCTAGATAGCATATTCAAAAGCAGAGACATTACTGTGCCAACAAAGGTACGTCTAGTCAAGGCTATGGTTTTTCCAGTGGTCATGTATGGATGTGAGAGTTGGACTGTGAAGAAGGCTGAGCGCTGAAGAATTGATGCTTTTGAACTGTGGTGTTGGAGAAGACTCTTGAGAGTCCCTTGGACTGCAAGGAGATCCCACCAGTCCATTCTGAAGGAGATCAGCCCCGGGCTTTCTTTGGAAGGAATGATGCTGAAGCTGAAACTCCAGTACTTTGGCCACCTCATGGGAAGCGTTGACTCATTGGAAAAGACTCTGATGCTGGGAAGGATTGGGGGCAGGAGGAAAAGGGGACGACAGAGGATGAGATGGCTGGATGGCATCACCGACTCGATGGACGTGAGTCTGAGTGAACTCCGGGAGTTGATGATGGACAGGGAGGCCTGGCGTGCTGTGATTCATGGGGTCACAGAGTCGGACACGACTGAGTGACTAAACTGACTGAGGAACCTATGGAAATTCATTAAAGTGGATAATTTAGATAAAAAATCACTCATCTTTCTCCTGTGCCATATTACGAACCCTGGATTTCAGCATTTCATTGTCACCTGTCCCATAGAGTCTGAGAAGGAATGGGACAATGTCTAAGTTTGCCTCTTCGCTCTGTTCAAACCTCCTAGCCTGCATAGTTTTCCCTAATCCCTAATTACTTACAGTTTTTCTCTGAAAGGCTATAGCATTTCTTTCGCAAGCAAAAACATTCCACTTTTAAACAAAAATAGCAATCACAAATATATCCACTTAGTTTTGGCTTTGGCCTCTAATCTGCCCACCCTCTCATGCTAGTCCCTACCACTGTTTCATCAAAAATTTTAGAACGAGGTAAACCACTCTGACCACAGCCCATGCTCAACTCCACAATCACTATGTAATTTCTATCACCAGTGTTCAACCAATGTATGAACACATTCTTCAGACATGCTTAAAAACATATGGAAAATGGCTTTTAATTCCTTTGCATTAAGCTTACCTAGCAAGAGAAAGCTGGGGGCCAAGGTAAGAGTAGAAAGACTGGAGGAAGAAATAAAGAAAAGGTTATAATGCAAAATTATATGAAGCAATATAGTATGTACTGTAGTGTGGGCTTTAACATTTCTTTAGAGAACTGGCCGTAATAAACAACATTCTACTTGAAGAACTGACACCTGCTACTGATTTTTCTCCTCTCAAATTGGAAGTTATTGGTGGAATTCTACAAACAGAAGAGGGCCTGGCTATGGCTTTTAGACAGCTGGAAAATGTGGTTTCAAGATGTCTGAGAGAACCCAGATGGTAGCCTGAACACAGAGCTGGTTAGGCGAGGAAGACCAGGAGGGACAGACAGAGGCAGAGAGAAACCTGGAGAGATGGAGGGAGAGAAACAGTAAAATCCAGATTCAATTTCTCACGGCAAGCTGCGCTGCTTGCTTATCTTGCTGATTCTCTAACCACTGCTCCCATATCTTAGATCTAATAAAGCCCCAGTAAGATTTTTACCCCAAGCACCCTTTTGTGTTTAATTGTTCACCTCGTACACAATTGGAAGGAAATTTAATCCATATGTTTCTGCTCATTTACACTTAAATCATCTGAATATGGTGTTTTAACCCCAATTTGTCATTCACAGAAATTTTAGAGACTTAAATAAATCTCTGGAGGCCTGTCCCAATCCCTCTGCCTCTCCTTTGTGATCCTCAAGTAAACACATGTATTCGAATTCAAGAGTTTGAGGGTAAGTACAGAGAGTTTGAGGGTAAGTACAGAGATTTGCACGAGGTTTCAAAGCAAAGTTTACCTCCCTTTGTTGGTTCCCCTCCAACTTTAGAATGAATCGACGCCCTCCCAGGCACAGTCCATGAGCAGGCCGACTGGTTCAGAGACACAACAGAAAACCCTCCAGGATGTATCTCTAATGATCCTGAAGGGCCTTATACTGATCTCAAACCTTGCCATAGCTGCAGTCCACAAGTGGTTCTGCTGGTTCAAGGAACCATTGGGAGACACTCCCATCTGTAGCCCTGAGGATCCTGCAAGGGTTTCAGTCCCTCTCAGCCACAGTCCACAAACAGTTCTCCTGCACACGGACCAGACAGGAGACACCCATGTCTGAGCCTCAGGGATCTTGAGAGGGCCCTCTATTTGGCTCCAGGCCCTTCAAACACAGTCATGGACAGTCTAGTACACTCAGAGACTTGGTAGGAGACATAGCCATTCAGAAGCAGGCCTGAAGACAAATAATGACTAAAGAGATTGAAGCAGTAGCCAAAACCTCACAACAACAGAGAAGTCCAGGTCCAGATGGTTTCACTGGTGAATTTTACAAAACATTTAAGAAGCATAAAGCCAATCCTTCTCTAAGTCTTTTACAAAAAACTGAAGAGGAGGGAACACTCCCAAACCCACCTTACAAGCCCAGCTTAATCCTGATACCAAAGGCAGATAAGGACGCCACAGGAAAAGAAATGTGTAAAAAAATATTCTTAATGGATATAAATGCAAAAATTCTAACAAAATCCTAGCAAACCAAATTCAACAGCACATTCAAGTCATCATACACCATGATTAGTCTTTTTATTTGGAGCATTTAGTCCACTGAAATTTAGCATAGTTTTTGATAAGTTATAGGTATGGTCTTATTGGGCTTCCCTGGTGGTTCAGCTATAAAAAGAATCCGCCTGCTGATGCAGGAGACCTGGGTTTGATCCCTGAGTCAGGATGATCCCCTGGAGAAGGAAATACCAACCCACTCCAGTATTCTTGCCTGGGAAATCCTGTGGACAGAAGAGCCTGGCGGGCTACAGTCCATGAGGTCACAAAGAGTCAGACACAACTTAGCAACTAAACAACAACATGTACTTATTGCTATTCTAAATTTACTTCTTTGCTTGTTTTCATAGTTCTGGTTTTGTTTTTTTTTTTTCCTCCTTTTTGTTTTTCCCTTGAGGTTTGCAGATTTTCTTTAGTGGTATTCTTGTGTCCCTTTCTAGTTTTTGCACATTTATTACAGGTTTTTGATTTGTGCTTACCATATATGGGGTTTATATATGTTGATCAATAACTATAACTACTTGTTTAAAACAGTTATTTAAGTTTAATCATATTTTAAAAGGTCTACATTTTTATTTCCCTCCCCAACAATTTGTGCTTTAAAGGTCATATTATTACATCTTTATATTTTTCCTTCCACTGTTAATTTATTGTAATTATAGTTGCTTTTACAATTTTTGTGTTGTAATCTTCATAATAATGTATTTAAGGGTTGATCCTCTGCCTTTATCATATATTTGAGCTTACTTGTGGGATTTTTCCTTTTCTGTAGTTCCTTTTTATTCCCTGGTGGCTCAGTGGTAAAGAATCCTCTTGCCAATGTAGACACACAGTTTTGATCCCTGAGTCGGGAAGATCCCCTGGAGAAGGAAACAGCAACCCACTCCAGTGTTCTTGCCTGGAAAATCCCATGGACAGGAGCTTCGTGGGCCAGTCCATGAGGTCGCAAAAGAGTCGGACATGACTTAGCAACTGAACAACAACGACTAATGAATTTAATACAATACTTTCCCATAGTATCTTACTTTTTGATATAGCCATTTCTTTTCCACTTAGAGAAGACCCTTAAACATTTCTTTTAGAGTAAATTTTAGTACTGAAGTATTATATTTAGGTTTTGCTTGTCTGGGAATTTCTTTATCTCTCCTATTCTAAATCTTACCGGGTGGAGTATACTTGTTGAATAGGCTGCAAATTTTTCCTTTACATCACTTTGAATATATCATGCCACTCACTCCCTTTTGTAAAGTTTCTGCAGAGAAATCAGCTGATAGCCTATTTACTTATTTAGTGTTAGTCCTCATTCATGTGTGACTCTTTGCTACCCCATGGACTGTAGCCCTCCAGGCTTCTATGTCCATGGAATTCTCCATACAAGAATACTGGAATGGGTAGCCTTTCCCTTCTCCAGGGGATCTTACCAACCCAGAGATTGAACCCAGGTCTCCCTCACTGCAGGCAGATTCTTCACTGGGTGAGCCATCAGGGAAGGCCTCTTGTTTTATCTTGCTGCCTTTAGAATTCTCTCCGTATCTTTCACTTTTGACACTTTAATTATGATGTTATAATTCTTAGCGCAGTTTGAATTCATTCTATTTGGAATCCTCTGGGTGTCCCGTACCTGGATATCTGTTTTCTTCTACAGGTTTAGGAATTTTTCAATCATAATATCATGAAATATATTTTTGACCCCCCTCTTTTCTCCTTCTTATGTTTCTAGGGCCCCCATAATGCAATTTTTAGTGTACTTCGTGTTATCCATTTTTTAATTATTTATTTTTTGCCATTCAGATTTGGTGATTTCCATTTTTCCGTCAACCAAATTACTTATCGATTCTCTGTATTACCCAGTTTGCTATTAATTTCTTCTAATGTGTTTTTCATTTCAGTTATTGTATTCTTCAGTTCTATTTCTTTTTTATATATTCTTGTACCTTCCATTCTGAAGGGGATCAGCCTTGGGATTTCTTTGGAAGGAATGATGCTACTGAAACTCCAGTACTTTGGACACTTCATTCGAAGAGTTGACTCATTGGAAAACACTCTGACGCAGGGAGGGATTGGGGGCAGGAGGAGAAGGGGACAACAGAGGATGAGATGGCTGGATGGCATCACTGACTCGATGGATGTGAGTCTGAGTGAAC
>NW_011494897.1:650656-659797 GCF_000754665.1 Bison bison bison
AACTCCAGGAGTTGGTGATGGACAGGGAGGCCTGGCGTGCTGCAATTCATGGGGTCGCAAAGAGTGGGACACGACTGAGCGACTGAACTGAACTGAACTGAACTGAACTGTACCTTGTTAAAATTCTCACTGTTCATCTATTCTTATTCTTAATTCACTTAGCATCCTTTTATTAGTGGATTATTAATAATAAATATTAGCATCCTTTAATTACTCATTTATTAAATTGTTTCTGTTTCATTTTTGTATGGATTTTCTCTTGCTCTTTTGGGAAGATAAATTTCTTCTGTCTTCTCATTTTGCTTAACTTTTTTTGAGATGCGGCGTTACCGACTGCATGAAGTTTTGAAGGCATGTCTTTATGTTGGAGCATCCCTGTAGAGTCTGAATGTGCCCAGTGGTTTTGGTGGGAGAGCTGGATTTTGACATGAACCCAAGTCACATCTTTCTTCAGGGTGTGCTGACAAATATCATCTCGCTAGAAGGTAGGGCTATGGAAAGAGTGGTTAGAACCAGAGGTAGGAGTGAGCCCAGGCTTCCACTCTGCTCAGTGGCTGTCCCCACCCTATCACTGGTAGGACTAAGAAGCAAGTTGCTGAAGCAGAAGCACTGAGGCTCAGGTCCAAGCTGGTTCTGTTCCCTTTAAGTGTAAGCACTACCCCAGCATAGCCCTTCCCAGGTGGCAGTAGGGGTAAAGAACCCATCTGCCAATGCAGGAGATATAAGAGATGAGCGTTTGATCTCTGAGTTGGGAAGATCCCCTGGAGGAAGGCATGGCAACTCACTCAATATACTTGCCTGGAGAATCCCCATAGACAGTGGAGCCTGACAGGCTACAGTCCATGGGGTCGCAAAGCATCAGACACGACTGAGAGACTTAGCACAGCACCCCAGCGTACTTGCCCTTGAGAGGAGCAGTAGCAGAAGCAGAGGGGCCGTGGCAACTCTTGTATATGTGATGGTGTGTGGGTTGTGGCCATCTCTCTACAGACAGAGTTCAGAACTGCCTCTGACATGCTGCCTGTGCGTCAGGAATGGATGCCCCTGCCTTGCTCAGATGCCACTCGTGTCTGAATCTCCTTTATCCCTCATGGTCAGTCTCTTCCCTCAGCCTCTGCTATTCCCCCATCATGTGGAGCTGTGCTGTAGGGCAGGCAGGTCCCATGTGGACTCGGCGTGAATCAAGGGCAGGCTGTGGCAGTTCGGCTGCAGCAGTGGTCAGGGTTGTTTTTGAGGCATTGCCTGTGTAAGTGCCAGGAATGGCTGTGCCCTCTGTCCCCAGCTCAGATGCTGCTTTGAGTCTAATCTGGCTTTGTTCTGATGCCTGAGCTCTTTCCTTGGTCATGGTGGTTCTTGCTCGAATGTGGAGCTGCAGTGTGAAGAAAGGGCGGCTGGGGCCTTCACTCAGGTTAGGCTGAGACGTTTGCAGGAAACCAGTCAGCCATCTGTGCAGTTTTAATCTGTCCTCTCTGCCCTGCTTCAGGAGCAAGCAAATGTTCTGGCACTCCTCCCAAGCGGACTCTTCCTATAGTCTTTCAGTTAGTCCCATCGGCCCTCCAACCAGCCAAGGGGGCACATCTTTCCATATTGGATCTCAGGGCTGGGGCACCCAATGTGTAGCTCAAAATGCTGACTCCCCAGGGAGGATCTCCACCCATGTAATCTCCCTTTTCCTCTAAACCCCTTTCCTGGGGGCACAGGTCCCAATCTCCTGTCCCTGTCTTTTCCCTTCCTACTTGATTTCATGCAGATCTTTCTTTCAGCTTTGGTTGTACAGGGTGCTTTCTTTCAGTTTCCAGTTAGTTTTCTGTGAGAATTATTCTGCGTATAGATGCATTTTGGATCTGTTCATGTAGGGAGGTGAGGCCTACATCCTCCTACTCTGCCTGCACAATCCCTTCATTTAAATGTTCATAAATGTGTCTGCCTAAGCAATCTTTAACTCATCCTTTATTTCTCAGCTCAGGCATTTATCCCATTGTACTTTATGCTTAACACCATCAACTATATTATATTATGGAGTTAGTATCATTATATTTATTTATTGACAACTCTGTACTTAACGTTCCTTGAGAACAAAGACTGTGCTCTTTACCAATTTATCATCAACCCCTAGCAGAGTTCCTGGCACAAAAATTGACTCGAGCTTAAATGTTTGTTAAATTTGCAAAACACTTTTATGTACTTTATGTCCTTTCATAACATAACAATCCCCATAACAATCCTGTGAGGCAGGTATTATTATCCCCATGTAAGAATGGAGGAAATTAAGGCTTAGGGAGATTAAGTGATTGGGACAAGGGTGTATAGTTAATAAATGTCATAAATTTGACTGTAGCCAAGATCTTTTAAATACCGAAGTCTATATTCTTTCCATTAGGCCACAGTTGCCTTTTGAGATGTTCTGTCTCAACTGAGGAAATGACCATCATCACCATTTTGCAGGTCAAGTAAAGCAGACCCTGAAATTCTGCCAGGTAATTCAGTTCTCTGGCAGCAGTAGGAACCAAGAATAGGAAACCAGTATTACTATTCTGCCTCATAGCCAATTCATTTGCATGTAATTAACACCATGTGTTTCTCGCTCAAATGAGCCTACAAAGATGAACATGGACCAACATACCAGTCTAAATCCTCCTCACAGTAGGCGAGTTTGGTATTGTGCAGGACAGAGAAGAAATATTTATAATAGACATTGTTTCCTTTTGCGTTTTACCTAACACACTTAGGAAAGTAACAATAGCATGCTTGTAATGACTTCTCACCCCATGATAGACACATTCTCCCGTTCTCATCCTCTCTATCTCCTCTTTCATATATCTTTCACCTTGGCACCATTGGACATGAGGAACCCCAATGTGAATCTTAAAACCTCTGAAAATAGCTTCTGAACTCCTTCAGTTTGGGTTTAAAACTGGGATTTACAGCAAAAGCAGGTATATTCTGTTCAGTTCCTAAGTTGAAGGATTCTAAAGAGAATACTCAGGGATCCTGGAATACTCAGGGCATAAAGAACATTTTGCTCCTATCTTAACTACCTGTGATCTTTCTAGTGTAAATAAGAACTCCCTGGGGTCCCTCAGAGCCCCAGTACCCATTTGAATCCACTGTCATCTCAACTTCCTTAGACATTTGGCAGTTTCTGCACCTTTCCTCTATAACTCAGTCCCAAGGTTTGGTAATCAGAGTTCATTCCTCTGCTTTGATTTACACAATGGCTCAAAGGGCTCAGCCTCAATCACTGGTTAGCAAGAAACAAAGGAGTTGTGTGGTCTTACTAAAAATCTGTTTTAAAGCAAAGAGTGGTTCCATACATCTATGGCTCCTTGGTTTCCATTTTGGAAATTAGACATTGACTCACCTCTAATTCTGAAGAATACTTTTCTCTCAGGAGTCAGAGAATTGCCAAAAGAAAAATTGAGCTTTCAAAACATAAGAGCCCTGAGTTATTAGGTAATATTTTGCAACAAGAATATGAAGAAAATTGGCAAAAATTAGCCAGAATCTGGTAATAAGAGAGAGAGCCGAGGAACAGTAAGATGTCTAAACTTAAAAAAGAATAAGGAATCATCATGATCATGATGCTACATTTTACCAAATACATCTAGAAAACAGACTTCGAAGGAATCCTAGAATCCACTAGAAATGTTATAATTTCAAAAACTGAAAGATTTGAGAATTGACTGAGAATGTGAATGATGGACAAAGGTAATGGATAATCATCAAAGAAGTGTTAGGGGATTTTCCATCCAAAAAGCTCAAAGGTAATGTAATTCAGGATAAAATGATAATATCTTGAAAAGGATGAGCTTATTTTATGGTGCCTAGTTCACCGAACCTCTTGTCTTTCCACTTTGGCTGGCTTAGAGAGATAATTGGCTAATGTCCCGTACTGTGGGGATATAATGTCCCCGCTAACCATCAGCTACAAGAAGGCTGCTCCTTACTAATACAGGTCCTAAGTGGTCCTCAACTCCTAGAATGGAACTGGGAATACTTTTCTTTTAAAAAGTTAAATAATAAATGTTGAACACTAAAGATTTCATAAGATTTATCTGAAAACTTGGTAATGATTCAATAAATGTTTATTACATTAAGAGGTGAATAAATGCAGAAGGATAATAAATTTTGGTCCCACAAATAAGAGTTCTCTGCCTTAGAAGGAAGAATTAAATGATTTAGTACTTGAATGCTGATCACCACCTTACTTAATAATTAATTTTAGTACTATCTATATCTACTATTTTCATCAAATCAATATTTGTTTTCACATGCTAGATAGAAAATGTATTGCATCTGTTAGGTACAATATTCACCAGTGATATAAAAATTTATACTTATACTGATTACATTTTAATTAGTAGATAAATAAGCAGAATATCATCATAATGGAGGTTAAGTTCTACTGCTGCTGCTGCTGCTAAGTCGCTTCAGTCATGTCCGACTCTGTGCGACCCTAGAGATGGCAGCCCACCAGGCTCTCCCGTCCCTGGGATTCTCCAGGCAAAAACACTGGAGTGGGTTGCCATTTCCTTCTCCAATGCATGAAAGTGAAGAGTGAAAGTAAAGTTGCTCAGTCGTGTCCGACTCTTCGCGACCTCATGGACTGCAGCCCACCAGGCTCCTCTGTCCATGGGATTTTCCAGACAAGTGTACTGGAGTGGGTTGCCATTGCCTTCTCCAGGTTAAGTTCTATAATAGCAGTAAAAACACTTTTCAGTGCAAATCAAAAGAGAAATATACTTAGTAGATAATCTCATTGAATTTTGTTTCCCCCATGCCTAATATTGGAATTTAAAAATTTTTTGGACAAATGAATGAAGGGATAAATTGTACAGCATTGAATTTAAACACCCCGGAGAAGAAAATGGCAACACATTCCACTATTCTTGCCTGGAGAATCCCATGGACGGAGGAGCCTGGCAGGCTGTGGTTCTTGTGGTTTCAAAGAGACTGAAGTGACTTAGCATGCATTGAATTGAAAGAAGTCACACAGTAATGAAAATAAGGCTAGGGCAGTCTTTCCTGAGGAATGCTTGAGTTCCCACTAAAGAGGAGATCAATCTGGGGGCCTCAAGTCTTAAATCTAGTTCATTAGCAGTATTTGAGGTAAGAGGCACTATTGCCTCCTAAGACTGCAAGGTGGCAAGATAGTGAAGACTTCTCCTCAAGAGAAGCTGGAGGTTCATCAGACCTTGCCTCTCTAGGAATGAAATCAAAGCTGAATCTGTCCTGGAGAATTCTCTGCCTTTTAGAATTCTAGATGACACAAGTTGAACAGTATTCATTTCTCAGAAGCTCTACCAGTTACGTGGCTGGGCTTGTGTGCCAAACCTTGTTGAAATCCATAGATTGGGAACCACCAAAAACTTGAAGAATCCCACAAAAGCAAATGTGCAGCCTGTAGTCTGACTTCAGTAAATACTCCATTTTCATCATCTCTCAACTGGGGGAATGGGGAGGGAAGGGATCAGATCATTGACTTTTCCCATTTCCAGCACCTCCTAATGAACTTTAGTGGATAACCTGGCAATGGTTATCCATTCCTTTTAAGAAACTGTAAAATCAATGTCACACTTCAATATCACAATATGAGAATATCAGCTCAGAAAGCCTCTGGTTATTTAGCAATAAACCCCATCCATGGAATTATAATTACGACTAGACAACTAAGTTGGTTCAAGACACCTATCCTGGACCACTCCCTTCATATGCTCAACCTGCTGCTTTTACTCTTGTCTGCTCACTCATGACCTATTCTTCCATCCGCTCCTCATCTCTGACACATCTTCCAACCCCCTTGGCTTTGGAGAATGTCCCATTCCTTTTAGGATCTGTGACCTTCTGATCCCCTTCAGTTGCTACCCTCATTAGTTCCCACGGTTTTGGTAGCTGTTTCCTCCTCCACTCTTGCCCAGCTTCTACCTCACCCCAAGATCTGGAGAGGAGGTCTGGGGCACCAGGAACCATAAAAAGGCTTCCACAGCAGTCTGCTGGTGGAACTCAGGACCCCAGATTCAGAAATAGATGTGGTCCAGTAGAATCAGTAAACACTCTGAGACAAATGACTGGATTCAGCTGCTGGCTAAATCAGTGACTGGGTGGCTTTGTGAAGCTCAACTTTTTTTGAGTGACCTCGTGCATATAATAGCAATGACATCATAATATTAGGTCCAGAAAACCTCTCCTAGGGCACAAAAGAATAAGATGTATGAATATGCTTTATAAGCAGTATCCACTCTTATTTGGCACTCTAACCAGCTTGAATTGGATCTTACAGAAACAAATATCTGCACCTCTGGTCTTCGTAGGCAACAGCAGGTAGTAGGATGCCCCTCAGCCAAAGAACTGATGCTTTTGAACTATGGAGTTGGAGAAGACTCTTGAGAGTCCCATAGACAGTAAGATCAAACCACTCAATAGTAAAGGAAATCAACCTTGAACTGGAAGCACTGATGCTGAAGCTTAAGCTCCAATACTTTGACTACCCAATGCAAAGAGCCAACTCTGGAAAACACCCTGATGCTGGGAAAGATTGAGGGCAGGAGGAGAAGGGGGTAACAGAGGATGAGATGTTTGGATAGCATCATCAATTCAATGGATATGAGTTTGAGCAATCTCTAGGAGATGGTTAAGGACAGGGAAGCCTGATGTGCTGCAGTCCATGGGGGTCACAGAGCTGGACACAGCTTAGCAACTGAACTACAACAGCTGATATTAGGTGATTTAAAAGTAAAATTAAAGTGAACAAGACAGGCAAAAGAACCATGCTAAGTCACTTCAGTCATGTCTGACTCTGTGCGACCCATAGACGGCAGCCCACCAAGCTCCCCCGTCCCTGGGATTCTCCAGGCAAGAACACTGGAGTGGGTTGCCATTTCCTTCTTCAATGCATCAAAGTGAAAGTGAAGTTGCTGAGTCATGTCCAACTCTTAGCGACCCCATGGACTGCAGCCTACCAGGCTCCTCCCTCCATGGGATTTCCCAGTCAAGAGTACTGGAGTGGGGTGCCATTGCCTTCTCCAAAAAGAACCATACTTCAGTGAAATAAAGAAACTTAGAAGAAGCTATTATTTGAAAGATTAGAAAAGTAGAAGAACTAAGCAAACAACTCTGAAGCAACCTCCAGGGGAAGGAGCAGAGTTGCAAACAGTGATGAACACAACAGCACACCCATGTCAGCCCCCAGCTGCAGGGTTGGAAATGCAATAGAAATCCCCAGCACTGTGATCTCTTTGGATCCATCCACCTACACAGAGTAGAGAGAACAAAAGACAAGAGCTCTGTGATGGTGGGAACGTGAAGACTAAAATTCAAGAGGGAGCCAATGCAGCCCAGAGGTTAAGTCTCATGGGTTGAGCTCAGAGGGCCCAGCTTCCAATCCAGCACTTCTGATCTTCATGCCAGGCTGCAGTCAGCACGATCCATCATCTATTAAGAGAAGCCTAGCCTCACCATCAGCTTGGAAAAAAGAATTAACGTGGTACTGTTGCCACTGATGAAAATAGACTGGTAGATTTGAACAATTTTGTCTAAATTTGCCCCTATTAAATTCACATGTGCAGCAAAGCAGTTGGCGCCTCATATCAGTTACAACATATGGATTTTGGAAAGTGAGACCATGGCCAAAAAGCAGGGGATGGGGGCTGTTAATTGTAAATGTGCTTTGTAAGCAGCCTTAAATCATCAAGGAGAATTGTTTCCCCATTGTACATGGGTGCATGTGTGTGAATATATGTGGGTGTGTGAGTGTACATGCTCACACACACCCCTTAAAACACACAAAATATACTGCATCTTTGACCTCTCTCCTCAGGAGTATATCAAAGAAACTTTTTTTCCCTATTGCCTACTTTGTTCAAACTTTCAAATTTGTACCATGGGGGCAGGGAGGGAAGCTAAGCACAAAATGAACGATTCTATTTTCTTGATGGCTGCATACCATCTACAATGAAGCGTAGATGCTTAAATTGTTGTTGTTGTTTAGTTGCTAAATCATTCCCGACTCTTTTATGACCCCATGGGGGGGCTCCAGGCTCCTCCATCCACGGAATTTCCCAGGCAAGAATACTGGAATGCTTTGCCATTCTCTTCTCCAGGGGATCTTCCCCACTCTGGTCTCCTGCATTGCAGACAGATTCTTTACTGCTGAGACTTCTGAGAAGCCCCAGATTGTTAAATAACCACCTCCTACTTCACTTTGGACTTTTGCTTATGACTTTGCCTTAGACCTTCTCCACCAGAAAACAATTCTGGGTAATTATCAATAGTTTCAATTAAGGCTGGAAAAGGAGAGGGCTGAATTTGGTATCTGATGATAAGAATAATGGATTGGCACTACTCAAACGACAAAATGGATTCCATGTTATGAGAATCTTTGAATAACAATTAAGTTTGTTGAGGAAAATCCTAATAACCTGGGTGGAATCATATCTATGGAGCTGAACCTATGACCAAAAAAAAATTTCTGAATTGGGTTATTACCATTAGCTTGCTTCTTAGGCCCTCCTGCGTGCTAAGTCCCTTCAGTCATTTCCAACTCTTTGAGACCCCACGGACTGTAGCCCACCAAGCTCTTCTATCTATGAGATTTCCCAGGCAAGAACATTGGAGTGGATGCTATTTCCTTCTCCAGGGGATCTTTCCGACCCAGGGATCAAACCTACATCTCTTGTATTGGCAGGCAGGTTCTTTACCACTAGCGCCATTTGGAAGCACATCAGTTTTTATAATAAAAACTCTAAAGAGCAGGTTTTAGTCTCACAGTGAGCACAAGCTGGCACATCTGTGCCCACAGAACCCCCCTCTCTGAAAGGGTGACATTGTTTGTAGTCTGAGGGCTGGTCTGTTTCTGGTTTGATGACCCTTCAGGGCTCACCTTGGATCAGCTTTTCCTCCTAAGAAAGCCTTAAGCTTTTTTCTATTATGCCATTTAAGAAGTCTCTTTTCAAATTTTAAAATATATTCGAAGTCTACACTTCTGGTCGTTATGCTTAATGTGATCTGTTTACTGCTTATATCTTCTGTGCCTGTTACATGTCAGCACTCAATATTTGTTGAATGAAAAAATTCAATATGACTCCCTTTTCCTGCCAATGGAATGAACATAGATGTCCTTCACTTCACAGAAGACAAATTCAA